>NC_050094.1:14468534-14768534 GCF_009764565.3 Dermochelys coriacea | reverse complement strand
GTTCGGAGGGGCTGTTGACTTGTTCCCACCCACGAGGGGCTTCCCCTGGCTGGGGGCCGGTACCAGGTTCAGCAGATAGGGGCTGGGGGTCTTGCAGCCTGGTCTCTAGATGATGCTGAGCTATGGGGGCTTCCCAGTTGCTCACAGAAAGGCTGGGGGCGAGGCCCCCTATAGGCATCTGTCCAAAAGGCGCTGGGCCCCATGGGGTGTCAATGCGGATTGGCTCTGGATTGGCCTCATGTGCCTGTGAGTGGGGGAGGGGGCCTTGCACAGTGCATACAGCTCCCCGCGGTCCCTGCCCTGGGTGTCCCTGGAGGTTTGTCTCGTTTGCCCCTGGGGGAGATGGGCAGCGCCAGAGCCCAGGGCAGCCAGCAGATTGGTTTGTCTCGGAGCCTGCTTGGGTTGGCAGCGAGGCCTGGCACGGGCCGATCCCATTGGGTTCAGGCCCTGGGCTGGCTCGTGAGGCTCTGGGGTTGGCATTCAGGCAGGTGCGCACAGCACCATTGCCGGGTTTGGCTGCTGGGTTGTAAGCTCCTTGGGACAGAGCCTGTCTCGTTGACGCCCCCCGGCTTGCCATGCACAGGGCCCCTGGCAGCCCCCAATCGCCTGGTGTCCTGATGCAGCAAGGCTGGGTTTGGAGGCTCTGTTCAGAGTGAAGTTCCAGGCTGTGCATGGGGATGGGACGTTGCTTCTGAGTTCTGGGGGCTTCACCCCCTTTTCCTTGGTGGGTTGGTGCTTCCTGGTGGAAGGAGGAACTTTTGAGTGGCTCCCTGCCTGACCCTCGCTCTTCTCTTGCTGGAACGTCGAGGGAGGGTCTGAAGGTGCCCCCGGTGAGGACGGCCCCGGGGCCGGGGGTGGAGGAGAGTCACACGTGTATTTCTAAATCTGTCCCCCAGTTGTGTCTGCGTCACCATTGCTGGGCTGTGCAATAGGTCGCCTTTGTCCGGAGCCCGCCTCCTCTCTTCTCACAGCCTATTTTAAGATGAAATTGCCGCTGCGCTATTAATACCTGGCATGTGGGCTGCTGGCCCCTGCCCACGTCTCCTTTGTCGAGCACCGCGTTGTCTTGGCAAAGGGAGCGTTCGCGGTCCTCATAACGTGCGTACAGGGCGATTACAGTGCGATTGTTCCCTGTTCTCCAGGCAGCTGAGCAGCCTCATTGTGTTCCCGGGGCCCTTCGGGACGGGGGTGGGAAGGTGGGCACATGAAATGGCCCGGGAGCCGCTCCCCGAACACTGTGCTGGCCAAGGTTCCCAGCGGTGCCCGCAGCACGACTGCAGCCAGAACCCTTCACAGCTCTGCCCTCGTTCTCCACCCGACCGGGAGCTTGCTGAGCTGATTTCCCTGGTTCTGGGAGACGTAGCAGGGTTCTGCTGGCCCATGGTCCATCTCATGGACTTTAAAGCCAGACGGGACCCCCGTGATCATCTCGTCTGACCTCCTGCCTGTCGCAGGCCCCACCCCTCCTGCAATAGACCCCTCACCTCTGGCTGAGTCACTGACGTCCTCAGATCAGAGATTCCACCGTTGATGCCAGGGTAAACCTGCCAGGGACCCGTGCCCCTGTTAGCCTGCAGCCAAAGACTGGAGAGCAAAAATGCCCACAGAGTATCTTACTGGTGGCCCGAGAGTCTCCCCTGGAGAGGCCCTTGGGCCATAGAGGCAATGGGGGGCATATTGCTATGGGATGGTGCCCTGTCTGCAGCCAGCGATCGTCTCTGCGGCTGGGGGTGCAGGGACTGGGCGCGTCTCATCTGAGCTAGCGGCGCTGCAGGAGCTGGCTCGATCTACATGAGGGTCTTACGGACAAGAGGCAGGAATTTGCTGCCTGTGCCCCGAAGGACACGCTGAGGAGCATAACTGTCCCCTCTGGCCTTCATATAGACAAATCGAATCCCTTCTCTGAGTCCCACTGAGTGACTGGGCACCCCAGTCCCCTTACCTTGACGATCTCCTGCCGCTGTGAGTTCCACGGGTTAGTTCAACGCTGGGTTTGTCTCTACCCTGATCCCGAGTGTGCTCTCCTCTGGATGGTGGGATGGGGAAAGGAGGAGTCCGGTCACTATGTGACATGGCTCCTCGCTGCTTGCTCTGGAGGAGGGGCTGGCTGTCAGCATGGGAAGGGCAGTTCTAGGAGGGGTGGGCAGCTGGTTGGAAGAAAGGCCGAGCACTCGGACCAGGCCTGTCAGGTTCTGCCTTGGGCCAGCGCCCAGCACAGGCCTCGTGGGGCAGCAGTAAACCTCTACAGCGCTTGAGTG
The DNA here is from genome assembly GCF_009764565.3 of Dermochelys coriacea. NCBI lineage: Eukaryota > Metazoa > Chordata > Testudines > Dermochelyidae > Dermochelys > Dermochelys coriacea. The sequence continues at coordinate 14,766,276 of NC_050094.1, read as the reverse complement.
CCCCGGGGCAGGAACCCCCCTAGACCTGACCACCCCTCCCCGGGGGCTGTGGGGGCGGGTATCTCACAGGCTGGGCACGTGTCAGCCCCTCGCGGCGGGCAGTAGCTGGTGCTGCTGGGGAGCATGTGTGTCGCTTTCTCTTTTCTTGGCAGGAAACAAGCTCCTCTAGAAAAGCCCTGGCTGAGCCCAGCCGCCTGGAGGGGGGGCGCTGCCCACCTGGGCTTCCCGTGGCCATGGGAGGATGAGGGGCTCCTGGCTGGGGCCGAGGGGCAGCCACCTGCTTTCGAGTAACGTGCCACGGCCCCCACTGCCCTGGAGCTGAACTCAGCATAGGGCCTTGGCGTCTCTCCAGCATCCAGTGGGCCAGGGCAGCTTGGAACCTGGTTTCTGTTCCCAATTCTGCCTGTGGGTGAGGGCCCCGCCTGCCTGCTTGCATCACCTCCTCTGTGACCGTATTAGCTGAGCTTCCCGGGGTGGTTCTGGGGCCAGCTGCTGAGGGTTGGCAGACGAGCAGTGGGGTGGGGGTCTGGCCCAGGAAGAGGCAGGGCATTCGGTTACTGTAGCCGTGGGGGCCCGCTGCAGTGGCTGTTAGTGCTAAAACGTTAACCCCAAGGCTGGGATCTTGTGAATGTCCCTCTCGGACTCTTCTGCGCCGTGGGATGGCGGGGGGGGCACCTCTTGCCGTGAGCCAGGGGCCCAAGTGGTGATGAAGAAGCCTCTCTGATACCTGTGTGTCTCCCCAGCAGCATGGCCTGCAGTCTGAGCTCTGGGCTGCTGATGCAGACCTGCCCCAAGCCAGCCATGGCTTAACCTAAGCTGCTTTCAGTTCCTCTATCTCTCACGGTTACCAGCAGCCGAACCCAATGGGGTGTGAACGGGATGGGGAAGGGGGGCGGGCAGGGGAGCCGCCAGATCAGTTACTTAAGGGAATGTCCCACAAGATTCCTATGCAAGTTGCACAGAGCTTGATGCCAAATCGGCTCACGGGGATTCGGAGGCTAAACCAGCGAACCTGGCTGGAGCCTGATGTGCGGGAGGTCCCTGGCCATGGAGCTGTGGCAGGTACGGCATCAGGCATGGAGAAAGCCCGGTGTGAGTGGGGAGCTGGTGTTTTGGAAGGGGCCTGGCACTGCCCCAGTGCCTGAGGGAGACCCGGAGGGGACATCCTGGGTTGTTCTGGCCCGTGTGAGTGGCTGAGCTCGGTCCCAGAGTGAGTGGTGTCGGCTTCTGGAACTGGAGTCTCTGTCCGTGCCCTCCTGCAAAAGCCTCTGTCTTGTGCCTGGCCTTGCAGGTGTGACTGGGCTTGCCACTCGCCCTGTGCCCCAGTGCTGCATGGGGCCACGCGCCCCGTACTGCTACTGGCTGCCAGGGATTCTCTTTCCTCTGCAGCATCGACAGCTGCAGCATCCAGACCTGGCCCCTTCTCATCTTAGCAGGAGCCTGGATTCCCTGAGCCGCCTCCCAGGGCTTCCCACGGGCTGGGCTGTGCATCACTCAGGTACCGGCTGGCCTGATGTGAGGCTTCCTCTTCCTGCCCTCCTGCAAGGCTCATGAAACCGCTGGCAGGAGCGACCTCGCTCGGCCAGAATCAGGCAGCATGTGGTTAGCTCCATCCTGTACCGGGAAGCGAGTCTCTGAGCTGTCTGCAAAGCGCTTGGAGGTGCTGGGGCGGAGTGTGCCGCTGCATGTGCCGAGGGGGGGTGTCTGGCGTGGGGAGGCCGAGTCAGGCTGGCATTAATCTGGCTACCCTGAAACCCATCACCTCATGTCCCGGCATCCCCGGGCCATGCTCTGGAGCTGCTCCCCACGAAGGCAGGCAGGACTCCGGGGAAGTCTCCTCTCTGGGAGCAGCCTGTCTGCAGGACACGCAGCTCACCCGACTTCCACCTTCCTGGGTCTGACCTCGGAGCATCCAGCATCCTCTGCCCCTCCGTGCACTTCCCACACCGAGTCCGCCCAGGCGGGGTCCTGGGGGGGCCAGAGGGTCCTGCCCCCCAACTTCGCAGTCAGATGTGACTCTCAGCCAGCCAGTAAAACAGAAGGTTTATTAGACGACAGGAACATGGTCTAACACAGAGCTTGTAGGTACAGAGACCAGGACCCCTCAGCTGGGTCCATTTTGGGGGGCAGTGAGCCAGACAATCCCGTCTGCACTTCACTCCATGTCCACAGCCAGCCCCAAACTGAAACTCTCTCCAGCCCCCCCTCCTCTGGGCTTTGTCCCTTTCCGGGGCCAGGAAGTCACCTAGTTCCTTTGTTCTCTAACCCTTTAGCTCTCACCTTGCAGGGGGGAAGGTCCAGGCCATCAGTGGCCAGGAAACAGGGTGTCGGCCATTCTCTGTGTCCAGACCCCTGCCCACACCTGCCCTCTAGGGCTCTGCAATGATCATACACCCTTATCCCACCACCTAGATACTTAAGAACTGCACGGGGGGAAACTGAGGCACCCCCACAGTATTCAGAAGAAACATTAAGAACAGTCCCGCTTTGTCACACCCCACCCGCAGATTGTGCCCCAGCTAGGCAAGGGTTCCCTGCTGACTGTACTGGGAGGGCGCCCAGGCATTGTGGGGGGTGTCAGCCTGACATGTCCCCCCTGCAGTCGGGTTTCTGTCCAGTCACGTGGACTGTAGGCCTGGTTCCCTCTGGCAGGCGAGGACAGGCTTGCGGGGTCACATCTGGCTTGGAGGCTCCGGCAGCCGTTTGATCAAAGCAGTTCCCCGCCCGGTGGTTCCTTTCCGGGTAGATTTCCTGTTTTCTGTTCTGGGCCAGGGCAGGGTTGTGGGTGTGGGGCGAGCGGGGCGGTGCCTCTGGGACTGGGTGGAGGCTGGGCCGTGACCCCATGTGTGCATCCGACCCTTCTGGGAACACAGCCACCATGCCTGTGCAGGCGGGTGCGGGAGGGGAGAGAGCTCCCTGCCTTGGATGGGGCTCGGAGCTTCGCCCCTGCGCTGAGCGCCCCTTCCAGGCTGCTTGGGGTGCAGTGATGGGCGAGCTGGTCTCTGCTCTCCATGGGACCCATTCTCCCCCCGCCCACGCTCTGAGCTCCCCTGGGTGTTCTGCTCAGGAGAAGTGGGTGCAGGGCGGGCTGGGAGGGGGTTGGAGCATGGGGCCTGCTCAGGGTGAAGGGGAAGCACCCTCTGATTGCCAGCCAGCCCCCCACAAACTGGAGCCAGGATGAGTGTGGGGAACCCTCCAAACGCTTCCTGATTGTTCCCTGAGCTGTGGAGGGAGCCAGGCCACCCCCCCCCCCCCGAGCTTGCCACTCGCCCCATGGGAGCAGGGAGGTCTCCCAGGGGTTTGTCTCGGTGTCCCATAGCTGTGCCTGGCTCTGGCCCGGGGGCCGGTGGATGGCACCAGCAGAGGTGTCACCCCGGGCATAGTAACCATAGTGATGCCGCGTTCTGTACCTCCCCGACCTGACTCGTCCCTCCGAGATCACGCCGGGCTGCTGATGTCCCGCTGGGAGCCCTCCTGGCACCCTGTGGACAGGACCTATGCTGGCCAGTCTGCCACGTGGCCTATTGGCCAGCCTAGTCCAGACTCCCTGCCTCGGGGTGGGGGTGGGGCTGCAGCGCCTGGCCCAATGGGGCCCTGATCCTGGCAGGGGCCGCTAGGTGCCCCCAGAATGGTGTGCAGGCTCCCCTAGTCCTGCACCTCCTGCCCCCGGCTAGGACCTCGCGGTCCAGCTGGTGCAGGCTCGGGACTTTTGCTGCTGGCCCTGGGTGCTCTGCCCGCTTCATGGTGCCTTTAAATACTGTGGCCTCTGGCCCCCAGGCCCTGCAGCATCCGAGGCTGGAGCCTCGACAGGGGGCAGGGTCTCTGCCAGGCGGGAGCCACTGTGGGGCCCTGGTGCCCAGCCCCATAAGTAAAGCAGCTTTGGCTGGGCCAACAGCGGGTGTTTGTCTTGGGGAGGGCGCAAGGGCCCAGTGGCGGCTGGTTAGTTCTGGCCCGGTAGGAGCTGGGAGCCGGTGCCTGGCGCACAAGATGCTGCTCATGCTGGCTCCGTGGCTGAGTCCGGTGCAGCTTGGCAGTGACCAAGAGCCGTGACCTCTCCTGTGGCTGGTTGGGGGCCCCTCGTGGGTTCAGCTTTTTTCCCAGCAGGGCCAGCTCCCTCGTTAACAGCTCTGGCTCCTGGTGCGACGGGCCCCATCTCACGGGCGGACGCCGGGTGGAGTGGAGGCTGCTGTCCCTGGCGCCGGGCTGGCTCTCCAGAGCAATCTGGCAGCGAGGGGGGAACAGAAACCAGGGGATGCAAATGGATTCTGAAGCTGGTAATGGCATGTGTGGGGGGTGCCCGTGCAGTGGGCCCCAGGCCCGTCGACGTCACCACTAGCCGGTAACCGAGAGCAGAGGAGGGCACCAGCTCTCAGCTGGGGTGGCCCCGGGCTCCACCTGCTGTTTTCATGTCCCACCTTACCCTGCGTATATGCTGCTGGGCTCTGGTTTGGAGTATTCCTGGGATCTGTGCAGCCCCCTTTTGGACCCCTGTGGGCTGGGTCGGCCTGCGGGGGGCCGTGCCGCCAGCTGGGGATGCTTGGGCCCAGTGCTCTGGCATCAATAAAGGGATGATGCAGCCTAATTAAATCAACAAGGCGTCTGTGCAGCCAGCGCTAGGGCCAGGTCTGTGTCGTGCTGCCCCGGGCTGCAAGTGTCTGCACAGTGAGGGGGCCCGGCTCCTGCCAGAGTTGGGGACATTGGGGGGGGGGGGATTGTGTTCTGCGGTGTCTGTACCTTTAACATAAAATATCCGCCAGTTCCCCTCACGCCCGACCCGCACCCCTCTGACATCCCAGCCCTGGGCTCCCCCCGACCCCGCTCTGCTGGTGCCCCTCATCCCTGACCCTCTGACATCCCAGCCCTGGGCTCCCCCTGACCCCGCTCTGCCGGTGCCCCTCACCCCCGACCCTCTGACATCCCAGCCCTGTACAGCGGCTCCGTAATCGGAACAGCCCCAGTTTCTGCTGGCTCCAGGGACGACCAAAGGCGGGTTGGGTGCTGGTGCCCTCCCAGCAGGTGCTTTTACTCTTCCACCCGGGAGTGGAGTCCCGGGGCTCTGCAGGCACCTCGGGCTGGTACCCCCTGCCTAGCAGATGCCCCACCCCTTTCCCCTTCCCCCCAGAACTCAGCCCCCCAACCTGGAGATTTTGTCCTTTCCAGGGAGTTTCTATCCCTGCGAGAGCAGCATGTGAGGCTTCCAGCCCAGAGTGCCAGGGCCAATACACAGTATAGAGACTGCCCGTGTGGCCAGGCTGTTTCGGGAAGGGAGGGACCGATGCACTGACCCGGGCCAGGGAAGGGGGCAGCATGTCTGGGAGGCGCCAGCCACGGGGACAGGGCAGCTGGCTGCTTTGCCTGAGGCTTTGGTCACTGCCACTCTGGGTTGCCCCAGGCCTGGCTCCTGAGAGCAGCCCCCGGGGTGTGGGTCAAGCAGGGCCTTCTGAGGGCAGCCGGTGTGTGTTCCCTGTGGGCCTTGGCCTGGGGGTCACAGGGCAGCCCCGTTAGGGCAGCGACTCCCTGGGGTCGCTCCTGCTCCAACACAGCCCTGCCCGGGGCGGGGGCCAGGTCCCAGTGCTGGGCCCTGCTGCCGGGCCAGGCTGAGCGGCAGCCTTCAGCGGGGCCTTGGGGTGGAAGGTGGCCTGGCCTGGGGCGGCCCTGCTGTGCAATGAGCCCGAAGGACCAGCCCCCCTCCCTGTCCCCCAGGGCTGGCTTTGGGGGACACCATGGTGAATGGGCCCCATGCAGGAGGGGCAGGGGCCTCTCCGGGTAGCAAGCTGGGCAGGCCAGGGGTGTCTGCAGTTTTCTTTTCCCTTTGCGGTGCCAGTCGGATGCGGGGTACCTGGGGTCTGGCATGGTGCTGCGGGGGGTGGGGGCAGGACTGAATCATAGCACCAGGGTCGTTAGCGCTGATGGGCTAAGGGGGCTGCAGGCACATCCATCCCTGGGGGGAGACGGGGGCAGGTTCACGGTGGGGGCAGGGGCCCATGTCAGAGCTGGGGCCGAGCTGCTCTAACCCCAGGTCTGCTGGGGCAGCCGTGCTGGGCTGGGCCTCTCCGTGCAGGGCGGAAGCCCAAGTGACCAGGCCACCAGGGGAGGGCAAGCGGCCCCCGGCCTTGAAAGGAAGGAAGGAAGGAAAACGGAGCTAAAACAAGCTGGCCAGGCAGGAACCTCTCCCCACTGGACCATGTGTGGGGGGCTGGTAGAGCCGGGGGCTCCCCTGGGGTGGGGGCTGCTCAGTGCCCAGCACAGAGAGCCCTGACCCTAGTGGGCTGCAGCTGTTCGAGTGGCCGAAGCAACCTCCCGTCCCCCCAGGGCTGAGGGGACCCTCCACTGTCAGGGCATCCTCCTGGCTGAGCGAGCCACGTGCTACTGGCTCCGGGTCTCTCAGCCGCAAGAGTGGGGTGGGCAGCACACACATGGGGGTCCCTTAGCTGATTGTGACAGTGACATCTGGGTACCTAGCAGGGGGGGGGGAGTTCAGGGGGGCCCAAGCAGGAACCTTGGATCAGACCGCGCCAGCTGCTCTTGTTTGGAAAATCCTCTGGATTAAAAGGGCAGCGAGTCCTGCTGCAGGGGATGGCGGGGGGCTCAGCAGAGCCATGTAGGGGAGACACTGGCTCCACGCATTTCTGCTTGACAGAGCTAGGATGGGTCAGGGGGATCAGTGAGGACCAGGGCTGGGCTAGCAGGGGGCTGCAGGTCGGGAGTGAGGGGCACTGGCAGGGCTGGGGAGCCCAGGCTGGGCTAGCAGGGGCTGCGGGTCGGGAGTGAGGGGCACCAATGATTCCTGTCAGCTCCTTTGTGTCTTTGCAGTGTCCCGTTGCTGCTCATTAGCAAAGGCCGCGCAGGGTCCAGCCCTTGAGCTGGGAGCTGCCCTTGGGGCTGGTCCCCCCCACCACCTGCCCCACGCAGCCTCGTTGGACCAGCCTCTGCGGATGGGGCCTGTCTGTGGAACTGGCTGCTGTGTCCTTGGGCTCCCATCCGTCCCCCCCACCCCCGTTCATCGTTTATGGGCAGCAGGCCCTGAGCCTGGGCCTTGATGGGCCTCGCAAAGCCCCCCCCCGAAGGGTCTCCCCCCCCCCCCCCCCCCCCCCCCCCCCCCCCGTGCCTGGTGTGCTGAGGGGTCTGGTTTGCTGAGAACCAGCTGCTCCCTGGCCCCCGCCTCCCTTATCTCCTAGGAGCAGCCCTCGGAGGCTTCCCTTTGAAGAAACCCCAGGCAGGATCTGCTTATCCCAGCCCCAGCTGCTCTCTGCCCCCCTGGGGCCTGCCCAGCCACCAGTGTCCCAGGGGCTCCCTCGAACCCCCCCCCAAGATGAGCCAGGATCTGCCACGCCCCAGAGCCGCTTGGAAAACACCCCTCGGTTTGGCTGGAAAACTCAAAACCCGGTGGTGTTTATCCCTTGAAATCCCCCAAGCTTTCTGCCTGCCTGGGGGCATAGGTGTGTCCGGGGGCCCAGCAGCCCCCTCTCCATGGACCCAGCCAGTGCCAGTACCCCAGAAGGGCTTCCAGCCGCCCCCAGGAGCCACCCCAATGCCACCGCCTTGGCACGGCCCAACCACGTCCCTCTCATTCCTCCCCTTCAGCAGGGGCAGGAAGCATTTGTGCCCTGCCCTTGGTCCCAGGGATGGGGCAGGCTGGGGGAGCACCCCGCTTGGTGGAGCCGAGGAGGGGGTGGGGAAGCAGGCTGGGAGAGCATCCTGCTCGGTGGGGCTGTGGGGGCTGGGCGGGGGGCAGGCTGGGGGAGCACGTCCGGGAGCGTTTCAGGGTCACAGGGCTATTTTGTCTCTCCAAGGCCTGAGCCAGAGAATCACCTTGAGACAGAGCTGTATGGGGGAGGGGAGCTGGAGCCGGGATCCCCCCCTCCGCCCCCCAGCTGCTCAGTGTGGGTGGCTGATCGTCTATGGGATGGTCGGTTCCTTCTACTCCAGTTTCTGCTCGCTGGAATCTGGGTCCTGGTGCCCATTTGGGCATTCATTCTGGGCTGCAGGTCGGGAGTAAGGGGCACCAGCAGAGCTGGGGGGCAGGACTGGTTAGCCCTGGGGTGGGATAGCAGGGGCTGCGGGTCGGGAGTGAGGGGCACTGGCAGAGCTGGGGGGCTCAGGGCTGGGCTGGTAGGGGGCTGTGGGTCGGGAGTGAGGGGTGGGACTGGGGAGCCCTGGGCTGGGCTAGCAGGGGCTGCAGCTCAAAGGAGAAGCAAATCCAGCCAGATGGGGGTCCCGGGGTGCAGGGTCCGTGTGCGGTGGCATCAGGAGCACATGCCGTCCACGGGGAACCGGGAAGGGCCCTCGGGAAGGCGTCTCCTGCCCCCGGGTCCCAGAAGGAAGAGCTCAGCAGCCGGCCGGCAGCGAGAGGAAGGGGGCGGGGGTCCCTGTGTGGCGGCCATGGGAGGATGTGCCCTATATTTAGTTCAAAGGGGCTGTGCTGGCTCCGGCCTTATCAGGCTCCTGCCCCTTGCCAGGCGGAAGGAGGGACAGAGGCTTTGAGGCAGCTGTGGTCGAGCCCCCATCTGGCGGCTGGCTGGGGGGTCACTGCCGGGGCCCTGCAGTGCAGGGGTGTCGGTTCTATCTGGCCACCTCTCAGGAGATGGACCCGCTGCGCTGAACAGAGCTTTCCCTCCGGAGCAAAACCAACCGTGGCAGTAATGCAGGCAAGAAACAGCCCCCCCCCCCCCCCGAAGGCTGCACTGTCCCCTGTGCGGCTGGCAGGCTCCCTGAGGGGCGTCGAGGGTCCTGAGTTTGCCCCCCAGCCAGTTAGGTGCTGGGAGCTCAGGGTTTGCGTGGCCCCGAGGTACAAGGAGAAGGGACGTGCCCAGGGTCACTCAGCAGGGCTGTGCCGGAGCTGGGCCTTCCTCCCAGGTCCCCGGCTTGAGCCGGAATGGCACCATCCTTCCTCCCGTCTGTGCTCTGCTTCGAAGGAGCCTGCCGGCTGCTGGCAGCAGGGGCAGGAGCCCCATGCCAGGCTCTGCTTTCAGCCTGGGTCCCATGAGCAGACGGCGCTCGCCCCAATCCCAGTGTGGGGTGTCGCTCCTTGCCCCTCTGGTCTCCCTCTGTGCAGCCCGACCCATGGCCCAGCCTGTCGGTCCCTGCCCCGGGCCTGACTGCAGTGTTCTCCCCCCACAGGACGGCTCTCGCCAGAGGCTGGTTCAGAAGAAGACGGTGTCCTTCAGCACCATGCCCCACGACCGGAAGATCAACAGCACGGTGGCTTGCATCTCCTTCATGCTGGAGGGCTGCGAGATGAAGAAGGTTCGCTCCAACTCCCGCATGTACAGCCGCTTCTTCCTGCTGGCCCCTGACATGCGCGACCTGCGGTGGGAGCCCTCCAAGAAGGACTCAGAGAAGGCCAAGATCGAGATCGAGTCGGTCAAGGAGGTGCGGGTGGGGAAGAAGACGCCCGTGCTGCGGAGCAATGGCCTCTCCGACCAGTTCCCAGACGAGTGCGCCTTCTCCATCATCCACGGCGACAACTACGAGTCCCTGGACCTGGTGGCCAGCTCGCCCGACATGGTGAACGCCTGGGTGATGGGGCTGAGGTACCTGGTGTCCCACGGGAAGCACACGCCGGAGGCGCCCGAGGCCGGCCACCCCAGCCTCCGGACCTCCTGGATCTCCTCGGTCTTTGAGGTGGCGGACCTGGAGAAAATGGGCCAGATCCCCGTGGCCCGGGCCGTGCAGCTCATCAAGGCGCTCAACCCGGGCATGAAGGCCTCCACCATCGAGCTGAAGTTCAAGGAGCTGCAGAAGGCCGGCGAGCAGCCAGGGAGCGATGTGGCCTGCAACCTGTTCGTGGAGGCCTATTGCGACCTCTGCACCAGGCCCGAGATCTTCTTCCTCCTGGTCCAGTTCTCCAGCGACAAGGAGTCGTTGGGGCTGAAGGACCTGCTGACGTTCTTGGAGGTGGAGCAGGGCATGGAGGGGGTGACCGAGGAGACGTGCCTGGAGATCATTGGCAAATACGAGCCCTCCAGCGAGGGCCGGGAGAAGGGCTACCTGGCCATCGACGGCTTCACCCGCTACCTGCTCTCCCCGGACTGCTCCATCTTCGACCCGCAGCACCTCCGGGTGTGCCAGGACATGACGCAGCCCCTGTCCCACTACTACATCAGCTCAGCCCACAGCGCCTGCCTGCGGGAGGACAGCTCCTGGGGCAGCGCCGGCCTCGGCGGCTACGTTGCAGCCCTGCGTATGGGTTGCCGCAGCCTGGAGCTGGTGGTGTGGGACGGCCCGGAGGGCGAGCCCCTGGTCTCCGGGGGCCGCTCGGCTGCCTCCCGCGTGGCCTGTCGCAGCGTGGTGGGCGTGATTGACCGGTACGCCTTCGAGGCCTCCGAATACCCCCTCGTCCTGTGCCTGGCTGTGCGCTGCTCGCCCGCCCAGCAGAGGCTGTTGGCGCAGTGCCTGCGGAAGACCCTGGGCGCCAAGCTGTACCTGGACCCCCCCGACCCCGAGGAGGCCTACCTGCCCTCCCCAGAGACTCTCAAGGGCAGAGTCCTCATCACGGGCAGGAAGCTGCAGCCCAGCTGCCACGAGAGCGAGGGGGAGGTGACGGACGAGGAGGAGGGCCCGGAGATGGGGCAGTGCCCGGGCGAGGCCGACGGGCAGCCGCCCGCAGGGGGCGGGCGGCGCAGGCTACGGCTGAGCAGGGAGCTGTCGGAGCTCGTGAGCCTGTGCCAGGCGGTGCCCTTCCGGGACTTTGAGGCCTCGCGGCGCGGGCAGCGCTACTGGGAGCTCTGCTCCTTCAGCGAGGTAGAGGCCGGGCGCTTCGCCAGTGAGTGCCCCGCCGAGCTGGTGAGCTACAACAAGCGGTTCCTGTCGCGGGTCCACCCCAGCCCCCTGCGCATCGACGCCAGCAACATGAACCCGCAGGACTTCTGGAAGTGCGGCTGCCAGATGGTAGCCATGAACTTCCAGACGCCGGGGCTCATGATGGACCTGAACGCAGGCTGGTTCCGCCAGAACGGGGCCTGTGGGTACGTGCTGCGTCCCGCCGTCATGCGGGAGGAGGTCTCCTACTTCAGCGCCAATGCCAAGGACTCGCTGCCCGGCGTGCCGGCCCAGCTGCTGCACCTCCGGGTGATCAGCGGGCAGAACCTGCCCAAGCCCCGGGGCTCGGGCGCCAAGGGCGACGTGGTGGAGCCCTACGTCTGCGCCGAGATCCACGGCATCCCGGCCGACTGCGCCGAGCGGCGCACCAAGACGGCGCTGCAGAGCGGGGACAACCCGGTCTTCGAGGAGAGCCTGGAGTTCCAGGTGAACCTGCCCGAGCTGGCTCTGCTGCGCCTGGTGGTGCTGGACGACGACTACATCGGGGACGAGTTCATCGCCCAGTACACCATCCCCTTCGAGTGCCTGCAGAGCGGCTACCGCCACGTGCCCCTGCGGTCCCTGGCCGGAGAGCTGCTGCCCCACGCCACCCTCTTCCTGCACGTGGCCATCGCCGACCGGCCCGGCGGGGGCAAGGGGCAGCGGCGGGGGGCGCTCCAGGTGCAGGGGCCGGTGGCTGCGGGAGTACACCTCCGCCAAGACCACGGGCATCAAGCCCATCGACGAGGTGTTCCGCACGGCTGGCCAGCCGCTGCGTGAGGCCACCGACCTGCGGGAGAACATGCAGGTACCGCGCCGGGCCAGCAGCACAGGGGCTGGGGGCAGGACGCCTGGGTTCTCTCCCCCTTGGGGAGGGGAGTGGGGTCTAGTGGGTTAGAGTGTCTGGGGGAGGGGTGGGGGTCAGGACGCCTGGGTTCTATTTGGAAGGCCCCCCATATAAGGCCTCTGTTAGTGCCCCAGGCTAGGCTGTGCAGGGCTCCTAGCTGGGGGCTGCAGCCCTGCCCTCCCCACGCAGCGTGCCGTGGGGTGTCCGGCTCACTGTTTCTCCATCTCCAGAACGCCCTGGTCTCCTTCAAGGAGCTGTGCGGCCTGACGCCGGCGGCCACCATGAAGCAGTGCATCCTGACCGTGGCCACGTGGCTGCTGCGCAGCGAGAGCGCCCCCAGCGTGACGCTGAACCTGGGCGAGCAGTACCCCCCCCATGGAGGCCCAGGGGCCCGTCCCAGAGCTGCTCCGCAAAGTGCTCACCACCTACGAGACCGTAAGCACCCACAGCCAGCCCCAACCCTGGCTGAGCCGGCTCCCTGCTCGGGCCGTCCTGGCCTGGCCTGGCCCCAGCAGCAGCCTGCGGCACGCTCGGGGGCGCAGGTGGCCAGGCCAGATTGACCAGGAAGTGCCAGCCCCCCTCCAGGACGGGAAAGCGAGGTCCCAGCATGGCCTGGTCCCGCCATCTGCCCTGCTGGCAGCCGGCCAGACGCGAGTCGCTTCTGCAGCCGAGACCCTGCAGCCCCCTTGGGGTCCAATAGCCAGGGCAGCCCCTGGGCCCCTCGTCCTTGCGGGGTCAGACGCCATCCCGGCAGGCGTCCCCCGTTCAGAGCCGGAGCCGGAGCCGTTTCCTTCCTTTGGGCTCCCAGGAGCCCGGGGCACCTGGCCCAGGCATTGCTGGGAGCGGGGAGGCCTGTTCCGGTGGCGAGGCTGGGGGGAGCCTGCGTGGACCGGTGCAGGAAGGGGTCACCCGGGTGCCGGGCTGTCCCCCGTCCTGCTCCCTCACACCCCCGTCCTGCTCCCACAGGCGATCCAGACCAGCCGGACACTGATCGAGTCGGCCGACGCTGTGCACGGGAAACTGATGCAAGCCCAGCAGACGGGTATGTGCTGCCTGGGGAGGCTGGAGGCTGCTGGGCCCAGCTGCAGAGCGGGGTGGGTTTGGGGGCCCCGACTCCGCTCCCCCCAGGGTGCTGGGGGGCTATGGGCACCTGGGGCCACAGGCGGGTGGCCTTTGTGCTGGTCACCAGTGACACCTGCTGGCAGGACGAGGTGCGGCGCTAATGGGGCCTCAGCACCCCCGTGGCTGGAGGTTACCTGGCCCGCCCCGTCCCCCTGCCCTCCCCGGGGCTGGATGGGAGCCGGCACCCCTGGAAGGGAAAGACCCCGGGCCCCAGCCGGCCCGGCCTGGCCGATGGACCTGGTGGCTCCTGCTGGGGCGGTGACCTTGGCGCTGGCCGTGGGGGAGCCAAGGCCTCCTGCTGGGGCTGAACGCTCCACGCCCGGCCCCAAGGGAATCTGCCGGGCTCTGCACTGCCCCTGAGCCCCGCCCGGCCGTGTCTCCTGTTTCCCAGGACAGCAAGCGGAGGAGCTGTGGCTGCAGCTGTGGGCAGGGAATGGGGCTGGGGCGTGTCGGGGGCAGGTGTATTTGGCTCGACACAGGGGTGTGCGTACAGGGCACGGCTCTGTCCCCTCTCCTGGCTGCTCCCAGCTGAGACACCTGATCCGTGGAGCGAGCGCCTCGGCCCCAGAAATAGCTCCCTGCCGCCACGGGGGGGCCAGGGCAGGAGATGGAGCCCACCCTGCACCAGGAGCAGGGCCCCAGCGCCCAGCACTGAGAGGGAGCAGAGGGCCGCCGAGGGGCCGGCGCTGGGCGAGCGGAGCGCTATGGGGGAGGCTGACGAGGAAGGAGAGAGGAGTCGTTAACTGCCAAACCCTGGAATATAATTAGCATCAGAAATAACAGAGTGGGGCTGACGGCGTAAGTGGCAACGGGGTGTTATGGCATAAAAGACACGGGGCTGAACGCACACAGGCATGTGCTGCTCTCAGGCTGTGCCAGTGCATCTCCCTCCTGCCCCCCACTGGGCTCCCCCAGCTCTGCCGGTGCCCCTCACTCCTGACCCGCAGCCCCCTGCTAGCCTGGGCTCCACCCAGCTCTGCCTGTGCCCCTCACTCCCGACCCGCAGCCCTGGGCTTCCCCCCCAGCTCTGCCAGTGCCCCCCACTCCCGACCCGCAGCCCTGGACTCCCCCCCAGCTCTGCCAGTGCCCCTCAGTCGGTGCAGTGCTGGCCATGGGTCATTGCATCCAGGAGGGCCATGGCGGAGGCTATGGCCAGCAGGGCTGGGGGGCAGAGCGCCGCGCCCTGGCTGGCTGGATCCTCGGGGAGCATCAGGAGCGTGGAGCGCTGTAAATAGCCCGGGATTAACGGGGGTGAGGCAGAGCGTGGGTCCCAGGGGGCCGGCCAGCTGGGCTGGTCAATCCCTGTCCCCCCAGCCCAGTGCCCCACAACCTGCCCTGCTCCCCAGCATGAACCCTGACGCACAGTGCTGGGGGCCAAGCTCTGCCCAGATTCCCCCAGTATTAATAACCCCAGTGGGGGGGGGGATGCTTGATGGCAGATGGGCGAGCCGCAGCGTGTGGGCCCATAGCCGGCACTGGATGGTGGGGGACACACGTGCTCGGGGCGCTGTGCAGGGGGTCCGCTTAACCCCTTATGTGCTGGCCTGGAAGCAGGAGAGTCCAGCAGGGCTGGCTCAGCACAGGGGGGAGGTTACTGCGGGGGCTGCACCTCTTCACTTAGTGAAGAGTCACTGGGGGATGGGGTGTCGGTGTGGGGGTGGGGGCCGTAATGGTATCGGTGAGAGATCTCTGAGGGCCATGGTGTCAGGGTTTTTGGAGGGGGGGTAGAGTATCAGTGTGGGGTCTCTGGGGGAATGGGAGTTGTGCTATTTGTGTGGGGATGGGGGCCACGGTATAGGTGGGGGGGACAGGGTGTTGGTGTGGGCGTGGGGGCTGTGATGATGTTGGTGGGGGGTCGCTGTGGGGGATGGGGGCCGTGGTGGTATCGGTGGGAGGTGTCTGAGGGTCATGGTGTAGGGGTATTTTTGGGGGGTATGGTATCGGTGAGGGGTCTCTGGGGAGATGGAGGTTGTGCTATTTGTGTGGGGATGGGAGCCACGGTATTGGTGGGGGGGGCGTGGTGTCAGTGGGGGGTGTCTGGGGGGAGCTGCCTTTGCTGGTTAGTGCCCGTAGCTCGCTGAGCGGCTCGGCAGGTGGCATGGAAGAGGGGCCCCCATGCCCCACGGCCCCTGAGCGATCTCCATCTGCTGCCCCAGGGGCGTGAGGGGGCTACATGCCCATGCATGGTGCTGGCGGCCCCCCCGTCCCAGGACCCATTGCGCCTGGTGATCGCTGGGGCTCCCAGCCCTGCCCCATGGCCCGGGAGGCCGACACGGACGTTTCCCGTCGGTTCCCATTAGCGCCAGCAGAGATAACGAGCCGGAGCCCTGCGCTAATGAAGAGGGATCAGTGCGGGGGACAGGCAGGGCCTTGTGTGAGCTCCCACAGGGTGGGAGGGACTTTGGGGGGTTACAGGGCTCCCCTGGGGAGGGGTCGCTGCCCTCAGCCCGTGGGATCCCCTCCCCCACAGGCAGCTTCATGGCTGGTGGCGGTGCCCGGGCGGGATGCGGGGGGGCGGTTCTGCGGGTGACTCCCTGGCTCCTTGCTCAGCAGAGGTTTGTGGGGGGGGCGGCCTTGGCTGCTCCCTCCCCCGCCAGCTCTCGAGGCCGTTCCCTGGTCCCCGGCACGGAGGGCGCCAGGACGCGGCTGGAAGCTGCTGGCTCGGGCGTGGGAGGCCAGCGAGTCCATGGGAAAGGCCCCTACTGGGGGCGCTGCACCTTGTCCCCTCCCGTGCAGGGGCCCCCCAGCAGCACTGCCCAGCGAAGGGCTCGGATCGGGCATGGTGCTACCCCCCTGGGGCGACTCCTCCCTACGCAGCTCAGCCCTGGAGCCCACCTGCCTGCTCCCAGGGGCACAGACCCCCCAGCCACAGCTCGGCTGCCCCCAGCCACCATCCCACGGTGCTCCCATTGGAGTTCAAGGCACTCAGAGCCCAGGTCTCCCACATACGCCCCATCCATGCCCACAGGGCACTGCCCACCCCCACGTCGGCCCCGGGGCCCTCGCCTGAGACGGAGAACACGGGAACCTGCTGCTGCTCCCTGCAGGGGTGGTGACAGCTGCCACCTGGGCCCTGCCCTGCCGCCGGCTGGGATCACACCTGTCCCAGCCCTCGGACCCGCTGAGCCGGGCATCGGGCATCCTGCATGTCCCCTGGGCTCTGGGGCTGCTCTGACTTGCACCATGACTGCACCCAGGGGCAGCTGAGCGCCTGCATTACTGGGGACCCTCCTTTGTGACGTGGAATTCCCTTGTTTCCAGCTCCGCAGAACTGCCTGAGTGGGGTGCAGTACACAGTCCTGGATCTCTCCTGACCCCAGCCCCACCTGCCAGCGGAGGTCCCCAGCCTGGCATGGGCTGTCTGTGCCCCACTGCTCTCCCCTATCCATGGGCTCTTCTGGGGCAGCTCCGTGTCTCCTTGTGCAGCCGGGGCACCAGCGAGCAGCGCAGGGCGATCTCCGTACGGAGCCAGCTCTGGGCACCCTGACGCTGGCTTTGCTGTGTTCCTGGCTGCCTGGCTGCTGTGGCCCCTCCTGTCGGCGCCAGCAGCTCTCCCCACACAGCTCAGCGTGACGGCTCCCCTCTGCTCTGCTCCCCAGGGATGGATTTCCACAAGGAGCTGCACCGCCTCGAGGCCAAGGAGGGGCTGAAGGGCAGGAAGCTGCAAAAGGCCCTGGAGAGCTTCGCCTGGAACATCACAGTGCTGAAGGTAACACCGGTGCCTGGCCCAGGGCGCTGGCTGATGGGGGTGGGGGATTCCCTCTAGATTTTTGGCTGCGGTGGTTTTCTCTTGACTCAGTTTCCCGAGGACCAGTGGGACCGAGAGCTGGGATTGCTGGTCCCACCTCTGCCACTGGACTCCTGGAGCCCATCCCCTCCCGAGGTCTGTTTCCCCACCTGTGCCTGGGACAGGTGAGGGCTGAGACCAGCTTGATGGGGTGAAGCTCTAGGCCCTGCTCCCGGGGGTGGTGGAAAAGTGATGGCGCTGAGCCGGGACGCTGGAAGAGTGATGCCCATGCTGAGCGTTCGCATCGCCTCCCTACGTAGCAAACCCGGCCAGATTCACATGCCCCTAGGACAGGTGTTATCCCTGCTTTCACGGGGGAAACTGAGGCACAGGGGAGGGAATTCCTTAAGGCCACACTGAGAGTCAGTGGCGGATCCAGGAATGGAACCCAGGACTCCCGCTCCCCTCTTGTGGTGCCAGCACTGGCTATGGCCCTGTGCATCCTGCCGGGATGGTCCCAGCTGCCTGCAGTGGTGTGTGTCTCCCCCCTGCCCATTGATCTTGGGACCTGGGGCAGATTCTCGGCCTGTCCCGACCTTCCAGGCCACTAGCTCCCAGCCCAGCCTTGCCCTGGGCCCTGCTGGGTGCCGGGTCACGTGGCAGCGCTGAGACTCCCAGGGATTGGAGCCAGCAGGGCTGGGCATAGTCCAGGCTGCTCACAGAGGGGTGTGTTGGTGGCCGGGGCTGGTTCCCTCAGCCTGGCTGTTTTGTCCTGGTGTCTGCAGCCTGCCGGCTCCATGCCCCCAGCCCAATAGCCTCTGCTCTCTGGGAGCCCTTCCCAGCCGCTCCAGCACCCACGGGACTGTGTCACCCATTCAGCATGCGCGTGTTGGGCTGAATCCCAGTCCTGTGTGGGGAGTGGGGCTACAGCCCCCCAAGGGCTGGCCTGTGTCACCGAGTCCCGGGCGATGCTCTGGAGCTTCTCCCTACGAAGCCAGTCAGGACTCTGGGGAGTCTCCTCTCTGGGAGCAGCCTGTCTGCAGGACACACAGCTCACCCGGCTCCCCCCTTCCTGGGTCTGACCTCAGAGCATCCAGCATCCTCTGCCCCTCCGTGCGCTTCCCACAGCGAGTCCGCCCAGGCGGGGTCCTGGGGGAGCCAGAGGGTCCTGCCCCCCAACTCCGCAGTCAGACGTGACTCTCAGCCAGCCAGTAAAACAGAGGTTTATTAGACGACAGGAACATGGTCTAAACCAGAGCTTGTAGGTGCAGAGAACAGGACCCCTCAGTCAGGTCCATCTTGGGGGGCAGGGAGGCCAGAGCCCCATCTGAGCCTCCCCCCATTTCCCTAGCCAGCTCCAAACTGAAACTCTCTAACCCCTCCTCTCCTTTGTCTCTTTTCTGGGCTAGCAGGCCACCTGATCTCTTTGTCCAGGCAGCAGGAGCTCAGAGCTGGGCCTGGAGCCATGGGGCAGCGAGGCCCGGGACGTGCCTCAGGGCTCTGGGGGGCCGATGAATGCAGGGAGGGTGCGGTGCCCTGTGATGCTGGCTTGCACTGGGCTCTCCCATGTGCTCGCTCTGGCTGCCTGGGCTGGGAGTGCCGGGGTGCACACTGGTTTCCAGCAGTGGCTCTGGGCTGAGCTCCCAGCCCGCCCTGCCAAGAGACTGTCCAGCAAGGATCCCTTGAGCTGTTCTTGGGGCGTGAGGCAAACCCCGGCATCCTGGCGTCCCCCCCAGGCTTGGCTGCCACAGTTTGGCTCACATGGTCTCTGCTGGGCTGTGCAGGGGGGTCCATGGGGCACACACAGGTGAGGACAGCTTTGTGCCCCCTGGACTGGGCTCTGCCCTGCCTGGGCCCGGACTGGGGCCCCATTGTTCTGGGCGTGGGGTGGGCCCTGGGGAGGCCCGGGCCCTGCTCGCGTGGGACCGTCAAGGGCAGGGTGGATCAAGGTGCTGTACGGTGATCCCGTGCTGCCATCTAGGGGCTCTGTGGGGCACAGGCCGTCTTGGGGAGCGAGCATCCCTTGGAGTTGGGCGATGGCTAAGGGGGCCCTAAGGTGCTGAGCTGGGGAGAGTAGGGGACAGTGCCACACGGGCGTAGGGGCCAGAACTGGGGGGGCTGCTGCACCCCATGGCTCGACGTGGTTTCCATCATGTGCAGGGTTGAGTTTGGTTCAATGGCTCTCAGCCCCCCCCCCCACTGTACGAAGTGTTCCCGTGCCCCTGGCACACGGGTGGGATGCTGGAGGGGCCATGCCTGCGGCGAGTGTGGTGCCTGCAGCTGCCGGCAGAGAGGAGAACAGCCTGCTGCTGCCGCCAGCGAAGGGAGCTGCTCCCCTGGCTCGGGCGCTATGCACCCAGGGTCGCGGGTTCGGCCCCAGCTCACGGCGGGGAGTTCCCAGCACCGTGCCGACAGCTGGGCTCTGCATCCTGGCTGGTTCTCGGGGCTCCCCGTCCCTGCCCGGACAGGGGCTCTGTGAGGACAGGCGCACGCCAGGCTGTTCTGGTGCCACTGCCCGGAACCGCTTCCCACCCCTCCCCCCACGACACCCCACCGCCGCTGGGCGTGTAAACGCTGCCTCCTGCTGGCCGCTGCCTGCTCAGGGAGCCAGCTGGGGCTTGGCCACGGGGGGCGCAGAGTGGACTCCAGGTGGCACCAGAGCAGTAGCCCATAGGGGCTAGTGAGCAGCGAAGGGGGCTGGGTGTGGCTGGGGCCCTGTATATGCCAGGTTGGGCAGGGGACCCCCAGCCCCAGGCTCTGCTGGCGCCTGATAGCAGGGCCCCCCCACATGCCATGTAAATGCACCTCGACCTGGAGCGATGGGGGACGCGGGGATGGCGTCGCCTTAAGGACCATGTCAGGCCAGCCGTAGGGTGTGTCCACTCCCCTCAGGGCCCATGGGAACTGAGCTTGCAGGGCCCACAGCAGGATTGGGCCTGCATAGGTAGATCTCCGCATTTATTGTCCACTCTTGGTGCCACTTGTGGGGTGGAGCCTTGTCCCACCGGGGGGCTGGACTGAGATCCCCCTGCCCCCCGTTCACCCCACAGAGGCCACGGGTGGGTGGGATACCAGCCTGTGCTGACCCGAATGCCTGGAGCTGGCTGTGAGGCGGGTGTGAAGGGGGGGACTTGCTGTCACGTGGCTGACCCATGAGCCAAGGCGTCAGGGACTCAGCCGGGGGTGAGGGTCCGTGCAGGGGGTCAGATGAGAGGATCACACGGCTCCCTTTTGGCCCCCGAGGCCACGGACAGGGCTGGGGCAGGGGGACGCAGCTTATCTCATGTCGGGACAGGGGTTGTGCTTTAGGGGGCAGTGACTCTGCCTGGGGAGGGGAACTGGTTCGGCGGGGTTAGGGTCTCTGCGTGTCGCACGCCGGACCCCCCTCCCCACAGCCCAGGGGCCAGCACCCGCTGGCGGGGGGGAGCCCCTGCCCCTTGCTCTCCAGCCACTGCAGGAGCGATGTGCCCCTGGGTCCAGGCTGCTCCCCCAGAGCACAGAGACCTCAAAGGAGCCAGGCCCCATGCCTGTGCTGGCTCCGGCCCCGTGAGTGGGAGTGCCCATTGGGTGCTGTACTGATGGGGTCCCCCCTGCCCCATACGCCCCCTGACCTGTGGCCTTTCCCCGCTGCAGGGCCAGGCAGATCTCCTGAAGCAGGCCAAGACGGAAGCTCTGGACAACCTGTGGCAGATCCACAACGCAGGGCAGACGTGTGGCATCGGCAGGAATGGCTCTGCCTCCCCCGACCTCGCCCGGGCCCGAACCCCACTGGAGCCCATCTCCGAGGCAGAAGGAGGCAGTGACACCGGGTCCTGCTGACCGGGGGGCAGGGCATGGGGGCCGGGCATGGGGGCCAGGACTGAGCCCGCGGCTCCTCCATCGGCCGGGGCCCCCAGCGCTCCTGCCACGGACCCAGGATTGGACGGGCACCGGCCCTGCCCCAGGCTCCAAAACTCCCAGGCCTTTGACCGTGCACGTGGAAGACAGGAGCCCGGCTGTCGGCGGGGTGGGGGCTGCCCGGGCCATCCCAGGGCGATCCAGACGGGTTGATTCGGGTGGGGGCAGAGTTAGCACTCACACCAACTCCCCATGTGACGGTACCCCCCGGCTGCAGCTGGGCCGCCCTCCCCCCACCAGTGCAGCTGCAGCCGGGGGGTACCGTCATGTGGGGAGTTGGTGTTCGCCCCACGATGGAACCTCCCTTTGGATGGCATCTGCACTGCAGGGTTATGCCAGCACATTACAGAGCGTCGCTGGACCCCCCTGGGCACCCAGCTTGCGGACATGGGGGTCTCAGAGAGGGGCTCTCTGGGCACAGAGCGGGGCTCACGCCTTCTCTGTCTCACCACCGGCCTGCAAAACTCCCGCCGCCCCCGAGGGTCCTGGCTGAGGGCTGGGCTCTTTGCCTGCTCTGGGCTCAGCCTTGAGCCTCCTTCCTTGGCCCAAGGCCGCTGAGCTGCCATGGGGCTGGGAGGGGTCATGAAAGTTCCTGCTTTTCCCAGCCCCCCGCCCTCCTCTGGCCCATCTGTCCCAGAGAACGTTCCTGGATGGGGCTCAGGGGCCAGGCAGCCGACAACCGTGCCCTGGCTCATGGGCTGCCTCCCCAGCCCCACCTGGGGGTCAGGGCCCAGGGCTCAGCTGATGAGCTCAGCCTGGAGCAGGGCCTGGCCATGGGGCTGGGCAGGGAACTGCGCCAGGGGGTCAGGCGTGATTACAGGGGTTCCTGCTGGGGTGAATCGGGCGGCAGGGTGGAGTCCCCGAGCGATAGGGGGCTGCCCAGCCCAGCGGGAACCCGAGAAACCAGCACTGAGCCGGGTGGGGTTTCCAGACAGGCAGCAGAAGCTGGGAGCAGCCCCCCTCCGGGCATTCAGAGCAGGGTCAGAGTTATAAAGAGCAAACCCCAAGCTGGTGCCGTGCCTGCTGTTTCTGTCTGTGGGGCTGGGAGGCGGGGAGGGCTGCAGGCAGGGTGGGGTCAGCCATGTGTGGGTCTGGGGGAGCTCAGCTCCAATGGGTCACGGGGCAGCCAGGAGCCATGCTGGGCCCAGCATGGGGCAGGCCTGGGACCCAGGCTGTACGTGCCCCCCGCCTCCCAGGATTGCAGTGGCCCCAGCCCGAGGGGTTTTCCTGCTGCAGGGGGGACACTCGCTGCTTGCATGGTGACCGCGATGTCCTGAAGGGGCCCAGGAAGGAGGCAGCGGCTGGGTCAGGACACCTGGCCCAGGGAAGGAGCAGCCGGAGGTGCAGCCATTCGCTGCTGTGACTCTGGGCCGGCCTGGGCTCCCGGCCCCGCTCTCCGGCCAGGTCAAAGTAGCCGCAGGGCCAGGTGCCCCCTCCCCGCCCCCAGCGCCGCCCGTGGATGGGACTCCTGCCAGCTGGGCTGCTTTGCTGGCCACAAATCCTGGCCCGATGCCTTGGCGATTTGCCCAGTCGTCACCTGCCCTTGGTGCCATGGGGCTGAGACCCACAGGGGATGTCTTTGCCCCCTGCCCAATCCTCTGCAGGGCACGGTCCGTCAGGGCTCATTTCTCACCATGCCAGCCTCAAGCTAGGGCCCCTGTGTGCTGCATGGACAGCCGTGCCCCCCCACTCAGACACACCCCACCACTGCGACAGCCCCATCTTAGCCCCATCTTAGCCGGACGCCTCCAGGCACAGCCCCCTGCAGCCCCCACCTGTGCAGGCCAGCTCAGGGCTAGCGTTTCGCCCCTGAGCTGTGGCCACAGGGCCGATCTGCAAGCGGTGGGTGCAGAGGGGGCCTCATGTCAGAGGGGGCCTGTGGGGAGCCCCCACCCTGCCATGGTCTGTCTGGATGCAGCGGGGGCTCCTGGAGCGGGGGGATAGTGGGTTTGCCCTGTGCCATGGGACTGAGCAGCCTGTCCCTGGGGGCACCCCCCACTGCTCCCCAAGTGCGATCCAGTTTGTGGCAAGGTGCCCATGACTGGGCACAGATGCCGGCCTGGGGGTTGCCGCATAGTGGTTCTTGTGCTGAGCTGTGGTTGTCCAAATCCAGCTGAGGGAGTCTGATGGACCCCAGATACCCTCTCCCAAGCCACGGGGTCTGACCCACAGGCAGGGTGACGACTGACAGGGCCCCAGGGCTGAGCAGGGGCCTCCTTTGGGGCTGGAAATGGGGGGGTGGGCAGTGGTGCTGGCAATGGCGGTGCTGCCCCTGACTTGGCGAAGTAATAACCCAAATCTGGGGTTTCCATCACCAGCGCCCCCTCGACAACACATGTTCCAGTGTCCCCCCACGGTCTCTGCCTGGAGGGCCTGGCGCTCCGGGGGCTCGGAGGTGCACCGTGCCACGGACATGTGCGGCCACGCCAGCGCCTCTGACTCGTCAGGGACGGACGCGGCTCGGCTGCTGGGCGCCCTTTGTTGGGGCAAGGTAATTAGTCTAATGGGCCCCGTCCCCACCTCCCCTCCCTGCCGCTGACCTTCCGGCAGCTTTGTGCCGCGTGGGCTGGCGGATTCCTTAGGAAGTTACCGGCTCATTAGCACCGGGCTACACGACCTGTCTCCATCCAGCGTGACCACCAGCCACTCGGCTCTGGTCGCTGCATAATGGGGAGCCACAAATGAGGGAACGGGCCTCGCCCGTCTCCAAGCAACGGGGAACAATGGGCGCGTGTCTCCCAGAGCCTGGCCCGTCCTGCAGCCCCGGCCCCGCAGCTGCCAGGGGCTATTTCTGGCAACACCATTGTGCAGGGACTGGGGAGGGCAGGGAATGAGCTGTGGGGCAGCCCGGCCCTATAAAAGCCTGGGCTACCACGGAGAGCAACTCAGGGCGTCGCGGTGCCTCATCGGGTCATGCCATAGCTTCGCGAAGGCCCTCACAGACACCTCGGACCCATGGGGATGCCCAACGGCAAGGTACGGCGCCAGGGCCGGGCCCCCAGGGCTGGGCTGGGCAGAAGAGCGGCCATAGTGCGGGGAGGGCTCGCCCCAGGAAGGCCACGGTTGGGGAAGGGGCAGGTGTGCAGCACAAGGGGAGCATGGTGACCAAGGGATGGCGCGATGGGGGCCTTGAACCCAGGAGGTTCACACTTCCCTGCCACATTCGCTAGGGAAACCCTGCGAGCCGCAGCTGCAAGGGCTGGCATGTCTCCATGGCTCCCCGCCCCATGCGCCGCCTTGGTGGCAGCTCTGGGGAGGAGCCCAGCCCGTCCTGCCCTTGGGGGATGCAGGCTGGGGTGCAAATGGTATCTGCTGCATCCATTCCCAGTGTCTCTCCTGATCCCAGACGGGTCCCAGCACCCCCTGGGATGCCCCCTCCCCTGCCACACAAGTCCTGGAGCCAGCCTTCTGGGCCATGTAGGACGTTGGGGAGGCAAAGACCTGCTTGGGCAAGCTGAGGTGAAACCCCCTCCTAGGGCTACACAATGGGCCTTGGTCTGCCCTGCCTGGCACCTGTGGCCCAAGCCACCCTGGCCTTTCAACCGTGGCCTTGCGTCCGCTGTGTGAGCTGCTCCCCACTCAGCCCCACAGTGCGTTGCACGGGTGTTGCACGGGGACACTGTGACCTCGCTGAGCGCTGGGTGTTGCAGAACCGAGCCCCACTCAGCGTTAAAGGGAGACCTGGCAGCTGAGCTTAACCCCTTCCCGACCCTGCTCAGAGCCTGCAGCAGCTGGGGCCTGACCCCGGTGGCCATGCACGAAATGGGGTGAGCTTCCCACCTGCACAAGTCCCTGCCTCACCCCGGAGGGCTCCCTAGGGGAAGCTTGGTCTCCATGACGCAGTCTCTGCCAGCCAGGGGGCCAATTAGCACTAATTGCAGCCATGGCTGCTTCTCCTGCACGGAAAGGGGCGGGGGCTGCAGTGTTGCCATGGGGTGAGGGGCAGGGGACAGTGTGGGTCTGGTTCCTTTGTCTTGGATTTTGGAGTAGGTTGCTAGGGCCTGTGCAAAGGGCATGGGACAGGCAGGACTCCTGGGTTCTAGTCCTGGCTTTGGGAGGGCAGTGGGGGCTAGTGGTTAGAGGCAGGGGCTCAGGACTCCTGGGTTCTAGTCCTGCCATGGGAGGGTCGTGCAGCCCAGCTAGTGCAGCTGAGAAGCCAGGGGGATGGCTATGGGAGAGTGGGGCATGCTGGGTCTTTTAGGGGAAGCGTTTGCTGGGGGTTCCCAGTGGGGCAGGGGAGCAAGGTGGTGCCCACGTGGGGTTTGCTGGGAGAGGGGGTGGGGTGTGGACTGGGACAGCTTGTTGGGGGCCCCCCACAGGCTGGGACACGCTGGTCGCTGGGCACCAACCAACCTGTCGATAGTGGGGTCAGGGGCAGGTTTCCCAGAGCTGGGCAGCCCGGCACTGCAGGGCGTCTTGCTGGGGCTGTCAGAGCCAGGATGCCAGGTTAGATGGGCCCCTGGGCTGAGCCCACCTAGTGGCTCCTTTTTGGGGGGAACCAACTTCTTTGCAGCTTTGGCTCTGAGATCTGCAGCCTGGGGCAGAGGGGTGCTGGGGTGTCTCTGGGTTTAACCCCATCAATGCCAGCCTGTCCCTGCACTAATGCCTGCCTCTTGTACCTGCAGCTCCACAGGGCCTCCTGCCGCCTGCTCCTGGCACTGCTCTGCTCGCTGGCTGCGGCCCGGCAGAGCGAGCCCCTGTGCTGCCACCAGAAGACCTGCCCATGCCGTGTCTACGACCTGCTGCACGGTCCGGGCAAGCACGCTGCCGGCATCCTCACCATGGGCAAGAGGAAGAGCGGCTCGCGGGCCTTCCAGAGCCAGCTCTACGACCTGCTGCACGGCCCGAGCAAGCACGCTGCAGGCATCCTCACCATGGGCAAGAGGAAGAGCGGCTCGCGGGCCTTCCAGAGCCAGCTCTACGACCTGCTGCACGGCCCGGGCAAGCACGCTGCAGGCATCCTCACCATGGGCAAGAGGAAGAGTGGCTCGCGGGCCTTCCAGAGCCAGCTCTACGACCTGCTGCACGGCCCGGGCAAGCACGCTGCAGGCATCCTCACCATGGGCAAGAGGAAGAGCGGCTCGCGGGCCTTCCAGAGCCAGCTCTACGACCTGCTGCACGGCCCGGGCAAGCACGCTGCCGGCATCCTCACCATGGGCAAGAGGAAGAGCGGCTCGCGGGCCTTCCAGAGCCAGCTCTACGACCTGCTGCACGGCCCGAGCAAGCACGCTGCAGGCATCCTCACCATGGGCAAGAGGAAGAGCGGCTCGCGGGCCTTCCAGAGCCAGCTCTACGACCTGCTGCACGGCCCGGGCAAGCACGCTGCAGGCATCCTCACCATGGGCAAGAGGAAGAGTGGCTCGCGGGCCTTCCAGAGCCAGCTCTACGACCTGCTGCACGGCCCGGGCAAGCACGCTGCAGGCATCCTCACCATGGGCAAGAGGAAGAGCGGCTCGCGGGCCTTCCAGAGCCAGCTCTACGACCTGCTGCACGGCCCGGGCAAGCACGCTGCCGGCATCCTCACCATGGGCAAGAGGAAGAGCGGCTCGCGGGCCTTCCAGAGCCAGCTCTACGACCTGCTGCACGGCCCGGGCAAGCACGCTGCCGGCATCCTCACCATGGGCAAGCGGGCAGAGCTGGTGCCAGAGCAGCCAGCCCCGGCCTGCCGGGCTGCCTTCCCCGGCCCCTCCGGCACTGGCACCCTGCTGCCTCCAGCCACGTGTGCCACCAAGGCTGACCCCACCAACACCTGGGAGTGCCTGAGCCAGCTGGGCAAGGACTCGGCCAAGGGCCAGCACAGGGGGGCTGCAACGAGCTTTTCCTGAAGTGGCCAGGGAAGCCGCAGCCCGGGGGCGGGGGAGCGGGGGAGGAACCGCAGCAACTCTTTTAATGACTGTGGGCACCACGGGCCATTTACAAATAAACCCAGCCTGAGGCTCACAGCTGTCTGCCTGGCATGTTGTCTTCCAGGAACATCGCGGCTAGGGGGGAGAGATGGGGTGCCCGGGGGACCGGCCAGAGGCTCCAGCAGCCTGCTGCCGTTATGTGGGTGTGAAGGGCCTGGTGGCCCTGGGCTGGAGCAGAAGGGAGGAGGTGCTGGGGCCACGCTGAGTGGGGTGAGGAACACGGCAGCTCCCCCAGCCGCCTTCCCTGCCCTGGGAGCCCGTGGCTAAGGGGAGGGTCTCTCGAGAAAGACCAAAGGAGCCCAGGTTTGCCAACGAGCTGCGCACCTAGGAACTGCCCCCTTGGCCCGCAGGCCGAATGCTGGGTAAGGCCAGGCTGGCCTGGGGGCGGGTGAGCTGGCTGCACAGGCCTGGATGGGATGGCTTAAGCCTGAGCCCAGAGGAGTACCCCGCGGTCGTGCTGCAGGCACCCCAGGGGGCTGTCCTCCCGCTAGCCGGCAGCAAGGCTTGTGGCTGGGGGAGGTTCCCAGGCTGGTGGTCCGCGGCTCGCAGCATCCGATTTATGCAGCAGATGCTCCGATCTATTGCTCGGTGTGTGAACAGCTCCCTCCCTGCCCCCAGCGCGGGGGCTGGGCAGCGCTGGCAGCCAGAGGGCAGTGTTGGAAAATAAACTGGCCTCGCTGCGCTGGGTTGCTGCTGCCCGTAGACTCACAGCCAGGAGTCAGCCCCAGGCCTGCCCGGAGGGTGGGGGCAAGAGCAGCCCCCAGCTCTAGAACCTGGGGAAGCAACCATCCCTTACAGTTAGCGAGACCCTAGGTTCCTAGCCCGCCTCGTTACAGTGATGCTGAGCCAGCCCCAGCCCTGCCGGAGCTGAGCCCTGCCCCATCCACCCGCTGCAGCCCCACGGCGCAGGGCAGGACTCAGGCTCCCTTGCACGGCTGGGAGCTGAGGAACAGGGCTGCGGCTGACTGGCCCCAGCGCCCACGGGAGTGTGGCAGAGCAAGAACTCAAACCCGGGTCTCCCGGGCTCCTGCCCTGCCCACTGGGCCAGCCTTCCTCTAGGACATCCCACTGCAGCCAGACTCCGATTCCCACACCCACCCCGGCACCCTTCGCTCTGCCCCCTTCCTGGGCCATGGCACCGCTGGCCCCTGCCCTCGCTGGGTTCAAGGTTTGATGGGAAACCCTACGCTCCTCCCCTGGCCACCTCCCAGTCTTTGGGTCACAGGGCAAAATTCCTCAGTGGGGCTGGGGGGGCTGCCTGTGAGGGTCACCCCGTGCTGCAGAGGATTACACTCATGGAGCTGGGCAGGGGAGGAGACACGGGCATTGCAGGGGGGCAAGAGGAGTCTGCGCTGGGATCCTTTGGGAGCCCCTTTATTGCTCCCCCTGGAACTCTCTGTGGAGATGCCAGGCCAGGGCGGGAGGCCAGTGAGTTCTCCAAGGACCAGGCTGTACCCAGCCACCCGCTCCACCTAAGGCCGGCGTGGCCAGTCTCTGCTTGGCAGGCCAAGCTGAGCCGCCCTGCGCGTCCCCACAGGGCTGCACTGCTGGAACCGCTCTCTGAAGGTCAATTAAAGCAGTGCAAGCCCTGGGCCTCCCCACGGCCTCCCTGCCCAGGCTGTGGCACCTGGTGCTGGCAGGGAGCCTGGCACGGAGCTGAGATTTCAGCACCACCAGCCAAGGTGCTGCAGTGTCAGCCCCTGGGGATGTACCGAGGGGCAGGGCGCTCAGCCCCTCTTGGGCCCCACTCTACTCCAAACTGATGTGAGCTCAGCCAGGGCAGTGGGAAGGGAAACCTGCTGCTGGCTGGGGAAGCGACCCCAGAGCCTCCCCCCACGGTCCCTGGGTGCAGAGCCCTTCCCCCCTCGCACTGTCAGGGTCCCCCCTCCCAAGTGCACAGTCCCTGGGTGCAGAGCCCTTCCCCCCTCGCACTGTCCACGGGTGCGGGGTCCCCCCCCCGGCAGGTCCCTGGGCTCAGGTCCCCCCCCGCACGGCTGCCGCCTGCAGGGTCCCCCGGGGCGGGGCCGCGCCGAGAGCCCGGCCGGGATTAGCGGGGGGCGGAGCGGGGCGGCGCAGGGGCTGCACCTGCCGCCGGAGCCCGCTGCCCGAGCTGGCAGCCCGCGGGCCGGGCCGGGGAGCGGGCGGGCGGCGGCGGGGCCATGCCGGTGATGAAGGGGTTGCTGGCCCCGCAGAACACCTTCCTGGACACCATCGCCACCCGCTTCGATGGCACCCGTGAGTCTCGCCGCGCAGCCGGGGGGCCCTGGGCAGGGCTGGGGGGCCCCCTCTGCGCCCCGGGGCCGGGCAGGAGCTGCGGGGGGGCGGACAGGACTGGGGGGGCCCCCTCTGCGCCGCGGGGCCGGGCAGGAGCTGCGGGGGGGCGGACAGGACTGGGGGGTCCCCCTCTGCGCCCCGGGGCCGGGCAGGAGCTGCGGGGGGGCGGACAGGACTGGGGGGTCCCCCTCTGCGCCCCGGGGCCGGGCAGGAGCTGCGGGGGGGCGGACAGGACTGGGGGGGCCCCCTCTGCGCCGCGGGGCCGGGCAGGAGCTGCGGGGGGGCGGACAGGACTGGGGGGGCCCCCTCTGCGCCGCGGGGCCGGGCAGGAGCTGCGGGGGGGCGGACAGGACTGGGGGGTCCCCCTCTGCGCCCCGGGGCCGGGCAGGAGCTGCGGGGGGGCGGACAGGACTGGGGGGGCCCCCTCTGCGCCGCGGGGCCGGGCAGGAGCTGCGGGGGGGCGGACAGGACTGGGGGGGCCCCCTCTGCGCCGCGGGGCCGGGCAGGAGCTGCGGGGGGGCGGACAGGACTGGGGGGTCCCCCTCTGCGCCCCGGGGCCGGGCAGGAGCTGCGGGGGGGCGGACAGGACTGGGGGGGCCCCCTCTGCGCCGCGGGGCCGGGCAGGAGCTGCGGGGGGGCGGACAGGACTGGGGGGTCCCCCTCTGCGCCCCGGGGCCGGGCAGGAGCTGCGGGGGGGCGGACAGGACTGGGGGGGCCCCCTCTGCGCCGCGGGGCCGGGCAGGAGCTGCGGGGGGGCGGACAGGACTGGGGGGTCCCCCTCTGCGCCCCGGGGCCGGGCAGGAGCTGCGGGGGGGCGGACAGGACTGGGGGGGCCCCCTCTGCGCCCCGGGGCCGGGCAGGAGCTGCGGGGGGGCGGACAGGACTGGGGGGGCCCCCTCTGCGCCCCGGGGCCGGGCAGGAGCTGCGGGGGGGCGGACAGGACTGGGGGGGCCCCCTCTGCGCCGCGGGGCCGGGCAGGAGCTGCGGGGGGGCGGACAGGACTGGGGGGTCCCCCTCTGCGCCCCGGGGCCGGGCAGGGGCTGCGGGGGGGCGGCCAGGACGGGGGGGGCCCCCTCTGCGCCGCGGGGCCGGGCAGGAGCTGCGGGGGGGCGGACAGGACTGGGGGGGCCCCCTCTGCGCCCCGGGGCCGGGCAGGAGCTGCGGGGGGGGCGGACAGGACTGGGGGGGCCCCCTCTGCGCCCCGGGGCCGGGCAGGAGCTGCGGGGGGGCGGACAGGACTGGGGGGGCCCCCTCTGCGCCCCGGGGCCGGGCAGGAGCTGCGGGGGGGCGGACAGGACTGGGGGGGCCCCCTCTGCGCCCCGGGGCCGGGCAGGAGCTGCGGGGGGGCGGACAGGACTGGGGGGTCCCCCTCTGCGCCGCGGGGCCGGGCAGGAGCTGCGGGGGGGCGGACAGGACTGGGGGGGCCCCCTCTGCGCCCCGGGGCCGGGCAGGAGCTGCGGGGGGGCGGACAGGACTGGGGGGGCCCCCTCTGCGCCGCGGGGCCGGGCAGGAGCTGCGGGGGGGCGGACAGGACTGGGGGGTCCCCCTCTGCGCCCCGGGGCCGGGCAGGGCTGGTGGGGACCCCGCCTGCGCTCCAGGCCTGGTCAGGAGCTGCGGGGGGGGGCGGACAGGACTGGGGGGGCCCCCTCTGCACTCCGGGGCCGGGCAGGGTGGGGTCCTACTGGACAATAGGGTTAGACTCTCCGGGCCGGGCTTAGAGGGGACCCCCCCCGGGGCTGGGTTCCCTCGGAAGCAAGCTGCCATCTCCCTCCGCCCCCACAGCTTTCTCTCCCCGCCCGTTCTGGGTAGTAGCAAAAGTGTGGCGGGGGAGGTATCAAGACCAGGGATCCGTGACCTCAGCTCCAGGCCAGCTGCCCTGTGTGACCCCCTTCTGCAGCTGGGGGGTGGGGTCAGTAGCAGGGATCCCTGGTCACACAGACCACAGAGCCCCCCCACAACCCTCGGGCTGGGGATTGGTCTTCTATTGTTGAGCCAAGTGCAATAACCCCCCTGCCCCCGCCCCTGGGACCTGCAAAAGGGGGGCCCTGCGTTTGCCTGCACTGGGTCTTCGCAGACCAGGGAACTGCCGGGCATGTCCCCTTCCTGCTGCTTCTGGGAGACTGCTCAAGGATCCCCAGCTCATGGGGACTGCCCCCCCAGCCCAGCCATGCCCCCTGCATTACCCCCAGCCTATCCCAGCACCCCCTCTGGCCCCCATTCTAAAGATGACTGGTCATTTCCAAATAACACTGCTCCCCATTGCCACTGTGGGAGATGGGCTGTGTCCAAGGGGCACCTGGGGTGTGAGAAGGCTTGGTGTGTCTGGCCAGCACTTGGGCTATTTTATGTCACCCCACGGCGCCCCAGGGGAGCAGAGATGGTGACCAGAAACGCTCTCCCTGGGCAGGATGGGCCCGGAAGGCTCCGATTTTGGCATAGGTATTTTTATGAAAAGTCACGGACGGGATGCAGGCAATAAACGAGAAATCACCGGTTTATTTTTGCCCAAGCCCAAGCTCCGTCGCCAGGGGCTGAAACCCAAGCCCCACATCTGGGGCTGAATTATTGGCATTTTTGAGGGGTCATGGAGGTCTCTTAAAATCATAGACTCCATGACAGATTCGTTGCCTGAGGTCTAAGGTGGGGACACTGGTGTAACGGCCCCCGGCGCAGGCAGGGGCTGGGATCTCTCTCCAAGCGCACCGCTCACTCCTACCCACGTTGTGCACAATCTGTGTGTGGCCCAGAGGAGGGAAAAGTATCTTTACATCTTCCTGCTGACCTCTCAGTTGGTGGAAAGTGTCAAAAAACCTTCCGCAGACCTCGTCTGCTCCTGCTCGAAGAGAGCTCAGCCTGTTCGGAGCCCTCCGCTTGGATTAACCCCCCCACTGGAAGTCACAATACAGCCTGTTTAAAGCGCTTCCCCCCCAGGGGGAGGGTGTAGTAAGCGTGGCTTTTTGTAAATAAAATGCCATATTGCAGACGCGGGGATTTTCCCCCTAAAAGGATTGCGATTGAAATGCTTCCAGAAAGATCAATGAAAACTAATTTAGCATTTCCTGGGCTGCCCTGACAGCTTTCCTAATGAAACCACCCTAACCCCTTTTTCCGGCGCAGGGAGCAAGCCACTGGCCTCTCCCTGAGGGAGCCTGGGTCACTGGGGAGACAACAAGGGAGGCTTAGAGCACTGAGCCCCCCACTCCAGAGCCATAGCTGGGTCCCGAAGTATATAAGTGTGGATTAAACTGAATATCGTTTGTGTAAGCTCGGAGAGGAGCCTGGCCCGGATCTCAGGAATACACTGGAACGTATTGTATTAGCGCAAACAGAGTCTTTTGTTGTCTTGATGGACGGGCGGAGGGGGGGAGGATTTTGTGCCTCTCCTCTGCCTTGCCAGGTTGTCCCAGACTCAGCACCAGGGACAGTTACCATTGGTCTCCAAGTGCACAGCTCAGCGCTGGCCCGGGCCCACATGGGACGGGGAACGGGGCTTTGTCAAGGGTCCATTTGGAACAAAGTCAAGCCCAGCCCGGCCCTGCTGCAGCTCACCCCAGGCACGTGCCTTAGGGCAGGGTCAGAGCACAGACACCGTAGGCCCAGCTGACTCGGGCTGGCTAGCAGTGTAGATGGTGAGGCAGGCACTGCTCAGGCGAGCAGCATATCCTACATGCCTGAACCCCCAGGGTAGGGCTCCCCCCACCCCAGTGCCTCCCCCCTCCAGGGCCGTTCTCTGCTGTGTGTAGCCACACCCCAGAGTGAGCGTGGACACGGCCCGCCTGTTGCTGCGGTGAGTAGCTACATGTAAGGTCTTAGAGGAAGGAAAACCCAAGGAGCAGCCAGATGCCAACTGAGGGGAGGGGGGATCATTGCCCAAGGCTCCGAAAAGGAGCAGCCCCCAGCTCGCAATATAGACGTGCCGCACCATGGCCCAGCTCTGGCTCATTGTCAATGCTGGAGTCCGGGTGCCCTGACTCCACCCAGCTGCACTCGGGCCACCTTGCCATGCAGGCGTTTGGGACGGTTTATCCCAGAGGGTCTCTGGGCGTGGTTTCCCGATAGCCACACGTGGCTTGTTAGCCCATCTCGGCCTGGCGGCTGGCATAGGGGGCTGTCTGGTTTGGCTTGTGCTGCGGTTTGTGTTAGCATGTCCCATGCCAGTCACAGGGGGAGGAATGTACCAGGGAGCAGCCAGGAGGGAAGCAAACAGCCCAGGGCTGCGTATGGTGCTGGCATGTTTGGGGAAGGGCATGTGCAGAAAGCGCCCCCAGGGTTCACGTGCAAGGTGGCTGCTGCTCACCCCAGAGCCCCAGGGAGCAGCTGCTGGCAAATGTTGAATTTTCCCCAGCGGAAAATTGAGTTGAAAACAGGGTGGTTTTTTTTTGTTTTTGTGGAAATTTTTTTTTTTGTCAAAAGAACCCCCTGAAGTTTTCCAGCTGCCAAAAGCTGGGACTTCTTCAAGGTTCAGGGTTTCCTTTTTTTTTAATAAATCTGCCCAGTTTTTTTGGATTAAGTGGATATTTTTTGGTGAAAATGCCCATTTTGTCAAAGATCCCTTTTCTGCTGGCTGTGCAAGGCTGGGCTCCTCTGCCAGTCGCTTGTCCGACTGCTGGATCCGTGGGCCAGGTGATGGCAGAGCCGTCCGAAGGAGCCCCCCTCAACCTGCTCCGATCCCAGCCCCGGCGCTCGGGGAACCCCTTGCTCACATGGGGAGATGATGCCCGTTTGGAATGGCGCCATCCCTGGTTGGAACCGCAGTTAATAACCTGAGACAGGGCATGTTCTTAGGTACCCATGAGAGATGGGGAGATTCACTGAGCTGCAGAAGAGTCTCCCAAGAGAGGGAGCAGATGCTTAAAACTGGCCTGGGCAGAGCCCCGGGAGTCTGCCAGGGCTGATCCTCCCCAGGGGCTGGGGCCTGACCCCTAATATCTGTGATTCTGTTGGAGGAAGGGCAGCCCGATCCCTGGTCTGTGAGCTGCTGGCACTGCATGTGGCAATGGCAGACAGCCGCTCTCTGAGTACTGAGCACCACGCTAACCCACCCCAGCTCCAGTGAGAGAGCTGTGCTGGCGAGGACGGGCTGTGGGCATGGCGTGGGCCCTGAGACCTGGCCGGCCGGGGGCTGAGAGCGAGCAGTCAGCTCTGCCCAGTGTGCAGAGACAATACAGATCAAGGCACATGCAATTAACGCCCCGCTGGGCGCCCGGGCTCCCCTGCAGCCGCCAGTCCCAGCAGCCCAGATGTTTCAAACAATGACACGGCTCCTGCCCACCCCCCTTGGCTCCCACAGGGCTTTGTTCCCCCAGCACAGCCACACGCACCAGATGTTTGCATCATGATCTGAACTCCCAGCAGCGCTGGGGGGAGGCTGCAACAGGGGTTAAGAAAAAGGAGCCAGGACTCCTGGGTTCTATTCCTGGCTCTGGAGGGGGCTGGAATCAGGACTCCGGGGCTCTATTCTAGGGAGTGAAGTTACCTGCAGGGTCCAGGAAAGGGTTAACCCTCTCTGGAGAGGAAGATTTGCCTCCAAGGGCTGCCAGGGCTGGTGGGAAGCGCTGACAGGCTTTGCTCCTTGAGCCCTGGCAGAGGGTCTCGTTCCCCTTCAGCCGGCTGAGGGCAGGGCCAGCCCTGGCTCGTGTCCCAGCCAGATGGGTGGGACACCACCCGCTCACCAGTCACTGCACTGCCTGCCACCGATGGGGGGGTGGCGCTTGGTTTGCCAGCCAGCTGGGGGCACCTCGCTGGGCTCAGACATTAGAAACCACCAGAGCCTCACTCCAGGGCCACCCCGCAGCATCTCCCCTGCTGTACGCGAACAGCTCCATGCGCTGTCCCAGGCCGCGGCACCGGGGGAACCGCCGGGAGAAGGAGCCCCATGCCGGTGCTGTGTGTGGGTCAGTCTGCAGGAGGCAGCACCGCGAAGGGAGGGGCAGCGGGAATGGGGATGCACGTGAGGCATGAGTGTGGGGCCATTGCCCCCAGAGCAACAGCGGAGCTGGCCCGTGCCCAGGGAGGAGCAGGGAGCCCAGGGTGCGCACTGGGAGAGGCTCGCTGGGACGCTGTGTTTGCATTTCCAGGGCGATGCGATGCTGGCTAGGCTCTTTGAAAGACTCTCGGCTTCAGGCCTCAGAGTGTCCTCGATGGGCTTAATGAGGCCTGAAAGGGGGCTCGTCCCAACAATGCCTGGCGCTAAATGAACCCCAGCTCGCCCATGCAGCAGGCCCAGGCCTACGGCATGATGCCACCCCCTGATGCTGGGCACCACAGCCCGGGGGCAGCTAGGCATGGGGTAGGAGCCCCGGCTGTGTTGTTGGTGGGGACCCTGCGTTGCCGAGAGCAGAGTCTGTACTAATTCCCCACCCCGGCCAAGCCAGCAGCTACAGCTCCGGGAGCCAAGAACTTAGCCATGGCCACTGGGTTTTGATTCCCCAATGCCTCCGGCTCGGAGCTGTAGCAGTGAGGCCCCGGGGCCTCCCCTGGCGGGGGCGGGGGGCTCCAGAGCTGGGGCTTTCTGGCCATGGCCTCAGCTGTCCTTGCTCCTGCCCCCGGGCCGCTGACCCACACTGGTGCCATTGCTGCCTGTGGCATGGAAACAAGTGCTGTCAAATGGGGCGGTGCTGTGCCATGGCCGCTGCGGGGGGCACGTGGCTGGGTTTACAGCCCCTGGGCCGCAGGGCACGCAGTGCTACCGCCAAGGCACTGCTGGGCTGGCGGCAGCCTGCGAGCCACATGCTCGCTGCCCGTGGGGCGAAAGGGGCCACCGCTCTGCCCCAGGCCGGCTGGCCCCGCGGGCTGCTCTTCGGTGGCCTGTGCACTTGAAGCCATCTGTCTGCGCTAGCAGGGAGCCCGCCAGCAAGGTGCCATTCCTGGCCCTGCTGGGCAGCGCTTCCAGCCAGTCACGAGCAGCCCGTCGCATGGGGCAGGCTGGCAGCAGTCAGGCCAGGGGATCAGTAGTGCTGGCTCATGCCCCCTTGAGCCCAGGAGCAAGGCTCTTCCGGCCTCGCGCTAATTACGCATTGCAAGGGCTTGTTCTCGGTGGTGCCAGGGGTAAACACTAATGATCCGACCTTGCCGCCCTATAGCATCCTCTGGGACCATGCAAGGCCCGCTGTGTTTAGGATACTGGTGTCTCCTCAGGCTTCCCCTGCTGCAGGCGGATGCCCGACATGGCAGGGATAGGCACTCGGAGCTGGGCTCATCTCCCCGCAGCTTGGCCTGTGCCCGCGGCAAACCCCCGGGCTGCCATGCCTGCGGGGAGCCCTGGCACAGCCCCCGGCTGGGTTTGTTGTTGTTGCTGTTAAGCTGCCTTAGCCCTGCCAGTGGAGGGGTGGAGGCACCAGCTGGCGAGGGGGAGGTGCGGCTCGCTTGGCACCAAATCTCTGAGAAGATGGAAGCCAGGGGCTCTATCTGGGCTCCCGCGCTCGCCTTCCCACTGAATGGCGAGGGGCAGGGCTTAGCCAGCTCATGCAGCCAGGAGGAGGGGCTGCAGCCCGGGTTGGCCACCATCACGGCCTGGGGGGCGGGGAGGGGGGGCAAAGCAAGGAGGGGCCCTCAGGAATAGCAGCCGGACGTGGCTGCACAGGGTGACTCCGGGGTCTTTCCGTGGGGTCTTTCCCAGGGTTGGTGATGTGGCTCTGCTTGGCATGGGGGGCTCCGGAGGCTGTAGGGGAGCGGGGCCAGTGTTGGTGATGTCCTACACATCACTGGCCCTTCCTCGCCCCAACTGCCCCCTCTGCATCAGAGGCTCATAGATCCCAAGGCTGGAAGGGACCGTTGTCCTCAGCTGGTCTGAGCTGCTCTCCGACCCAGGCCAGGGACCTGCCCCACACTAATCCTAGAGCAGATCAACAGACAACTTTGATTTTTAAATGATCAGTGCTGGAGATTCCACCACGACCCCTGGTGAATTGTTCCAAGGGTTAATTACTCTCTGTAATGAAGTGGGACTGTTCTTAATGTTTCCTCTGAATACTGTAGGGGTGCCTCAGTTTCCCCTAGGCATTTCTTAAGTCTCTAGGTGGTGGGATAAGGGGGTGTAATTATTGCAGAGCAAAGGGCCAGGGTACATAAATGGCCGACACTGTCTCCTGACAACTGATGGCCTGGGCCCTTCCTCCCTGCAAGGTGAGAGCTAATGGGTTGGAGAACAAAGGAACCAGGTAACCTCCTGGCCCGGGAAAGGGACAAAGCTCAGAGGAGGAGGGGCTGGAGGGGGAGTCAGTTTGGGGCTGGCTGGGGACATGGAGTGAAGTGCAGACGTGGTTGTTTTAATATGGCCAAATGTAAACGTATCCATCTAGGAAAAAAGAAAGCAGGCCACACTTACAGGATGGGGACTTTACCTTGAGAAGCAGAGACTCAAGATTTGTGGGGGGGTTAGATAATCAGCTGAACATGAGTTCCCAGTGTGATGCTGTGGCAAAAGAGCTAACAGGACTGCTGCTGGAATCCTGTGTCCAGTTCTGATACCCATAGTTCAGGAAGGAGGTTGATAAATCGGAGAGGGGTCAGAGAAGAGCCATGAAAATGATTAAAGGGTTAGAAAACCTGCCTGACAGTGAGACTCAAGGAGTTGGATCTATTTCTCTGACCAACGAGCAGGTTAAGGGGTGATCTGATCACAGTCTGCAAGAACCTTCATGGAGAACAAATTTTTAATCATGGGCTCCTCAATCTAGCAGAGAAAGGTATAAAGGATCCAGTAGCTAGAAGTGGAAGCTAGACAAATTCAGACTGGAAATAAGGGGTAAATTTTTAATGATGAGAGTGTCATGGAGTCCCCGGGCGATGCTCTGGAGCTGCTCCCTACGAAGCCAGGCAGGACTCTGGGGGAGTCTCCTCTCTGGGAGCAGCCTGTCTGCAGGGCACACAGCTCCCCCTTCCTGGGTCTGACCTCAGACCACTCAGCATCCTCTGCCCCTCCCACAGCCAGTCTGCCCAGGCAGGGTCCTGGGGAAGCCAGAGGGTCCTGCCCCCCAACTCCACAGTCAGATGTGACTCTCAGCCAGCTGTAAAACAGAAGGTTTATTAGACAACAGGAACATGGTCTAACACAGAGCTTGTAGGTACAGAGAACAGGACCCCTCAGCCGGGTCCATTTTGGGGGGCAGTGAGCCAGACAACCCCGTCTGCACTTCACACCTCATCCCCAGCCAGCCCCAACTGCCTCCCCCTCCAGCCCCTCCTCCTCTGGGCTTTGTCCTTTTCCCAGGCCAGGAGGTCACCTAGTTCCTTTGTTCTCCAACCCTTTAGCTCTCACCTTGCAGGGGGGAAGGGCCAGGACATCAGTGGCCAGGAAACAGGGTGTCGGCCATTCTCTGAGTCCAGACCCCTGGACACACCTGCTCTCGAGGGCTCTGCAAGGATCATACACCCTTATCCCACCACCTAGACACTTAAGAACTGCATCGGGGAAACTGAGGCACTCCCACAATATTCAGAGGAAACGTTAAGAACAGTCCCGCTTCGTCACAGGGTCTAGTGGGTTTGAGCGACTGAGGCTGGGAGCCAGGACTCAGACAATGTTCCCTCTAATTTTTCCCATGTATGTGCGGAATGAATTTTGTTATGTGCACCAATATGGAGGTGATGTGTAGTGGGGGTAGGGCCGAGGGGTTCAGAGTGCCGGAGGGGGCGCAGGGCTGGGGCAGAGGGTTAGGGTACAGACTCTGGCTGGGTGTGGGGTGAGGCCAGAGATGAGGGGTTTGGGGTGCAGGCTGTCCCGGGGCCATGGAGGGAAGAGAGGACTCCCTCCAGCTCTCTCTCCCCGCAACAGCTCTGGGGCTAGGGCCAGGGGAGAGGTGCCTCTCCCTGCCACAGCCCTGAGTGCCTGCATGGCCCTTGATAGGCTGCTGCACAGCCGCGCAGCTTAGAGGGAGCTTAGCTCAGGGGTTCTATCCCTGGCTCTGGCAGGGGAGTGGGGAGTAGTGGGTTTGAGTGGGGGTGGGGCTGGGAGCCAGGACTCCTGGGTTCTATCCCTGGCTCTGGCAGGGGAGTGGGGAGTAGTGGGTTTGAGTGGGGGTGGGGCTGGGAGCCAGGACTCCTGGGTTCTACCCCTGGCTCTGGCAGGGGAGTGGGGAGTAGTGGGTTTGAGTGGGGGTGGGGCTGGGAGCCAGGACTCCTGGGTTCTACCCCTGGCTCTGGCAGGGGAGTGGGGAGTAGTGGGTTTGAGTGGGGGTGGGGCTGGGAGCCAGGACTCCTGGGTTCTATCCCTGGCTCTGGCAGGGGAGTGGGGAGTAGTGGGTTTGAATGGGGGCAGGGCAGGGAGCCAGGACTCCTGGGTTCTATCCCTGGCTCTGGGAGGGGAGTGGGGAGTAGTGGGTTTGAATGGGGGCAGGGCAGGGAGCCAGGACTCCTGGGTTCTATCCCTAGCTCTGAGAGGGGAGGCTCAGAATGGAAATGCTTCCCAGGACCCCTCCAGGGTGCTAACCTGG
The DNA here is from genome assembly GCF_009764565.3 of Dermochelys coriacea. Classification (NCBI taxonomy): domain Eukaryota; kingdom Metazoa; phylum Chordata; order Testudines; family Dermochelyidae; genus Dermochelys; species Dermochelys coriacea. The sequence goes on along the minus strand of NC_050094.1, from coordinate 14,727,270 downwards.
CCCTGGGGGTTGGGGTCTGTTTGCTTCTTTCCAGACAGCAACTTCATTCTGGCCAATGCTCAGGTTCACCGTGGCTTCCCCATCGTCTACTGCTCTGACGGCTTCTGCGACCTCACCGGCTTCGCCCGCACCGAGGTCATGCAGAAGAACTGCAGCTGTCGCTTCCTGTACGGGGCCGAGACCAGCGAGTCCATCCTGCAGTGCATCGAGAAGGTGCTGGATGGGAGGCAGGAGTACCAGACTGATGTCTGCTTCTACAAGAAGAGCGGTGAGTGGAGCAGCAGGCGCGCGACTCGCTGCACTCACCGAGTCTGGCCCCGGCCCACGCACCACGTGGCTCCCCCGTCTAGGGGAGCCGGCTCCAGGCCCTTAGCTTAACAGCATGGCTGATCCTGGCCAGGCAACTGCTCCCAGTGCCCCAGGCCTTCCCCATAACCCCATGAATTCAGTGTGTGTCCTGTGGCCCCCTCTAGTAGCCGGCTGATGTGGGGATAACAGCCTGCTACTGCTACCAGGTCCTAGAGTTACTCCCGTAACTAACTTCTTAGAGCCTTCTGCTTTTGGGGCTGAAGGTACAGAGTTGGGTCCCTGCTGGCTGGGGGGTTGTGAGCCAACCTGGTCTCGTAACAGGAGTGTTGATGACTAGCCCTGCACAGCGGCGGTGCAGGGTACTGGCGTTGGGGCAGTGCAGGGCGGCCAAGGGCATTTCCTGGCTCAGCTCCTTCCCCTCCTCCCCGCAGGAGCTGCCTTCTGGTGCCTGCTGGACATCGTGCCCATCAAGAATGAGAAGGGGGAGGTGGTTCTCTTCCTCGTCTCCTTCAAGGACATCACCGAGAACCGGGGCAAGAGCCACCCAGGCGACAGGAGAGATGGTGCGCCCTGGCTGGGGGAGGTGGGGGCAGGAAGCAAGTGGGGCTGGGGGGAGAAGCCAGGGGGTTGGGAGGGGCATGGAGCAGGCTGGGAGGGGGACAAGCCAGCATGGTCCTGGTGGCATCTGCTTGGAGCCAGGCTGGGTCCCCGTGGCCCTGGCTCCCAAAGGCCAGGCCATTTCCCGAGGGACCCACCAGCCCGGATGCTCCCTGGGTGGCCTTTGCTCGCTTGGCTGGTGCGCAGTGTGAATTAGAAGGGGGAGGGGGCCTTCCTAGGACAGCCACTGTGTCCACCCAAGGGGCACGCACGGGAGCAGCTGGGATGGGGCCCAGTCCCAGCATACATGGCGCCTGCCCCCTGTCCCAGCTCTGAGTTGGCCCTGGCTCACCCGCCTGAGCCGCTCTCCATCTGTTTCAGAGAAGCACCGGAGCAAGAAGGCGGGGAGCTCCCACCCGCGGGCAGCGCGCAAGCAGGGCCGCACGGTGCTGCACCAGCTCACCCGCCAGTTCACCGGCAAGGAGCGGGGCGAGATGAAGATCAACAGCGTAAGAACCCACCCTCTGCTCCCATATGGCTCCGAACCACCCTGGCCTGTGCTCCCGGTGGGGCATCGTCCCCTGCCTCTGTGCTGGGCTCCTAGGTCACCCGCGGGACTGCAGTGAGCTGGCTTCTGCTTCCCGCTGCCTTTCCACAGGCCCCCTGCGGGTGCCAGGGGCAAGGACAGCCCAGGAGCTGCAGGGACCCCCTACCCAAGGAGCCCCCCTGAGCCCTGCAGGTCAGCTGCTCACCAGGCGGAGGGAGGCGTTTACCCAGCGTTATTCTCCAGTGCTTTGTGCTTTAGCCCTTGGGATGGGAAGGTGAGAGCGGCACCAGAGAGCAGCCCTGTTCCCAGGGACTTATCCTCATCTGGGGCCTGGATTAGCTGCCCGCAGAGGAGCTGTTAGCCAGGCGTTGTGCAAGTGGACCCTTGACTGCCAAAGCCACGAAAATTTGCACCTTTAACTGTTTTGGGCAACAGCAGGCAGCGCCGGTGGATTATTATTAATAGCATTAGTGTGAAATGAATTCAGAGGCTATAATCGGGCTTTCGGCACCTGGCACATCATAATGCCGCTGCCGGGGTCACCTTACACCAGCCTGCACTTCATTGTGCTGCCCCGCGCTGAGCTGCAGCTCATGGACGTGTGCCAGCCCTGCGTGGTGGCGTCTGGGCCTGGGTCCCCCAGCAGCATTCGGCAACGGGAGCACTGAGTCCTGCAGGGAGTCCTGGTGGGGCCTCTCCGCCATCGCCCTTCCCGTTCCTCCTCCGCTCGCTGCTCTGAGTGAGCAGCCCCAGCTCGGACCCCCAGCCAGCCAGGGCTTCTTCTGTGGTCGGGCATGTGCTGGCTTGTCTCGGGAGGGCGGCTTGGGTGCCCTGGCCTGGTTTGTTGTCGTAGGGTTGCTGGGGTAGGGCTGGGGGCCAGCACACTGGTTTGCTTTCCCCACTCTGCCCCTGGCCTACCCCATTCCCCACCCGATCCAGCCCATGCCAGGACCCCCAGACCTGGCTGCCTCCAGAGAGGGATTGGGGCAGAGGCTGTCTCGAGCAGATGTTGCTCCAAGCAAATGCCCTACGTGCCGTTGGGTGCGGGGGGAGGATGGAAACACCCTTGTTCCTACAACTGGCAAATCACCTCTGAGCCTGCTTAGGGCAAGTGGCTGATGGCGGGTGTCCACTCACGGCCCGCGGGACCCTCGCCAAGCCAGGAGCCGCTCGATAGCCTGGATTCGCTCTCCCTCTGGGGCCATGAGACTAAGGAGCTTTCGGGAAGTGCAGGTGCTGAGTGGTTAGTGCAGTGGCTGCTGTGGTTGGGATTATCCCTGGCCTGATGGGGATGACAGAGAGATCACCCCCCCCCAGCACTCCCTGCACTACCCCAATCTCCCTGGGTCAGGCCATGCCTGCAGCTGGCTGGCTTTCCTGAGCAGTGGGTAGAGGGGTGCTGGGGGCACCTACCGGGATGTTGTATTGGGCTCAGAATGGGTGAGGATGTTGGTGGGTGTTGGGGTGTCTCGGTGTCCCTCCACGGGGACTCCCGTCCCGTTTGTCAGAGCAGCTCTTTAGGGCACGGGCCTGGTGCTATTTGTAGCAATCTCTACTGTTGGCCCCTCACCCTGGTACTGGGCCTTGTGCATCATGCTGATAGCCATGGGGAGCTGTCCCTCCCCTCCTTGTGACTCTGTGCCTGACCCTCACTGGATGCGAGTCTGCTCCCACCCCCTGCGGAGGGCACCTGTGCTGGCTCCACAGGTCCTCGGCTGGATCCCAGCTGGTGCCAGCCTCTGTGCCATCTTCCTTCCCCAGAGCGTCTTTGGGAGCAAGCCGTCCATTCCCGAGTACAAAGTGGCCTCAGTGCAGAAATCCCGCTTCATCTTGCTGCACTACAGCGTCTTCAAGGCCCTGTGGGACTGGCTCATCCTGCTGGCCACCTTCTACGTGGCCGTCACTGTCCCCTACAACGTCTGCTTCACCAGCACCGAGGACAGTCTGGCCACCGCCCGCAGCACCATCGTCAGCGACATTGCCGTGGAGATGCTCTTCATCCTGGGTAGGGCCGATGCTGGGCCGGGCCATGGGGGCTTGGCGCCCAAGCCTGGCTCAGGGGAGTTCACTCAGCGTGTAGCTGGGGGGTCACTGGACTCTTCTCGGCTGGGGAAGGGGAGCCTGCTTTCTCAGCAAGCAGCTGAGACGAGTCGGGGCTGGAGCTTAGCTCTGTGCCAGGGGCACATATCTGAGGGTGCTCAGAGCGCTCCTTGCAGCTCTCCCGGATCACACCTCGCACCCCATCCCCGCTCTGGGCTGGGTCTGAGCGCCCAGGTTCCAGGCTGGCGTCTGCCCCGGGGAGCAGGGCTCTGCAGCGCGGGGTGCGGCCGGGGCCAAGGCTAGGCGGCCGTGATCAGGGTTTTGGCCACTCCTGCTGGCAGCAGTGCAGGGCCGTGACCAGGTTGGCCCTTCTCTGCAGACATTGTCCTGAACTTCCGCACCACTTACGTCAGCCAGTCGGGGCAGGTGGTGTATGACACTCGCTCCATCTGCATCCACTACGTGGCCACCTGGTTCTTTGTGGACCTGATCGCGGCCTTGCCCTTCGACCTCCTCTACGCATTCAATGTGACCGTGGTGAGTGCAAACCTGGGGGGGATGGAAGGGGGGCTGGGGTCTCCTCTGTCCCGTCTCCGGAGGGGCCATCGGGGTGAGGGGAGTGCAGTGATCTCAGTGACAGCGGGAAGCCACCCACCCAGCCCAATTGAACCCGAGAGCCGCAAACCGTCCGCAGCTGTGAAATCTCTGCCAGCTGAGTGCTGGCTCCCACAGCTGAACCCTCTCCCTGCAAAGTAGCTGGACACGCATGCACTGACACACATGTGCAAACACACCTGTGCACTTGCAAATGGACACAGCAAGGCCTCTGTGCTCTGAGACACACACACACGTACAAATGCATTCTCCTGCACACCCAGCTTCGTTTGCACCTGCAGAGATGTATGTATAATTACAGACACATGCGCTGCCACACACATAGTGTTCAGATAATGCTGAGAGACCAGACAGCGGCTGGGGTGGGCAGCGGAGGGCCCGGGCCCCAGCCCCTCCACAGAGGCCCTGGGCAGGAGCAATTAGGAGCGCCTTATTCACCCCAGCATCAGCCATCAGGGACAGGGGGCGTGGGCCCAGGCCAGGAGCGGGGCCTGTGCCTTGCACGGTGCTGCGGCTCATACTCCCTGGGCCCCACGTGCTGTGGGAGTGGATCCAAGTGCAGAGGCTGCCAGCAGCAGAGCGTGACCCAAAGCAGCCCACTGAAAGGGGAGCATCCAGGCAACAGGCTGCTGGAGCCCGAGGTCGCGCCCCCCTTGTGGTGTCGAGCCCTTTCCCAGCAGGAGACCTCGGGCTGCAGCGGGACGTCAGCCAGTGGGGGGAGGGCAGTGGTGCCGAGGCTTGCGGGGCGCTGGGCGGGAGCAAGGCCCCATGCTGGGCTGCGCCCAGGGCTGAATTTCCCCCGGTGACTCTAGTTCTTTAAGCTCGTTCCCCACCTGGCCCTGGGCAGAGGCTGGCCTGGCGCCCGCGGCCAGTGACGACTGCCTCTGCTCTCCCCGCCCGCCAACCCAGACCTCGCTGGTGCACCTGCTGAAGACCGTGCGTCTCCTGAGGCTGCTGCACCTGCTGCAGAAGTTGGACCGCTACTCCCAGTACAGCGCCATGGTGCTCACCCTGCTCACGTCCATGTTCGCCCTGCTCGCCCACTGGCTGGCCTGCATCTGGTACGTCATCGGCCGGAAGGAGATGGAAAGTAACGACCCTCTGACCTGGGGCATTGGTGAGTCAGGCGGGGTGCACGGGGCCTGAGCCAGGCAGATCCTAGCGGGTGGGCACAGGACTCCTGGGTTCTGTTGCTAGCTCTGGGAGGGGCGTGGGGTCTAGTGGTTAGAGCAGGTGGGGCTGGGAGTCAGGGCGCCTAGGTTCTATTCGAGCTTCCCCATGGACTGCTTGTGTGATCTAGGCAAGTTACTCACCCCGTGCCTCAATTTCCCCACCTGTACTGAGGCTGGCCCTCCTCCCAGGGCCCCGTGCTGAGGGTCCAGGCATGGATTTGGTTGGCGGGCAGCTAACGACACTGCAGCCACTCAGCAGGAGCCTTCAAAGGAAGCGGATGCTGGGTCGGGCAAGGGCCAGCGGGGCCCGGCACTAGACTGGTCTGTGTGGTCCGGGGTTGCACGCAAAGGCCCAGCACAAGATGGGGGCCTGGCTGCAGCCAGGAGGCAATCCCCAGCCCTCATGCTGTCTCCGTGCAGCGCTGGTGGCGCCGTGGCGGAGGGCCAGCCTGGCTGGGCAAGGGCAGCCTGCCCCCTCCACAGGGGGAGTCCAGCTGCCTGCAGCAGCTGGGGTAAGCCAGCCCCCCCCCGGTGCAGGCAGGGAGAGCTCTCCGAGCAGTGGGGGTGGCTAGGCAGTTGTGGGGCTCGGGGGCAGTGGTGCGAAGGGCCATTGGATGCACTGGGGAGGCCAGGATGGGCGGGGGGAAAGGAAGGGCACTGGGGGAGTTGCTCTCCAAGCAGGGATCCAATCCCCTCTTGCCCTAGGACCCGCTGGGTGTGAGCTCCCTGGTCTGGCAGAGCGACGGGGCTAATGCAGCTGCGGCAGCCAGGAAGGCACAGCCGGGGGCTTACGGAAGCGCATCTCCTGGCCCTGGCAGACAGCATGCCAGGCTGCGCCAACCCCACCCATCGTTCATCCCTGCCTTAGTTAGGGGATCGAGCCCTGAGCGCCTGTGCCAGCGGCAAAGACTGTAGCGCTTGGCACGCCCGAGCACTCGGCCCCCAGTGATGCAGGGGGAGTGAGACGTGCCCCACTCCGGCCGAAGCCCGGGACCACAGAGTGGGCTCTGGCTGCAGAGCTGAAGGCTCTGGGGTGGGAATGACCCCTCCCAGTGCCAGGCTGGCGCCGAGGTGCAGCGATGCTCAACATCTCTGCCCTCTGCAGGGGGCTGCTCTGGGCTCTACCGTGGGCGGGTTGCCGGGGTGCTAGACCGGCCCCCCACTCCGAGCGCCAGCCGATTTTAACTCCACGCTGTGCTTGGCAGGCTGGCTCCACGAGCTGGGCAAGAGGCTGGAGGCACCCTACGTCAACAGCTCCATGGGGGGCCCATCCGTCCGCAGCACCTACATTGCCTCCCTCTACTTCACCCTCAGCAGCCTCACCAGCGTGGGCTTCGGCAACGTCTGCGCCAACACCGACGCGGAGAAGATCTTCTCCATCTGCACCATGCTGATCGGGGGTGAGACAGGCAGAGCCAGGCAAGGGGGCATGCGCCCTGTGCTGCGGGGGAGCAGAGTAGGGCCAGGCAAGGGGGCATGTGCCCTGTGCTGAGGGGGAGCAGGGTAGGGTCAGGCAAGAGGAAATGCACCCTGTATTGGGGAGGAGCAGGGTAGGACCAGGCAAGGAGGCATGCGCCCTGTGCTGGGGGGTGAACCAGGCAGGGACTGGCAAGGGGACACACACTCTGTGCTGGGGGGAGCCAGGTAGGGCCAGGCAAGGAGACATGTTCCCTGTACTGGCGCGGAGCCGGGTAGACACGCCCTGCACGTCTGGTGCGGGGGGACTCAGATGCACGCCCTGGGAGTGAGTGGGGGGTGGCAGGATCACATACTCCCTGGCGTGCCAACTCCCCAAGTGTCTGGCTGCTGAAGGGAAAGTTAACGGGAGCCCTGTGTCCAGGGGAGAGTGTTAGAGGTGAACATGATCCCCCGCCCCCAAAAGCTGACCTTGAGCTGCCAGGGCTGGCAGGAAAGGCCCCTCGCGGGTAGGTTCTCCGAGCACTGCAGGGCAGCTGGCAGAGAGGAGACTCAGTCCTGGGCTGGTGCAGCTGGGGGCCAGGCTCCCTGCTCCTGTCCACCCGTGGTGCTGACATGGCGCTGGGCTCTCCCCGCAGCCCTGATGCACGCCGTGGTGTTCGGGAACGTCACGGCCATCATCCAGCGCATGTACTCCCGCCGCTCCCTCTACCACACCCGCATGAAGGACCTCAAGGACTTCATCCGCGTGCACCGCCTCCCTCAGCAGCTCAAGCAGAGGATGCTGGAGTACTTCCAGACCACCTGGTCGGTGAACAACGGCATCGACGCCAATGAGGTAGGAGGTGCCCCCGGGCCCATGCCAGGGGCTAGATCCCTGCCACTGGGGCCGCCCACTGAACACAGAGCTTGGAGGGACGGAGCCAGAGCAGCTGGTTCTCTGGGTGCATGTGCTCGCTGCGGGATCACAGGATCAGAGCTCTGGGCCGGGGGGGCCAGGGCCGGGGTCCAGGTCCCATCCCTGCTGCTGCCGAGTGCCCGATGCCGGGATGGTAACGTCTGGGTGGGCGGGCGGGGCTGGGAGCATGCTGGGGACAGTACGTCTGTATCTCCCATGGCCGGGGCAGCTCCTGCAGGAGGGCAGGTGCTCTGCTGTTCCCCTCCAGCACCCTGGGGAGCCGGGCCAACCCTCCCCCCGCCAGCGCGCCTGACTCCCTCCCACTGCCCCCGCAGCTGCTGCGCGACTTCCCCGACGAGCTGCGGGCCGACATTGCCATGCACCTCAACAAAGACATCCTGCAGCTGCCGCTCTTCAAGACGGCCAGCCGGGGCTGCCTGCGTGCCCTCTCCCTTCACATCAAGACCTCCTTCTGCGCCCCCGGCGAGTATCTGCTGCGCCAGGGCGATGCCCTGCAGGCTAACTACTTCGTCTGCTCCGGCTCCCTCGAGGTCCTGAAGGACAACATGGTGCTGGCCATCCTGGGTAAGGGGGTGCCCGGCATGTGCCAGTCCCGCCCCTGGTCTCATGGGCAGCAGGGGGCACTAGGCCTTGGCGAAGGGCTGACAGCCAAAGGGGTGGGGGCCAGTGGGGCTTCTTTCCCCAGAGCCTGTGGCTGGCCTGTCAAGCCCTGTGCCTTTCTGTCCGTCCACCTGTCCAGCTGTTTCCTGGCTGCGTTGGGGGGATTCCCCCGGCAGCAAGTTTCTGAGGTGCTGGGGCCTCGCGGGGCAGCGAGCGGTGGTTGCTCCGAGGCGCCTGCCCCCCCCCCTTGGCGGAGCGACCTTCTGAGAGCAGGGCCTGGCACCCTGATCACACTGCAGCAGTGGAGATGGGCATTTCCCTTGGATCCCAGATGGTGCCCGCGCCGGGAAGGGAGCTGGCAAAGCCCCACCCTTGGGTTCAGGGTCTCAGATACACCATGTGAGGGGCCAGACAGGGCCCTGTTGGTGATCCAGATCACTGCTGGTCTGGTGGCAACCCCCAGCATAGCCACAGGCTTCTCTTGGGGCCAGTCCAGCTTGTCATTCCCCACAAAGGGCCCTCCCTGGCCAGCAAGATGCCCAGCTCCCCTGTAAGATGAGCAGCAGGTCCCTGGTGCCCCCCAGCTGGGCCGGAGCAGCGAAAGCTGGGTCTCCTCCAAGGGAGGAGGCTAAGGAAGGGGACTGGAGTCAGGACTCCTGGGTTCCATTCCTGGCTAGAAGGAGGCCAGGCCCTACCCCCCCAGCTCTGTGCCTCAGGTTCCCATCCCTACAATGGGCCTCCCAAGAGACGTGTGACCCCTCTGAGGCCTGGGCTATATTGGGGCCTGGCCAGGGAACCCCTTGTCCTGTTCACCCCCCTTTCCTGATGCCCATAGGCAAAGGGGACCTGATCGGGGCCGACCTGCCCGACAAGGACCAGGTGATCAAAACCAACGCGGACGTCAAGGCGCTGACCTACTGCGACCTGCAGTACATCACCCTGCGCGGCCTGGTGGAGGTGCTGGAGCTCTACCCCGAGTACTCCAGCAAGTTCATGGCCGACATTCACCAGGACCTCACCTTCAACCTGCGGGAGGGCAGCGAGATCGAGGTGGGTGCACGCCTGTCCCAGAGCCGCCTCTGCCCCCCCCCCCCAGTCCAAGCCCCGGCACTGGGGGATGCTGGCTGAGCCTGCAGAGCCATCAAGTCTCCTTGGCCCCAAGGGGTGGGCTGGAAGGGGGAGATTAGGCGAGACAGTGGCTCCCTGAGTCGCTCCTGCAGCCGGGAGGCTAGAGAAGACCTAGCGCAGGCTGGGCTCGACGTCCTGACCCCAGGCTGTCCAGCCCTGCTGCGGGGCGGGAACTCTGGCGACTGCTCTGTGCCAGTGCGAACACCAGCGGGTCTCATGTGTGGGGCAGAGAGCATGAAGCGCTAGTGGAGATACACGCAGACGCCCCACTGCCCCGTCTCGCCTCCCTGCCACACCGCTCAAAGATGAGCTCCGGGCCCTGGGGCTCACAGAGGGTTTCTGTAGCGGAAGTGGAGCCTGCTCCATGCCCACAGGCCCATGGGCTCCCCTCTTTCTGCTGAGTGTGCCCCACTGGGAAACGCCCTGAGTCACCGCGTTACCCCTGCTCCCCCCAATGCCCAAGTCTGAGTGTAAAACACGCCCTGGTTTAACCGGAACTGCAGACACCAGGGCTGGCCAGAGCCCAACAGCTTTATCTGGGCTCCCCATTTCTGCCTGCGCATCGCAGGGTCTCCAGGAGGAGGTGAGCAAATCTGCTGTAGTGCGACGTGTCAGTAGCGTGCCCTGTTGCCCCGGCGTGCTAGTGAGGTCAGTGAAACAGAGCATTGCAGGTACATTCACCCGCCCCGGCGGAGCCGTCGGCCTGGGCACTGCGGCGATATGTGGCAGCACAGCTGCTGTGCAATGCTCAGGAGTGCCACACCCAGCCTCGGGGCAGCCTGTTCGGAAGCGGGGCACCAGCCCCGGATCGGCTGAGCGCCATGCTTCGATCTCCCCAGCCTGCTATCCTGCGTGAGCTCCTCCGGCGCCATTGCAGCCTTAATGCGGTGTTGCAGACAGTCCCTGGGTACATTCCTCGCTGGCCAAGGAGCTACAGTGCCAGGCAAGGGGCTTCGCGTCCTCCGCCCGATGAACCGTCCTTGTGGAAGGCCGAGGCAAACAGAAAATTGATGAGTCTGCACATCTCTGTTGGGGGTAGGGGGGAGAGACATTTGTTGGTGCCAAACTGTGAGATCAGAGCATGGAACTCAGCCAATCTAGGAACTCTGCTGTTCCTGCCGGGGGCACCCAGAGATTGAATTGTGCCCAGGGGGCATCTCGCTGCAGCCCAGTGCAGAGCCCGGGGGCCGGGCTGGCAGGTTTAGTCATTCCGCTGACTCCCACAGTCAGGCGGGAACGTTCTGCCTCAGAAATAGCAGCTCGTTGCTCATCCGCCCCGGAATAGTTGCCTACTTTGTATCAGCTGAAATAAAGAGCTTGGGATTTTTTACAGCTGTCTCTCCATGTAGGTCCCAGATGTGCCCTGCAGAGAATACCCACCAGACCCTGAAGAGACCCCTGTGGGAAATTTCCCTCTGGGTTCTAAATACCTGTTAAAAAATCCACCACCAAGGCATTTATAAATTAATATATAGGTAAAAAACAATGGCCGTGTTTGCACAGGACCTACAAAAATGAAGTGTTGTGTGCACGCTCTGCTGGTTAGCTGTCCAACCTCAGTCTCAGAGCTGTGCAGACCTTCCCTTGATAACTGCAGCACATCAAACAAAGACATTAATATGCAACAGATGGGTCAAGTAGACAAGAGTGGGGTCTGGAGGAAGCTTAGCGGAGAGTCCTGTGTGGGGCCTGCCAGGGTTTGTTTCTGGTTCAGCAGCGCTGACCCCTCCTGAGCTGCTACTCTAGAGGGTTCAGCCTGAAATGGCAGATATCTTGCAAGATCAGATCTTTCCATGAGGTTTCGGCTAACCAGGACCAGAAAATAGCTTCCTTCCTGCTTTGGACCTGACCCAGAAGCAGGTTCCACTCGGGAGCACTTGGTTATGAGGTTCCGATTCTGAGCCAGAATAAGAATAGGGAGAAAATAGGGACTCAGGCTGTGTCTGTGTTTTCAAACCTTTTAGGAAGTAAAACCCGGTTGAGATTGACAGAGAAATGCCATGAAGGACCTGCCCCACCCGAGGTTCCTCCCATGGCTGTGCCACTTGGTGAGGCCACAGTCCGGCACTTATGACATCACCATCACCTCTGTGGTGATGCCTTGTGTTGTCACTTGCTCTGGATTGTGACATCAGCAAACTGGAAGCTGGATGCGCCGATCCTCCCCCCCCCCGAGCAGCATCTTCCAAGCCAGCTGGGACCCAGTGGCAGGTGCTGAGTGCAGGAGCAGCTTTGCTGATCGGCTGAAAGGTGCTGGCTCAACACCCCCGGAGCTGGACCCCGCTGAGCAAGGAGAGGCTGGGCTGCGCCGATACCAACTTTCTCCCGCTGCTCCCTGCCAGCGCTCTCCTCCTCTGCTCTGCCGGCTGCGGGGCGGTGCCAATTGTGATGGGTGGTTTTTGTCCACTAGGACCTGGAGCAAGACCAGCCTGTAATTTCACATAGGCCACTGAACAGCCAGCGGATGGTAACGTGCTTCGGTCGCTACCGACCCAGGCTGCATTGGAAGCAATGACCTCGAGGTGAAAGGCCATGTGTCCCATTCCTGACCCCTGAGCTGTTCCTCCACCCATCCCGCCGCTGTGGTCCTTTGAGTCCTCCCTGCCAGCCCCTGCTCCCCGCTCGCCCCCCCAGCCTCGCCATAGGTCTAGTCAAGAACCACCCCAAAATCTCTGTGTTTCCAGAGTCCTCGCCAAACTACTGCTCTGTGGGCATGAGGTGCTAGGAGCTGGGCGATCCAGCCCACTCACAGCGGGACCCCGTAGGGCTAGCCAGGGAATGGGAGGGTGGGGGGGGAGAGCTGGAGCCTGGAGACAGGTCCGGAAAACCAAGGCGGTAAAGGCACCTGCTGGGTATAGTTCATCCTGACACAAAGCCAGCGTCAGGCCTAGGCACCACTAGGACTTGAAGCAGGGCTTGAGCGGCGTTGGGCCTTGTGGTTCTGGAGTGAGGGATAAGCGGTGCCTGGCCCTTGTGCCAGGCTCCCTGCATGGGGCGGCTTCCCCCCCCGAAGTGACCTATTTCCACTCTCAAGGGCAGGCTCCCTCTCCCCTGGCTTTTTTTTGTCCCCCCACCCTCGCTCCCATCCAGCCTCCAGCCCCCCTCATGGCCCCGTGGAATCTGGCATCGAGGAGCTGGTAAAATATACCCTGGTGGTAAAATCCACAAGCCTGAGGCCTCAACTTGGGCATGGCTCCGTCTCTTCCAGCCTCACTCTGCTGCTCCCAGCCTCCAGCTGACCTCCTGCTGGGGGCATCTTTTGGGCAATGCTGCCTTCTCAGAAGACACTCGTTTGGATGCTGGCTCAAGCCCCCGATGCCCCTGGGAAGTGGAGGGCCATTCCCAATCTGGAGTGAAGATGCAGGAAACAGGGCAGCCATTCTCTGCGATGGGAGCAGAGCAGCCCTTGGTCTGAAGCCCTGGTACTCACTGTGGGAGTGAATGATTTTCCCTGGACACCAAGCGGGATGGTTGGAGATGGCACGTATTTCCGAGGGGCCCATCCGTGGCAGCACCCGAATGCCGGGAGATCTGGAGCTGTATGGCATGAGAGAAGAACCTTCCCCGTTTGCTGCAACACTGGCCCAAGGCTGAGCATCAGGTGGTTGCTGGTCCCTACGTCCAGCTTGAATCACGGAGATCCCCTCGTCACCTCCTTTGAAAAGCCACGTGCCATCAGGCCAGGGCTCCCTCTCCTCAGGCTCTGCCAGGGACCCAGGCCACGTGCTGTTTGCGGTCGTGCCCACCATGTGCCAGCTGCCTTCCAGACCCTTAGGGACTGTCCCTGCCGACAGCAGCCAGGGCAGGAGATCACAGGCAGCGGTGTACATACAGGTCAGACACAGAGCAGCGAGATTCCATACAGGCGACAGGGCAGAGGTGGGCGTTGACACAGAGACGCGGTACCTCGAGGGCTGGGCTACGCTCTCCCGGTACTGGTGGGGAAACCTCTTCCTGCCTCTCCTGTCCGGAGCCAGGAGGATCCCTAGCGCTGTGTCCCCATGTGCGCGTTTGCTCAGGGTCCTCCTCTGCCAACCCAGCAGCAGGTTGCTAATCGGAGCTGGCCATGGCTGGCTGGTACCCAGTGGGTGGTTGGTCTGAATGGAGTTTGCTGGGTGGCATTAACCAGCCTGTCTCTGCTTCGTTTTCAGGGGCTCCTACGGTTTCCGAGATCCCCTCGGTTATCTCAGGTAGGTTGGGTTTGTGCCAGGCTGGGTTGGCAGCTGCTCGTACCCCCTGAGTTCTCTATTAGTGCCAGGGGCTCATTTGAACCCAAACGCAACACGCGGGCAAAGTGGCCGCTCACCAGAGTGACTCCCCCGCTCTCAGGGTCTTTCTGAGCAGGACGCCCCGTGTCCCTGGGCTGGGTAGTGGTGGGGACGGAGACGTGGCAGCTCCTCCTGGCTCAGCCTGCAGGCGGATTGAGCTGAGCCACTGAGCTCAGGGCTCAGCGCCAACTTCGGGAGCTGAGTGCAGAGGGGCTAGCTGCGGTCACACCGCGACGCCAAGTCGCTGAGGGGCCCTTCCTCTCCCTGCCCCACTGGCCTGGCTGAGCGATGCCAGGAGGGCATTTCACCAGGGGATTGTCCTGCCCTTCGAGCCAGTGCCAGGTGCAGCAGCCCTGGGGCGAGTCTGCTTGCCTCGTCACCCAGCTCCCTCCCTCTGCCCGCAGCCTCGCCCGGAGAGCGGCACCAGCCCCGAAAAGCCTCTCCACTCCATCCTGGAGGACGAGGAGGAGCCCGACGATGTCTTCCACCCTTCGCCCACCAGCCTGACCCACCTCAAGCTGCTGCTGCCCACCCTGCAGAGCCCCATGCGGTGTGGCTCCCTCAGCAGCCTGCTGGGTGACGAGCTGCGCCAGTTCTCGGCTCTGCGCCGCACCTGCCGCTCCCCCGCCCGCTGCAGCCAGGGCAGGAGCCCCTCGCCACGGTGTCTGAGAGATGGCGAGAGCAGCAATGGCCGCAAGCCAGCCAAGCTCCTCATCCCCTCCCTGCACATCACTGGCCCCCCGGAACTGAGCCCCAGGTAAGGACCAGCAGCACTGGCAGCACCACCTGCTTGGGACCCTGCAGCCGTGTGGCAACCCACCAAACCGGTGTGTGAAGGTTTGCACACCTGCCTCAGCTGCACACATCTGAATGCATCGCTGTGTGCTTGCACGCCTGTGGACGTAGGCAGGGGTGAACTCATTAGTACGCCCCACGTCCCTGGGACCATTCTCTCCCCCCATGCCATGCCATGCGCTCACACCCCTCCCCTTGAGCCGGCCCCACCTGTCCTGGCCTCTCCTGGTGCTGCCAGCATGGGGGGTGGGCGGTTAGTGCCACAGAGTGGGGACAGGATGGGCCCATGGAGTCATCTACCTGGTTCAGGGCTGAGACCCACTTGCTCATTTCACCTCAGGCACCCGGTGGCAACAGCTGCCATGCTCAGCTGGCCACGATGAAATCATTGGGAGTTGCCCCATATGAGCCAGCGAGCCCAGGGTAAGAGGGTCTGTTGCCCAGACTCAGTCCCTCCAGCCGCCCAGACCCCATGCCCCAGTCGGGTTCTGCCTGGTAGTGCTTGAATTTCCACCCATGCCCAAGAGGCTTTAGGGAGGCAAAGGGGCCGGTTAGCGATGCCCAGCGGTGCTGTGCCAGCCGATCATGTCAGTAGGATGAACGCCCCCCCCCCCAGGGTCGTTGACGGGATCGAGGATGATGGCAGGACGTCGGAGATGCAAACTTTCCATTTCAACGTGGAGCCACCTCTGCAGAGCTCGGTCGCAGGCTCGCTGACATCCGGTAACTGCCTGCTGCCCCGGGGCTGTCTCAGCTCCGGGCCAGACGGCGCTGGGGATCGGAGGCGCGCTCTGTCCCAGGGAGAATGGCTTGACATGAATAAGCGGCTGTTTCCTCTGGGCCTGGGGGAGTGCTTATCCCAGGGTTTGGAGGGGAGCGGGTTTGCAGGGCTGAAGCACAGTGCAGGCGGTCAGGACTCCTGAGTCCTATCCCTAGCTCTGACTCACCGTGTGGCCTTGGGTACGTTACTCATCCTGGCCAGCCCCTGGGGGGATGGGGCAGGTGAAGCCACTTATGCTGGTTTGGTCCCTGGAGCCCCCTGGCTGGCAGATGCTCTGGAGGCAAAGCCAAGCGCGCGGCATTGGGATGAGCAGCGGCTAGTTCAGATGCTGGCGGAAAAGCTCCAACTCCTGCCGGCCTGGCCTGAACGGCTTGGGGGGGCAGGGGGCTGCGCAGCAGGGGCTGGAGCAGCTGGTGCCCCCCCCCCACTCCACCCAGCCAGAAGCTCCCCCATCTCTGAGTGTTCAGGGCTTGGGCCCAGAATAAGGCCTGGCGGGGGCAGGGTTGTATCTGAAGGGGTCGGCCGGTCCCAATGCTGGGACAGGTGAATGGATGCGCGGCTCACTCGGGGAGGCTTTGCCCCTGGCCTGTTGTCCTGGCACAGGTGCAAGTCACAGCGGGCTGGGGTCAAAGGCCCATGGGGGCGCGATGAGATCCGTCTGTGGTTCCTTGCAGGGACGTATGAGGCCAGCCCAGCCTTAGGTGCAGAAGTGGAGGAGATAAAGCAGAACGTCAGCAGACTGAACCAAGAGGTACAGCCTGGAGCCCCTGCGGCCGGGGCCACGGGGGAGAGGTGGGCGCTGCAGGGCTGGCTCTCCCAGGGTTCGCATCCACCTGGACCCATCGGCACCGACTGACCCAGTTTGCCCCCTCCTGAGCGGGGCTCATTGCATGCTGCTGCCTGGGGCATTCTGCAGGAGGTGAAGTGACCCCAGCTGGAGCTCGCTCCAGATCGGGCTGCACTCGCCACTTGGCGGCTCTGCCCTGACTCAGGCAATCGGGTTTAAAATGAGCACAGGCTGGCTTTGTAACGATTTCATAGCAACAAACGCAGCTCCAGGAGCAGCCCCTCCTCCTCTGTGCCCTGCTCCCACCTCCCCCTGGGCTGCATGCTTGAGGGTAGGGTATGCTACTTTTGAGGGCAACCCCTCAGGGGCAGCAGGCAGGGTCTCTGTAGCCTTCTGCCCCCGATACTGGGGGCAGCTCCTGCGCGAGGCAGCTTGCTTGGTGCAGCCTGGGGGAGCAGCATGCTGGCTTTGCCCTGTCCAAGCTGCTGCAGGGACAGAAATGTTTCCTGGCGTAAGCTAGAGCAGCCTCAGGGTGGCTTAATGTCAGGGTCGTGCTAGGGCTCGAGAATGCCCGTAACCAGCCATGATGTCGGCATCAGATCCTGTGCTCTGCATCCCCGAGGGAGGTCCTTGCATTACGTTCCCCCATGGCCCATGGCCAAGGCGCTCAGTGACCACGTGTGGAAGCTCACAGACTAGCCCAGTAAAACCAGCGGGGCCGGGTTGCAGGAGAGCGCGTCCCCTCTGAGGCTGAGCCGCGTGCTGGGGCTGCTGCTGGGCCCTGGTCTCTGGGCTTTCCTCTGCTTTGCAGCCAGTGCTCATGGTAAACAGCGGCCCCCAGGAGACCCAGGGCTGGTACACTGGGCTGCTGGGTGAGCACCGAGCATCCCGGATCCAGCAGGAGGTTAAACCGGCCAGCCCGGCAGGGAAGTAACAGCAGTGGCCACTAGCCATTTGTTTTCTATAAGACCTACAATAACAAAAGGTCTCCTGCTTGCTCTGCTTATTTTTCCTTTCAAACAGCAGCCGCAGGAAACAAGCCACTTCCCTGGGGTGCGTTGCCAATGGGGCTGGTGAACAAAACACAGGGTAATAGGCCCAGTGGGCAGGTCGGGGCACGTGTCCCGCGCTGTCCGAGGTCAGGGTACATGGATGCATGCTGTCAAAGAGCCCCAAGAGGCTGTGCTTGGGCCACAGGCAGGCGCTAAATAGGCTGCTATCTCTGGGTGTGCGTCATAGCAGCAGTGAGACACCCCCCCCCCCCCCCAGTCACACACCGCCAGCCCCGTCCTGATCCACACTCTGCTGGCTGCAGATCCCGGAGCAGCCGGATCCAAAGGGGCATCCCTGCCCCATGCTCCCAGAACCCTTTGCTTCTCCTTTGGAAGTGGGGTGACAGCCAGCATGAAGTGCTGTCTGGCCATGCTTGGTACCAGTGCGGGGTGCTGCTGAGCTGGGGGCAGGGGGAGTGGTGGGGAGGGCGCAGGGCGCTGTCCCCTCGCTCAGCATGGTTTTTGTCTCTTTCCAGATCAACAACCTCAACCAGGAAGTTTCCCACCTCAGCCGGGAGCTGCAGCGCATGATGTACCTGCTCCAGAGCCCGCTGCCATGCGCCCCAGCCTTGGCCTGCCCCTACGGCCTCCCCGTGCTCTCCTCCCAGCCCCCGAAACCCAGCAGCGGGAGCGAGCCGCCACTCAGACTACCCCCGGGGGCGGTGCCACCCCTTTTGCCTTTGGCTCACGCCTCCATCTCAGGGCTGCCGTCACCACTGCCAGGGGACGCTGGAGTTTCTCCCAGCGCCACCTCCGCCAAGGTCCCTGGCTCCCGGAGCATGCCCCCAGCCAGCCCGTGGGAGCCAGAGGGGCTCCACGCTCCCAGAGACTCATCCCGCGCGCCTTCCAACCGTTACCGCCTGCCCCGGGCAGACATGGACGGGGCCCACCTCCCACCGACACAAGCTGCCCCACTCAGTGGTCAGACTCCCAGTCTTCCCCACTCGCTCGCAGGCTCCCGGGTCCTGTGCCCTCTGCCCTCGCCCCCTGCCGGCCCCAGCCCGGCCTTCCCCAACTGCTCTGCTCAGAGCCACCCCCCGCCACACCTCCGCTGCTGATCAGACTTGGAAAGCTTCCACTGACGTCCCCCCCGCCGCTGGTCCCACATGCCCTCCATGCATGGCTCAGCCTGGGAGCTGCGGCGAGCCGCATGGATGGAGCACACTGGGGGGGCCTCACGAGCGGCGTCTGGTGATGTTGTTGGGATGATGGCCCCAATTCTGCCAGCGTCAATTTCCCTTCTATCTGCAGGTGTAATTGCAAGAGTTGGGGGCTGGGCGGGGGATGGACGAGAGCCCCGCTTCCCCCGGCTCTTCCAGGGCACTTTCCGCTCCAGCTGTGACCCCCACCTGCTCACGGCACTGCGGAGCTGGTGCGTTTTCTACAAAATGATGGTTTTTGTTTGTGACGAGGAATTTATTCTGAAAGCCTTAGAACTCCTAGGAGGACCCTAAGCACAAGCCTGTCCTCTGACCACAGGACCAGCCCCCCGGGTGCCCTGCAGGTCTGGGGCACCCCACCAAGCCAGGTACCTCTCTGCTCCCCCTCTCTGCTCAATACGCTGCTCTCTCCGCAGCCTTCTGCTCCCATCTTCAGTATGTATTTGCCTGAATTGAACAGGGTCAGGGTCCTGCTGAGGGAGTGGGGGCTGCGCTGGTTTGGATGTAATTTACAGAGGGAACAATCTGCGTGAAATGCACAATGCTGGAGAACAGCTGGGCTGCTTCCAGGGCCACTTGGAAACCAGGCCCAGCAGGGCCGGACCAGCTCTTGCTGACCCCGCCGGGGCAGTAGTTTGCAGGACTGGACTGTGCAACCCCGGGGCCAGTCCTGACATCTCTCCCCCACGGGCCGATTCCGGGCTGCTTTGTGTTCCAGCGGCTCAGGGCTCAGTTTTGAGGCGTTGCCAGGTGTGGGTTCAGACTGTGTATGGGACTCTCCTTATGGATGTAGCTGGGGGATGGGCAGGTTCTGCCCATTTGGGGAGTGTGGCAGCAATTCCCCTGGAGCTGGGGGTCACATCCACCTGCCACACAACCCTCTTCCTCCACCCAGGCTGCGGCTCCCCACAACTGCATGTCCCCGCGATGGCATGTCCCGGCCTGCTCCCCACTCACAGGACCTCACTGCAACAAACGGCCAATGTCTCCTGCTCCTCTGTGCGAAGGAGTGGCAGGGGGAGGCTGGATGAGCCCAGCTCCGGGGGGGGGGGGTGCGCGGAGGCCTTAGTGCTCAGGTTTAGGATGGCAGGGGAAGCCCCTTTGCCCAGGTGGGAATTCCCCATAAAGCCCCAGAGGGAGGCACCGACGTGGGGTTAACAGTGCCTGGGCCCCTGGCATGAATGGGATAAAGTCAGGCCCGGTTGGAGGCCAGTTTCTGCATCACTCCTTGGGGGCTCCGGCCAGGGAAAGGGAGCGAGGGTGGGTGGAAGGGAGCAACAAAAGCATAGGATATGGGGGTGCAGCGAAACATTGGGTGGTGCCTTGGCCACCTCTGCAGCGTGGCGCTACCCCCAAAGCTGCCCCTCCCCACCAGGAATCCCGGGGCAGGCACGGCTGACCTGCCCGCAGGGCACACAGGACTGGGTGGCTCCAGCCCTGCCCAGGCACCGGTCTGGGAGCCCATGCAGCATGGTCGTGGCTGAGCTGGGCACGAAGGGGGCCATGGCCGGAGAGGCACTTTGCCATTGCCCTGCTGGAAGCAGGAGATCAGACAGGCAGATCAGACCCAGCCTGCGTGGCCCCGACCCTGGCCCCTTGCTGCCCAGACGTCATTTGGCCACATCTGTCTCCAGCTGCCTGTTCCCACTGCCCCGGGCGCAGGGCCTGGCGGGGTCACTGTGCAGCCTTTTTGGGTGGGGGTCTCCTCTGGGTCGGCAGCCCCAGCTCTGCAAACGAGCGGGGGGCGGGTTAAAGACTTTGGATACTTTTTTTCCCCAAAGATTTTTTAACTTTTTTATTGCCTGGTGGGATTTTTCTCCCCACCCGGATGACACGGATGGGCAGCTCTGGGCCAGCATCAGGGAAGTTGGCCCCAGCTCCGGGCAGGCAGGCAGGGCTGGTGCTGCCGTTTATGTGGCTGGGGGCCGGCGGTGACTCAGCCCCGTGTGTTAAGTTTGGGGCGTCTCAGGCCCGTTCTCAGTGGGCCAAGGTGGTCACACACTGAAGCACCAGCCCCTCCGCCCCAGGCTCCTCTCCCCCTGACCCAGACTCTCCCCTCCCCAGACTCCTCTTCCCCCCTCCCGCTCCCCGAGGCTCCCCCCCCGGCCTGTCTGCCACCAGCATGCGCCACCGCTGCGTACCCACTGCCCAGCCACCACCTCCATGGTGCTGCAAAGACAACCTGTAATAAAAGCTCTATTTTTCCAGCGCTGGCTCTGGATAGTCGTGTCCCTGCTGCGGGGGGCAGGGTTGTGGTACAGTCCAGAGCTGGAGCAGAAGGGGTTGGTGAGAAATGGGGGGGGGGGCCTCCATTGCTCAATTTGGTTCCCTGGAGCCCCTTGCTGCAAGGCCCCGTATGTTCCAGCTCCCAGACTCCTGAATGCCCCTGTCCCCAGAACAGAACAGGCTGGCTCCATCTGCTCAGAGCCCTCCAATGGCCCTAGCTGGGATCCCCAGGGACCAGTTCAGGGCTCGCCACCCCCAAACCCGCTAGCTGGGATGGGCTGCCAAAGGAGGGGTCCCAGGCCTTACCCCAGACCCTTTGGAGCTGCAGCTGGGCCCCATGGGCAGACATTAGCACTTGAAGGCGTTGGTTGAGCTGTTTTGCATTTGCAAAGTGCTCTCACGTGGGCAGCTGTTCCTGTAAGCTGCCCTCCTCCACACACCTCCCCCCAGCACCAGCTGCCCAAGAAGAATATTTAAAATTAAATACTAAATAATGCAGAGATTAAAGGAAACAATGGAGTGGCAAAGGGCTTCACGCTGCCGCTGCCAGGGGAGCGCATGGGTGTGGTGCCCCGAGGGCGCAGCCGGCAGCTTCTCCAGCCAGATGTGGGGGAGGCTGTCTTCTGTGGGAGCTGGCTGCTCTGAAGCAGGAGAGGGGCCAAGGTCGTTCCGGGGCTGGGGAATTGGCTTTTCTCCTCCACATCCCACGTGGCTTGGATTCAGAGGAAGCTGTGCAGTGGCCTCCCGTCCACCATCCCTGCTGGCCCTTTGGCTGCCAGGACCCAGACGGGCCAGCTGAACTCTCCCCTATCTGTGCTGCTGCCTGGGGTGGGGTGTGTGCAAACAGTGGGTCTTGCACAACTGCTGCTTGTATTGCCCTGCTCCAGGCTCCAGGCCACACAGCTTCAGCACCCTATCTCTGCCTGAATCCCACTCTCACCGGCTTGCCTGAGCGCCAGGACCAACCAAAGCCCCCTGCGCTCAGTGGTGCCGCGCCATCCTGCTGCCCAGGCTAGCCAGGCAGGGGGACCACCCTGCCTGGGAAGGGGGCAGTTAACTGTTGGCTCCTTTTCCTGGCAGGCCTGCCCAGCTCTTGGGAACCAGGACCCACCGGTCCTTGCCCGCTGGGCCTGGGGCTGCTAGCGCTCAGCCATTGACAGATGGGCCAGATCCAGTTTGCTGGCCTGGAGGGGAGCGCGCCCCCGCTGAGCAGCTCACCCTGCTCTCTAGCGCTGTGTGGGGGCAGCAGTTTTAATGCTGACCTGCAGCACCCCCTGCTGACTAGCCCACCCCACCCCCTGCAGCTCTCTACGTGCTCCGTGGAGCTCGCCCAGCCCTGCTCAGTGATTGGGGGTCCTGTACTGAGCTCCATGGCACTGCCTTGGCTCTGGCAGCTTGGTTCGTCGCGGGTTCTCCTGCCCCAGCCAGACTCTCGGGCCCCAGAGAGGAGGGCAGGGCTATGCAAATCTCCCCTAGGCCCAGAGCTGGTGCCAGCAGGTCCCAGGTCTCTGCTAGCAACAAACACACGCAGCGTCACTGCTGGCAACGCGGCGCCTGCCCTCGAGTCAGCAGGGGCTGGCAGAGGGGCCGCCATGTGGCTGCAGGCTGCCTGGCCAAGCCAAAGGGAAGGGGCAGGTCACTGAGCCCATCCTCCGACCCAGCCAGTCCCTGTGGCCCACTACCCCTGTGCATCCATTGCTCCTTGTGCTTTCTGAGCTGCGGGCTGGACCCTGCACTGGGCTGAGCCACAGAAATGCCACAACAGCTCCCCAGAGCCCCCAGGACCCGTCGCCCAGCCCGGAGCACTCACACGGACCCTGCAGCCAGGTGGGCTGTTAAATTCTCTCTTCCTGTAATGCCAGGCCCCTGCCCTAGCAACCTTTCGGGCCCTGGGTACCTCCAGCTGCCGGTTCCACCCTTCCCTGGGAGGTGTGTTGAGCCCCAGAGCCTGCACAAGGCTGCACTCTGCTCTCCCAGCCACGAGGCACTGCTGCAGAAGAGATGGAGAGAGAAGAGAGAAAAGCTGTTCTCCGTGATAGCGCCCCCGTTCCTGGGGCTGTGGGGAGTTCCCCTCCTCCAGGGATGTTCACCTCGCATTTCTCCAGCCCCTTTCTCTCCAGTGTTCATTGGCTGCTCTCTGCACACAGGATCCCCTTCACTCACTGCTGAAATGCAGCCACCTCTGGGGAGGCTGCATTATGTGCCCTGTATGCATCAGCAGCAGCGTCTGAATCCGGGACCTTCAGCTGCACTGCACAGCCCTCTCGTGGGAGCCAAGCTCCAGAGGGAGACAGCCCTGCCAGCACCCAGCCGGGGTGGATGGGGCAGAACTATCTCCTAAGCATGGAGCAGTAGCCTGGGTTTGCAGTGGGGCAGGGCTGCGTCCTGCCAGCACCCTGGGGCTGAATCATGTGTTGCTGGGTCGCCTGGCACTGCTTGGGTTGGCGGCGGGACTTGGGCAGAGTTTGCCTCCTTCCATGGCCGGGTAAGGGGAGATGGGGACACCAGGGCTGTCTGGAAACAACATCCCCGTCCTGTTGCCCTCGCGGCCAGCTCCAGCCTTGTGCACAGGGCTGCCTGTGTGCACACAGCATGGCAGGCCGTGCCCCAAAGCACACCCGTCTCCAACGCCCCCACCTCCTTGTCCCTCCACACACCCGCCCCAGCCCGCAGGCCCAGGACCCCTCCCTGTCACGGCCAACTCTGGGGTGGCACAGCCCGAGTGCTTTCAAAGCCGCTAAGGCGGATCCAGGCTGTTCAAGGGAGCTCACTGCTGCCACCAGGGCAAATGACAGCCCTGCTCGGCTTCCCCCCAGTTCCTCTCCCCATTCCCCCCCAGCTCCTCTGCCCCTCCCCCCCGCCCCAGGCTTCCTCCCCAGCTCCTCTCCCCGTTGCCCCCCAGCTCCTATGCCCCTGCCCCCCGCCCCAGGCTTCCCCCCCGGTTCCTCTCCCCGTCCCCCCCCAGCTCCTCTGCCCCCGCCCCAGGCTTCCCCCCCAGTTCCTCTCCCCGTTCCCCCCCAGCTCCTCTGCCCCTGCCCCCCCGGCTTCCCCCCCGGTTCCTCTCCCCGTTCCCCCCCAGCTCCTCTGCCCCTGCCCCCCCGCCCCCGGCTTCCCCCCCAGTTCCTCTCCCCATTCCCCCCCAGGCTCCTCTGCCCCTGCCCCCCCGCCCCAGGCTTCCCCCAGCTCCTCTCCCCGTTCCCCCCCAGCTCCTCTGCCCTGCCCCCCCGCCCCCGGCTTCCCCCCCAGTTCCTCTCCCCATTCCCCCCCAGCTCCTCTGCCCCTCCCCCCCGCCCCAGGCTTCCTCCCCAGCTCCTCTCCCCGTTCCCCCCCAGCTCCTCTGCCCCCGCCCCAGGCTTCCCCCCCGGTTCCTCTCCCCATTCCCCCCCAGCTCCTCTGCCCCTGCCCCCCCCGCCCCAGGCTTCCCCCCCCAGCTCCTCTGCCCCCACCCCTCCGTCCCAGGCTCCTCTCCCCGCTCCCCCCCCCACGGGCTCCTCTGCTCCCGCCCCAGGCTTCCCCCCACCCCGGCTCCTCTCCCTCTGCCCCCGGCTCCCATCAAACTCCTCTCCCCGCTCCTCCCCCTCCGGCTCCTCCCCCGGCACCAGGCAGCACCAGGGGCAGCGACTCAACTTGGGAATTTCCCACGCCGCTTCCCCGGCCCCGCCCCCCGTGGACTACAACTCCCATCGGTCCCCGCGGCTGCGTCACGTGCCTCCGCCCCGCCGTCCTGCGCCTCACGTCCGGCCGCGCGGAGAGGGGCGGGCCTCAAGATGGGCAGGGCTTCGATGATTGGCGGAGGCCGCTGCCTCTCACCCCTCCCGGCCGGAGCGGAAGGGGTGGGCGGATCCGGAAACGGAGCAGCAGAAAGGCGGAAGTGGAGGCCGCAGCCTGAGACCCAGCTGGGGTGGGGGAGAGAGGAGACCCCCTGAGCCGTGAGTGGGGCCGGGCGGGGCTTGGTCCCGCTGGGAGGGGCTCTGAGCTGGGCGCCCCCCCCACGGGAGCCAGGGAGAGGCGGGCCCTGCGGGGGGGCGCTCTGAGCTGGGTTTCCTGCCCATTGGAGCTGGTGGGGAGGGTGTGCTCTGAGCTCAGGAGGCTCTATCTGGCATGCTGTCCTTCTTATTCTCTGCCCCACGTGTAAGGTCGTACCCATGGGGTGTGATTCCAGGGAGCTTTGGCCAGCCCTCCCTGGCAGGGGTCACCAGAGATTAGCCCAGGCCCAATGCCGACTGGGGAGTTACTCCCTCTGTACTGTGACTGGGTTCCTAGCTAGCTGGCATGGGTGTGTAAATGGGGCTGGGGAGCAGCTGAGAGCCTGGGCTATTTACACAAGTAACCTCAGCTTCCCTGGTCACTTGAGCCCAGTTTAGGTGAATGTGGAGAGAAGTGGGGTTAGGGCAGTAGGTTATTTTGGGTGAGGCTGACTCCATAATCTTGCTCTCTCTCACCCCACCTTGTACCCAGGATGGCAGCTGCTGGTAATTGACTTATGTGAGGGGAAAAGAGAAGCAAACTCAACTCCCCCTGCCCCCATTCATTCTAAGGCCTCCCTGGCTATGAACAGTCAGTAACTTCCCCTTGCTCTGGCTTGTATTTTCACTTGGTAAATTTGTTATGACTCATGATTCACTTTGCCCCTGCAAACAGACCTCTGTGACCTGCCCATCATTAGAGATCTCCCGGATAACTGGATTGGTTGACTGGGTAATGCCATCTCTCTAGCTTTCTGGGTACTGGATCAGGTCTGGTCTGGCATAGTGTTCCCGAGAGCTAGACTTTCTGGTGTCACATGTATGTGTAGAAGTTGACTGTAATGTTACAGGTTTATGGCAGTTGCTGCTGATTTACTATCCAGCAGAAATGTCAAGGCAGAAAATTGTCAAAACCAGGGCCTTGAGGAGCCACTTGGTCTGGAGCAAGCACTGCCTTGTGACGTGGAGATTTTCACTTCCAATCACGCCTTGGACATAAACTTGTAATGTGGCCTTGGAGGAAGGTGATGTCTTAATCTCTGATGTGGGCATGATACTTGGCTCAAAAGACTAGGGGTTGTCGCCTAATGTGAATCCCTGAAAGTGCAAGGAATACCGGGATTTCACTTGGGTTTTACACCAGCATGTGTATGACTGACTTTCACAGACCCTTCTTGGTAGGGGATCCTGTGTTATAGCATACTCACACAGTAAGTGTGCAAGATATTTTTCTGTAGCACAGAACAATGTGTTGTCCCTGAGGATCATAAATCTTGGTTAGATAATAGTGTAGTGTACTTGCAAGCTGACTAGATAATTTCCCAATTAGAGCATGACAGTCTGGCTCTTTCTTCAGACTTGACTCTAACCATAAGTGCTGCTTGAGTTCCTAGTTAATGGGCTTTTCACATGGGTCAGGGGGAATGCTATGCTATGGCAGGCTTATTGAATGACAACCACAACATCTAGCTGTAACTATTCTGGTTATTTGAGTAAGTGTCATTGTACTGCATATTTCTCTACATCCCTTCTACACTGTGTCTTTTGTATAGACATACTCTATAGAAATTAGAAATCAATGACTTGTGGCAGATGTGCTATAACCTTTACTTTTTGAAAGCTTAGATGTCTTAGAAAATTCTCTTGCATGGGAGACTCGAAGGAGGAAAAACTGCCCAGGAATTTCAAAAATAGGAGCTTAAAGTTAAGTGCCAAAAAAGGCACAAATATCAGGTCCCTTATTTCAAGTGTTAAGAACCCAGCAGCTTCCAATGGATTTAGGACCCTAACTTCAGTCTCCTATTTCAGAAAGTCTTGCCCTCCATGTATTTTAAGTGAAGAAAGTAGTTGGTGCTGGAGTTCACAATTGAATATGTATCAAGTTGAGGGTGTACTTAACACCTTTAGAGGAGAGGTAATACCACATTTAAATTGTGTGACAGTAGGATCAGACACAGACCTCACTAATACACTAAACTGTAACCAGTACAAAGGTGAACTGAGTAAAAATGTGGTATTACTAACACTTAAAGGGTACAGGAGCAGTGTTCCTGACCACTCTTCTGGGCATTAGTGATATTAACTGTCAATGACGGGACAGGACTCTGAATTCCTGTCTTGGTAGGTAAGTGAAACAGCAACTAACTCTTCCATACTTTTCATCACTTGTAAATGAAATCAGTAGGTTTAAAGTCAACACTGTCTGGTTTGGGATCTTATAGGCAACATTAATACATTTTGATTCACCTTTAACATCTAGTGCTTCTGTAAATGGCTGTTTATAACTTTGACCTTGACTTAAGAATGTATAAGGAAAGGGCAGGAAAAGAGATCACATTGGGACACTTATGTTTTAAGGCTGTTGCGTGTGAAACAATATACTTCTTCTATTCTTGGCTTTCTGTTTACAGAAGAGCTCAAAATAATTGAGATGCACTGCTTGTACTAGATCAAACTGGCAGAAGAGACAATGTATCAGAACCTTGGTGCCAAGCTAATAGTCAGATAACTTGTGAGCTCTTCCTGCTTGAGGTAATTGTATTCCAAACTATTAATCTCCAAAGCCAGGAGTGCTGAGGGGCCTGTTAGTCTGGAATACAATAGGCCATGGACTAACAGGGACTGCTTGAGTTAATGTGCCTATGACCCTGCACTCTGGCTCATGTCTTTGGAACTTCCTTAATATCCCCATGATATACTTGATTGCTTCTCTTCTAAACAAACTCTAGATTGTTCTTTTAAACTTGTAGCTGATAACCGGTGCTTTGGGTGGCCAGAAATGGAAGCAGCTATGATTGTTGTGGACCTGAATGTGGAATTCTGAGAGCAGTGCATGTAGTTGGCTGCCCTGCACCAGGGATCTGCTATGCACAGTGACTGAGTGACCCAGAACTGCCGTGTTAAGAAATCACTCTACATTTATGGGTCACTGAGTAGCTTGTTCTGTTCTGACTGGCTGAAATAATCCTGTTTTGGAATTTTGCCCTAAACCTTCAAATGTTATCTTTCAGAGTCATGTGTCCAAGTATCTAGATGATATTAATCTCTGTTTAACAAAGTCACCCTTCCAAAGAATGAGCCAATGGCCTACACACTTTTATAGGCTACTCAAAGTTACTTTCTGTGTGCTCCAGAAAATGAGCCAGATGAGTGTGTGTGTTCCCTCATACACCCTGTGAGTTTCTGAAGACATTCTGGTTAGCCTTCAGACAAGGCAAAACTTAAGCAACTTAAAATGACACTTGGGTACTTTAAATTGCTAAATTCAAGAGCAATAAAAGGGGCAGTCAGTTTGATGTAGGCCTGTAATTTTTTTGAGGCGGTGCAGTCCAAAGGCTTCCTAATCTTCCCTGTGCTGCTGTGAACCCAACCCATCAGTGATGGGCTAGGCTAATTGAGAAATAAAGCAAAGCTGTCTGGAAGTGAAAGTGCAATTCAAGTATCTCAACAGAGGATGAAAAGGAGTACTTGTGGCACCTTAGAGACTAACAAATTTATTAGAGCATAAGCTTTCGTGAGCTACAGCTCACTTCATCGGAAATGCAACCGATGAAGTGAGCTGTAGCTCACGAAAGCTTATGCTCTAAATTTGTTAGTCTCTAAGGTGCCACAAGTCCTCCTTTTCTTTTTGCGAATACAGACTAACACGGCTGCTACTCTGAAACAGAGGATGAGTAACCCGATTTTAAGCATTGCTTGAGCTTTAGTAAGAGAAGTAAAAGATCCATCTTCTGTCAGTACATAATTGTGCCCTCTGGATTTAAAAAAACCTCATTATAAAGTCCTTTCACCTGCAGGAATTAAAACTAGCCTCTTTTTTTCCTGTAATATTGGATGTTAACTTGTAACAATAGGAGTTTACATAATCCTTTAAGACTTCCCCGTGTTTCTAAGAATTATTCAAATGTGTGTCTGCTGTCGTCTTGGTCAGTGTGTTAGAAGACAGTGTAGTGGTGCAGTAGCGATGTCAGTTTCTTGCTGCCCTCCCTCAGGTATGAAGTTTAGTCACTCTTAGGCAAGCAAGGCCTGTTTCTGGTTTTCAGAGCAACTCCATAAAAATTCCGAGCAGTTGCCAGGAAAGTTCATATTGTCTTTAACTACTATTGACAATATCTCTGGGAGCAATCAGGTTTATTTTAAATCCTAAAATAGGTGCTGTTTCCTGTTAGTGAGCTGCATGAATCCATAAATTCTGATTGGCATCTCATGTTTATTTTACATTGTAGTGCTGCTCCCTGCAGCGAGTTGTTGAGGGTGTGATGATGTCGTCACAACACACCTTTTCAAGACTGTATATAGGATGCCAACACTTGAGCATGCTGCTATCTTGCAGTGCTATTCTGCATCACCCATGCAACCCCTCTGTCCAACTAAGGGGTGGGGAAGTCTCCAGTCCTGGTTCAGAAGTATGTGGAGTGATCCTCTGGCTGGCAGAGTTCTTGTTACAAGTGGGTTGGGCTCCTCTGTTACTCTGAGCTAAGCGTTATCTTCCCCCACCACACTTGCAAATGTACACAGCACTGTACAGACACGGTGAGAGCAGCAAGTTGAAGGTCCTTGTGGGGAAAGGAATTGGACTGGGATGTGGATTCCTGGGTTCAAGTGCTAGCTGCTGCAAACTTCCTGTTCATCTCGAGCAAGCCATTTTGTCTAGCTGTGCCTTCATTCCCATCTGTAAAATGGCAATGATACGCCCTGACATCGCAGATGGGGGATCATATTAGACTGAGTGATTCTGCCTTGAGGAGCTTACACTGTGGTAAAGTCCTGCTCTTGGACAAGAGTTATCTCTATGCTCCCAGAACCATGCTAGGTGCTCTATGTATGCTCAGAGAGAGAGAGAGACACCCATTTCCCAAAGGGTTTTACCCTCTACCCAGATAACAGGATTGTGCAGTGTCTTCTTCCCTTGTGACACCACTTTTACCATATTCTTGTAGCACTTAAATGGGGAAGTGCCATCCCCTTACACTTGGGATCTTATTAGTGAGGGTGTTAGAGCATTGCCCCTGGAGGTGACAGATGACCCAAGTACAGGACTTAGCTGAAGCAATACTACAAAGCTTGCTTCTGTGGCTGCCTTCCATCGTTTTGATCTAGTCTGCCATCCTGGTTTGCATTGCTTAGTAGCATAAAGAAAAATGCTACTCTTAGGTGCCATTAGTGAGAATGCAACTTCTAATAATATCCTTGTCACCTTCCTCATGTGCTAGTAATGCACACAAACGCAATACCTCAGCCTGTTCTAATTGTATGTTTCTCAGTTCAGCCATAGTGATCTAACAGGGCACTACCAGCTGTTTCTAAAGCATTAGTCATATTATTCAGCTAAATTAAAGTCCCAACCAGAGCAGCCATGCAA
The DNA here is from genome assembly GCF_009764565.3 of Dermochelys coriacea. NCBI lineage: Eukaryota > Metazoa > Chordata > Testudines > Dermochelyidae > Dermochelys > Dermochelys coriacea. Next base: position 14,697,531 of record NC_050094.1, on the reverse strand, counting down.
CTTCCTCTGAATCTTGTAGAGCTGGCATGACCCCATCTTGGTCACTTTCGTAGTTGGATTAAAATCTTACTCCTGACAAAGCAGAATAGTTGAGTAAGATGATGCATTTAATAGTACTTGATTCTAGCAGAAACTTTTCAATTTCCTTTTCCCTTTCTTATGTCAAGTCTGTGCTTGTGATGTGGGGTGGCTGATTAAACCCTGCAAGCCTTATCTGTGGTCTAATAAGATAAAGAACTTTTCCTTTCATGAATCAAAAGAATTCATGTGCATAGTTCTTTGTACTTCATTTTCACCTTTATTGCTCCCACTACGTGGGTGCTTTACAAGCACCCTTCTTACCATAGTGAGGGGAGTGTTTTCCCCAACTTGCCTGAATTTTAAGGTGAAGGACTGAGGTTAAATGATGTACCCAGCCAGTGGAACAGAAATTGTCCAGCTGACTTAACAGATAGCACTGCATCAGTTACAGCTGGTTCACATTTTAAAGATCTGTTTTCACAACCATGAGTGCTAGAAATACTAGCCGTGAGGGCTCTAATCTGTGGCAATGGTTGGATTCCATAGCTACAGAACATGGAGTCTTAACTTAAACATGCCACATTGGCTATCACCACTATAACATCACAATCTCTAGATGCCTCTGGACATAACAAATAGCGATCATTTTCTATATCTGCTTGGCATTTTAGTGAGCTTACCACACCCATGAGCCCCATTAAAGAGCATGCCTCCAGTTACTGAAACCGGTAGCTTACTTTGCTATTACCTGTGGAGAATTAACGTTAATAGCAGTGAGCCAACTAACAGAGTACTCAAAATAGCTAACTAGTTTGAATCTGAGTTTAAGGACTTTCTCCATTAACTCTTCCTGAGACCCAGGTAAAGATCTGAGGTGGTGATTGCTATGTAACTAAATAGTGGGTGTCTGACAAGAAGGTACCCAAAGATCTTTGAGATGATTACAGTATGTGGCAGTGTTTGAGTTGATATCCTTGAATATCCTGAATTCCCCTGTCTTACTGCAAACTTAACTTGTGTAATTACCTTCCAAAGTATCAACTTGTCAGCATGGGGTAGTGGAGGTTCTGGCCTCTTCACCTTCCGTTCATTGGGTTTAAATACTTTTTTTTGTGTGGAGACATTAACATAAGACCTGCCACTGACAATTCCAAGCAGATACACACCTGTCTTGGAGCTCTGGTTACAATAACCTAGCACCATAGGAGTTAAGTTTCTGTGAATTGTTTAAGCTGAAGTTAATACTACAGCTTCCTATCTTCACATCAACACTCTTAGCTTTTGCATCTGATGAAGTGAGCTGTAGCTCACAAAAGCTTATGCTCTAATAAATTTGTTAGTCTCTAAGGTGCCACAAGTACTCCTTTTCTTTTTACTCTTAGCATTGACTATTTAAATCCATTTTCGCCACAAGAAGTTGATACAAGTGACTCAAACACCCGCCTTCCTTGTTAGATGAGAAATTTGTGTTAGCACCAGTGGCATGATTTTTTTTTTCTTCCCCCTATTTAAGAGTCTTTGTGGCCAGGAAAAGAGACTTGCTACATACAAAAGTAATGTCAGTCATAGAAATGTTAAGTATTACTTGTAACACTAGTAAGCAGAACACTTTCAGACAGTGATTCTGTTCCTGGTGTCCCTTGATCAGTCCAATGCCCTGTTCTAGCTACAGAGTCTCTTTCCAGAAGCTCTCCAAGGGTGTCACAGACAAGCCATATCGTATCCCTCCAGTCAGGATTTATACCCAGAAGTGAAATGACTCATCCAGAACAACTCAGTGACTGGCAGAGCTGGGAACAAAACCACTCTGGCCATAGGGTTGGAAGAAAATCCAGCAGAAGGCTCACCCAGAGCCATAGCAGCAGCACTCCTCGGGGCACAGTCACTCTGATCACCGCTTGTTGCTGATTAAAGTCCTGTACCTGTTTTTTACTTGACTTCAGTTATGCAAGTTCTGATAATTCCCTTGCCACGTAAAGATATCACAGAGCTAAATTGGCACACTCAGACTGTACTAGACTTGAATTACCTGACACTTCCCTGAGCCCTATTTTTATAATGGACTGACTTGGGCCCTGCCTGCCGGCTCTGCCAACTGGTGGTAAAGCAGGAAGATATCTTGATTAGCAGATGAAGTTTTGCTTTACTGGGCAGTTAATGGCTGGCTTGAGACTATCAAGCAAGGAAAAATGCAAGAGTTGGTACTAGTCAGTGAGTTCTGGATCTTGGGAAGCTGAAGTCTCAGGCTGAAGCCTGTACAGCTGTAACAGTTATAACTTTCAATTACTAGACTTTCTTTCTGACCTAGTCATTCTTAAAAAAACCTGAATTCTAGGGTCTCTAGCCTTGTCTCACTAGCATTGCCCTGTTCAAGTATTAGCAACTTAATTCTCAACTGAATTCCCTCTTTGTGGGTTTGCCTTGCAGTCAGAAGATTCTGTTTAATGAAGCTGATTGACTGAAGGAGACAACGGCTCCATTAGCTTGAATGCTGCTGGGCATATTTAAGGCTAGCTGCTTAAATGTTTGCCTCAATTGAATCACTTTAGTAAAGCTTCCCCTGGGAGACACTCCCTGGAGTCTGGCGGGAATTCTTATCCTGCTGCACACTGAAACACTCTTCTTTTGGCAGCACAGATGGGCTTGTTACATGTGTGAATGTCCCATGTGCAAACTGGGAGGCGGATAGCATGCTCTGCATTGGTGAGAGGCAAAAGCTGCATGTCCTGCAGGTTATTCATGTAACTTCGGAAGGAACAGATCTAGACTTTCTCGATGGCCTTTCAAAGGCAAACTTGTTTCCCTTCAGAGAACAGCCAGGTGTTGAGTTCTGGGGTAGCCATGCCTCTGATAATCAGTCTTTCAACAGGAATACAAACTCTCCATTATTAGAATGGAAGCACTATTAAAATCCAGTTGGCAGTTCCAGTTCTCCTGGGTAAGGTGGATTGACTTTGAAACTCTAGCATGCCTTGTGCCAGCACAGTAGCAATGTGCTACCACTTGACTTGTGATTTGAGCACCTGAATTAGAACAGTGACAGTGGCACTTAACTCCTGTTCAGCTGCTAGCTCGGTGACATGGAGCCTGCTCATTGGCTACAGAAGTGTCCCTCCCCAGAAGTGTTCCTTCCCTTAGCTTGCGGAGGGAAGTGCAGGTTGTGGCTGTAGAAATTGTGAAGTGTAAAGTCATTCGGGAAGAGATGTGGGCTTGGGATAGGGCATCTGGGAGAGGAAAGTTCTAAGCTTGCCCATGTAGTACATGTCACACTGTTAGCTGGATCAGCTCTCGTATGGTAAGGTGACAGTTATGGCTTTCCTCTTGCAAGGCTAGCTTACTGGGTTTTTGGCAGGGGGAGTGTTCAATCGAATGGATTCTGTCTCTCCAAGTTAGGTAGCTAAGCATGTTACAGTACTCCATGAAGTGTGTACTTCAGTACCATGAAAACAACAAGGAGTCTGGTGGCACCTTAAAGCTAACAGGTTTATTTGGGCATAAGCTTTTGTGGGTAAAACACCACTTTAGATGCAAGAATCATGATTCAGTACCATGGTAACCAAGCCCCTTGGGGTTCTGAGAAAAGCTTGTGGTAGGTCAGAACATGTCTAACCAGTGATCTTTAAATAACCCTTAGACAGGAACCTGTTTTTATACAAAGGATTTAGTCTCTCCCTGACACAGCACTCTGCTTGTCTAGGGCCTGCTTGTGAATGCTGACATCTTTATTATAGGGGAAGAAAATGGTGGTTAAATGCCTAATACACAGACTTTGCAAACGTAAAGGAGTTTCGGGGGTTATAAGAGGGGTCAAATGTACTAACCTTGAGAGAGGGCAAGTGTGCTTTTAATGATATTTGGTGAAGCAAAACCTACTCATGTCACTGTAATGATGCTGGTTCTGGTGGGACCCAACTGAGAGTGCCAATTCAGGACAAATTGCTTAAAGCAGGGCAGTTACAGCCCAAGACTAGGGTTTTTCCACCTCTAAGGCAAACCAAACCAGCCAGAGAGGACTATGGTTTTACCCCACTGACTAACCACAAGTCATACAAGCCATTCCCTTAGACACTCCAGTTTCCCAGTATCCCCACCAGTGCCACTTGTTAGGGGGATTAATGGTTATGAAAACCAATACCCCAGTAAAAGAAAAAAGTTCTCTCCGTCCCAAAGGACCAAGCCCCAGACCTAGGTCCATATACAAATCAGATTTTACCCACAAATAATACTGTTGCCAACCCTTTAGAATCTAAAGGCTTATTCATAAAATGAAAGATCTAGATGAGCTAGAACTTGGTTAAATGGAATCAATGACGTACAATAATGGCAAAGTTCTTGGTTCAGGCTTGTAGCAGTGATGGAATAAACTGCAAGTTCAAATAAAGTCTCTGGAGAACATCCACAGCTGGGATGGGTCATCTGTCCTTTTGTTTAGAGCTTCTTTTTGTAGCAAAGTCTCTCCAGAGGTATGAAGCAGGATTGAAGACCAGATGGAGAGGAGGCATCAGCCCTTTACAGTCTCTTGCCATGTGGTCTTTGCTTTCTTTTGTCCCAAGGACACGCTATCCAGCACATGGCATAGAAAAACCTCAGAGTTCTGTCCATAGGCAGGTCCCTGCGTACCTTGCTGAGTCCCAAGGTGTGTCTGCCTTCTCTCAATGGGTCAGTTGTATAGCTGATGGCCCTTAATGGGTCATCAAGCAGGCTAGGCAGAGCTGCCACCAACTTGTCTAGGGTGTCATCCAGAAGCACAGCATAAGTTTGAAATACAGTCCATATAGAACCAATGTTCATAACCTCAACTGCAAAAATGATACACATATACAGATAGCATAATTATAACCAGTCAGTCATAACCTTCCCATAGACACCTCACACAACGACCTTTGTACAACATTTTCTGCAAATATATAACAGTGGTTGCACAGTGATCTATACGGTTACAGATTCGGTCAATAACGTTAGTCACTAACTCCAAGAAGAAAAGGAGTACTTGTGGCACCTTAGAGACTAACAAATTTATTAGAGCATAAGCTTTCGTGAGCTACAGCTCACTTCATCGGATGCATCCGATGAAGTGAGCTGTAGCTCACGAAAGCTTATGCTCTAATAAATTTGTTAGTCTCTAAGGTGCCACAAGTACTCCTTTTCTTTTTGCGAATACAGACTAACACGGCTACTAACTCCAAGGTGTCCCTGCCAAGGAATTCAGGCAGCATCTTAAGTAGTTGACAGTCTAAGTACTTCATTGGGGGCTTTTTCTTGAGTAGTGGTAACCCGAGCAAAGTGAGGCTATTCGCATAGCTTGTTGCAGGTGCAGTCCTCAGTCTCTGTGCACAGTTTCTGCCATTCGGTATACCCTCCTCCACTGATGGGTACTGGGCCCACTGCAGCAAAGAAGTTAATGCAGTGAGTGTATCATGCAAAGCTGTTCTGCCAAGTTATTCCTCAGAATAAATTAATGCAAGCAGAATTGGTGGCAGAAATTAAGCCACTAACTTGGTTGTCAAAGGATCCTATAAAGCCTTAGGATTCATATGAGCTTGCAGGGGAACCTGGCTATAGGAGGGTATGTCTCCATTGCAATTAAAGCACAGCTGGGCAGTGACCGCTGACTCAGGCTCATCACTCTTGGATGAAGAGGCTGTTTAATTGGAGTGTAGATGTCTGGGTTCTGGGACCCTCCCATCTCACAGGATCTTAGAGCTTGGGCTGCAACCCAGGTAAGATGTCTACACTGCAATTAACATCCCGTAGCTGGAGCTGGAGTCAGCTGGAACAGGCAAGATGCAGGTGTCTAACTGCATTGTAGACATACCTGTAGTGTACTTCTGCCAGTGCTTTGAGCTGCTCTCAGATGTCCCATATTAAGGCTGATGGCCTTGAGTGTAGCAGAAGTGGCTTGTTCAGACCCTGATCTAGGAAGTAACCTAAATTACTTGGTGGGTGTTATCAGCAAATCACACCTCACCCTCTTCTTTGGATGTGAAATTGGAAAGCCTTTTCAGGGAGGGGAATCTGTGGTGCTCTGATCTGAGCTGGTTGCTGTGGGTTACTGGTTAATTTTTAAGATGTAGTTGTTAGATGTAGTTGTCAGGCCTCTGTTCTGTCTGCTTGAAACCACCTTTCCCCATTCCATATGTCCTCAACTGAGGTTACAGCAGATGCTCAATCTGGAATTCCCCAGATTCAGACCTGGCTCAGTGGAAAGGGCTATTGGCTTTGGAACTTCTCCCTTGGTCTGGACTAGCCCAGTGTGTCAACTTTCAGAGCATGTTGCAAGGCTCCTCTTGCGGTTTCTTTTGGGGGGGGGATGTTGATGGGGAAAGGGTATTGCTGCTGGCTGTGCTTTTAAACGATTGTCAGGATGCCTAGGTACTAGGATAGTACCTTATTTGCTAAATCTCTAAAATCAGTATGACCTGCCTTGCACTGTGGCTTGGCAGTATTTTTTTTTCTTCTAAACTGAAATTGCCCAAGAGCTTAGGTACCTTAAATAGGACAGAATAAAGGAACCCTGCATCCCAGTGTCCTGTCCAGATGCTTCCAGCAGAAATATAGCCTGGTTACCAACCCTGACGCCCAATATCTCTGAATTTCTCCTTGCTTGACGTTTTCTGTCCTACGTTGCTCACCTCAATTCAAAGGAGCAGTGAAGGAAACTGCAGAATTGTCCAAAGCTGAGTGTTCTCTGAGCTGGCAAACATTATACAAATCTTTGGCAAACACCAGATAGAACTAGTTTCTTAGCCTATAGCTTCCATAATTAATAGGCTGTAATCAGTTTGTCTCAAACACTCCATTGGTCAATTATCATTTCATGGCCATTGAAACTTTGTCCAGCAATACCCTTCTAGGGCTTGCAGCATGCAGCTAGCAATAGGGCTAATTGGGCCCCTAACAAGCCCTTTGTAGCAAATGTAAAGCTGAAAGCTTATTTTCAGTGCTCTTCTTCTGCTTATTTCTCTGTGTATTGGTCCAGCTGCCCACACTGAGCCTACGCAGTGACAGTGTGACACAGAAGGTACCGAGAGCTGCATGAAGTCGTCTTTAAGGTGTTGTCAGATTGGCCAGCTAAGGCACTGGTTTAAATTCAAATGCCAGCTACAAACTGGTGCTGCAGTAATTAACATCTGCAAAACCATTTTGAGTAAGCTGGTGATCTTGTAAGTGAAATTCGCTTCTAAAGGCTGAGTGGCAAGATGCCATCTGAAGCTCTTTGTTACTATTCACTCTAATGCAGGGTGGCAGACAGCAGCTGTGGCAGGCAAGGTTGAGGAACATGAACAGAGCTGGATGCGACAGAAGTGTCAGTGATGGGCTGAATCATTATAAACTGCTAGGCAGGGTCTTTGGTAATAAACCTCTATCACTTGCCTCAAAGCCGACAGGGCTGCTGGGGGGATGTCTGTATCACAAACACTAGTTTGTAGTTATGTAAGAGCTGTGAATCGTCCAGCAGGAGCACACGCCTCGCCCAATGGGGAGCTCCACAGCAAAGCAAGACAACACAAAGGTATGAGGTTGTGCCTGAACCTCCTGTGACCTCTGAGTTCTCTAACTCATGTCCGGCAGCTGTATGATATGAACCCAACTCGGGCCAAAAAAAAGTTTGCCCACCCCTGAGGGCCACATCGGGGGGTGAAACTATATGGAGGGCCAGGTAAGGAAGGCTGTGCCCCCCAAACAGCCTGGCCCCTGCCCCCACCCACTTCCCACCCCCTGGCTCCCCCTTCAAACCCCCAACCTATCTAACACACACCCCCGCTCCCTGTCCCCAGGACCCCCTAGTCATCCCCACCGCCCCCTTACCATGCCGCTCAGAGCAGCAGGAGCTCACAGCCCAGCTGTCTGGACTGAGCTAGCTGCGCTACCTGCACAGTGGCATAACTGCAGGGGAGGGGGGACAGTTGGGGAGGGGCTGGGGGCTAGCATCCCCGGCCTGGAGCTCAGGGGCCAGGTAGGAGGGTCACCTGGGCCAGATGTGGCCCACCTCTGACCTAACTGCATATTCATCAGTTCTGAGTGTTTTTGAGCAACTTATTTAGGGTAGTTGCAGTTGGATGCTATTCTTGCTCTCCCAAAGTCCTGGACTGTAGCACCGGCTTTCATCAGAGTATCTGGTCTTCCTCTACCCTCAAACAAAACTGGTCTTAAATCAAGAAGAAGTGTTTCTGAAGAGGACTTGGTGCTCCCTGCAGCTCTTGGTAGAAGTCTGCTAAATATCTTTGCCTCAGGCTTGATTCTTGGCACTTGTGTTTTAGGGTTCAATCCTTGAATCTTCTGGCAAAACTTACTGGAGGCTGCTATCACCACAAACTGTGGGCAGGTACATGGACAACCTCTTTAATAAAAAGAAAAGGAGTACTTGTGGCACCTTAGACTAACAAATTTATTTGAGCATAAGCTTTTGTGAGCTACAGCTCACTTCATCGGATGCATTTGAGCGGTAGCTCACGAAAGCTTATGCTCAAATTTGTTGGTCTCTAAGGTGCCACAAGTACTCCTTTTCTTTTTGCGACTACAGACTAACACGGCTGCTACTCTGAAACCTGTTTAATGTATGTTCTCTCTTGCTTCACTTAAATCTGACCCCTTCCTGCTTATTGAAAAGGAGTTTACTTCTGTGCATTAGGATCTGATATAAGGAGAGTTATTTTTACACATCAAATCCAAAAGTGTAGCTCCTGTTTTCTGAACCCCACCTTCCCCCGAGTACCCATTGCTAGCTGTCCGTTCCAGAGTGCCACAACAGGGACAAACTGCCTTAGCTCACCCCCTTGCACTGTCCATGGCTTGCCTCTGCCCACTGACAGGATTGGTAGTCTGCAGCTTCATCTTATACTTTCCATTCATTTGTGTCCCAGCTACACTGCTAATGTCTGTGGCTAGACTGTGATCTGCCTCTCCTAGCTGATACACCGATGGTGGTGAGACACATTAATAAACCAGAAACTACCACTGTATGAATTTTGGCTTGTGCTGTAAAAACTGGAAAATAGCTATTAACACTAATAGAACAAATGGCAATGACTTGTAAGGCAAGTTGTTAACTGGTAGATATCCCTGGCTAGGCGGTCTCATTTTCCTCTTAATGCGTTTTTGACCTCTGTCTGCATTCTGAAACTTCGGTAGTTGGAAAAGGCCCATGGCTTACCTTGCATTGTAACCAAGATTGCAGAGGTTCTCTGAACTTCTCCTGGGCCAGCCTTTCTCTGATCAGCTGAATATCAAGCTGTCCCTTCCTGTGAACGGGAGGGAATTATTGAAAGTGAGAAGCTAAAGATCCAGAAACCCTCTGGAAGTGGTAACTTGAGGAAGGGGTGGAGGGTGCAGCAAGTGCTAGGATTCCTCTTCTTAACCAGTCTCTGCGGAGTCCTTATGGAAGGAGGCATCTGCATGCAAACTGGATGGTAGGAGTCTGAACCAGGCATTGACATGCAAGTCTAAGTTCAAACTCATTATGATGCTACTTTCTTTTCAATGGTGAGAAAAACAGACTTCAGAATTACACTTGCTGGAATAGGAGCTTAACGGAGGACTCCAATCTAATGGTATGGGGACATGAGTCCATCAGCTCTCAAGAATGCCTGCTTCACTGGCTGGGAACTTGAACTTCCACAGTAGCTGGAGTAGTGATGGTGGCATCACCACTCGCTATGTGTGGTGTGAACATGCCATTAAAGCTGAGATGAGAATTGGCAGCCTGTCTGTCATGCCTGCCCATGTCCCAGTACACCTACTTAGATTAAAGTTGTCAGTCTTGCAGATGAGAGGTATTGACCCACAGCACCATTGTCCATTCACTTGCAGATGTTCATGCAAAAGGGTTGTAAAATAAAAATGGTTTTGTGACTGGCAGGAGCTGATCTGTAGCAAGGCATAGTGTGTATGGTAGGTGCTGAGCTTCCATACGATTACTGATAGAAGGCCGTGTGTCACAGCACAGCTTGTGAGAGCAGAACTGCACCCATATTTGGCATGTGCACAAACTGAACATTGCTATTTTTAATGTGGCTAATTATATAAACTGTCTGAAATCAGTTAGCTACTTGTTCTGCTTTAGGTCTTTGCCAACTTTGAGTTTAATTCAGAATGTTTTTATACCTAGTTGTAGGCCGGAAGACCTCAAACTTAAAGCCAAGCAAGAAACAGCAAATACTTACTGTACCTTCCCTGCTGCATGGTGTATCTCTCAACGATTGCATCCAGAAGCATGGATGTGAGACACAGTGCTTTTCCAATTGTAAGACTGCACTGTAGCTGGCTGTGAAGGCTAGATAAAGGTCCAAGTTACAACTGCAAGAAACTGCTTACAGCTGGCATCAGGAAGTCAGGGAACTTGTCTCCAAGTACAGTGCTGGGCATGATCCCTTGTGTACTGGTTTCGTGTGTGCTAGCTTTGGGACCAAATCACAGCAGTGCGCTGCACAATTATGTCAAGGGCCTAAAGCATCAGAAATAAATAAGTGATTTCAGATGCCAAAATATGGCCCTGGTGCCTGATTTTGAGCTACTGTGCTTCAAATATTCTTCTGAAGCAGAGAATAGAATGTGTACGTTCATCATCCTTTAACCAGCTCCAGCACTTGTAAAAGATGCTGCATTTACAATCCTGAAGACAAGTTCTTGTTCCCCATGGAACACACAGAAGCAGTGCCAGTTTCCTCCTGGTCCTTGGTTCCACCCTGCCTGAAGGGGCCACCGTTATGGAGGCACAAGGTATCTCAGCTTTGGCCAGTAGTCTAGCCCCAAGAGCAAGATGCTTCAAACCCCTGGGCCATGCAGTCTCCTTATAAACTTTTCTTTGGGAGTGGGTGACTTGGAGCTTGCTGAGAACTGTCGTACAAGCTGTACTTCCTCCAGTGATTCTGCTCTGGCTTACATGATATGACCTGATTGCAGGATCCCAGGTCTTCACTTTACTTGTGAGGCTAGTGAAACAGGAATATGGGTCACATTGAGACTTGATGTTGCCAGCAAACTTGTTTCCTTGTGTTGCCTGCTCTGGGAGTCTCTCAATCTCATTTCAGAGGTTGTTTGGTTTGTTTGGTTGAGGTACAATTTGCATGGTATTCAATGTGCAGAATGTGACTGATCTGAAATAGCAGCCTAGTGTTTGCGTGTTGCTGATAGAATCTGCCCTGTTAAAGCAAGACAAGGTTAAACAAGCAAAAGCTGTTCCCCCCACAAAGAGGGCTACATGATTAGAGGAGAAATTCTGAGGGGTGGAGGAGGCCAAGTGCATCAGCCTGGTATGGTTTGGCCTCAGCCTGGTATGGGGCAGACACTGTAGAGCATGCTGAGTTCCAAACCCTGTGCATTGCTAAGTAATTGCATTAATGTAAGTGTGACAAGGTGCTGAGCAGGAGGGCTGCAGAATCAGCAGTGAGGGAGTGCAGCGGGGGAGAAAGCCCTTCCCTTCCCCCTGGGCTCAGACACGAGGAACCCAGAGCTGTGCATGCTGTATGGTGAGGAGCTGGTGGGAACACAGACTTGTAAATAAAACCACCTGTGGCTTTAGAACCAGAGGGTCTGAATGACTCTCAGCCCAGCAGGGGCAGGAGCCAACAGGGCCCTGCAATGAACTATTACAGTGAGAAATGACAGGTGTATTTTCTGTCTTGTTCTGTGATCAGGGGCTGAAATCTTCATCAATGTAGATGTTTCTATACATGCACATTCCCAAATCCTGTCCTGAGTTGGAGGAGTGGTTTTCCATAGCTGCCTTCACAAACCAGTAATTATTGACGAGGGGTTCTTCAATGTCACATTGCCAAAACTTGTGATGGACGATAGCTCAAGTAGTGCTTATATTGTGGTGCTACTCGGAGATCTCCCCCCAACCTCCCTATATCAGGGCTCCGTTCTGTTTGAGGACACAGCCTCTCGAAAGCTGCTCCTGCTCCAAAGAACTTGCAATATAAAGTGATTTAGTTCTGCAGGAAGTCTCCTAGCTATCTCAACCTGAAAGCAAGATTAATCTCTTCCAAACCGCCTTGCCACCTCCCAGAGTTTCTTTAGGGTCAGAAAGCTCAAGGTTCTGTTCTCTAACTCCTCAGTGTTTCCACAGCGCAGTTAGGTACAATCCTGAACAGAGAGCTTCCAAAGCAAGCTATTTCCTATAAGCCATCTCTGGCAGCACAAGCTGGACTGCTCCTTACGGCATGTCCCGTGACACCTGGACGTGTGTGCATGCACAGAACTGAGCAGCTGGGAATCCTAATGACCAAGTCTGATATGTGGCTGGGTGAAGTGTTTGGCTGAGAAATGATTCTAAGTAGGTCTTTGCAAATGAAGATACTGACATCTGAGCTCTGTGACCTGAGGTCCTTGAAGTCTGCTGATTTGAGAAGACTTGGGCTAGAGTTTCTTTTCAGGAAACTACCAAAAGGGAGTCCCTGCTACATGCTTGGGACTCTAACCCAGGAAGACAACACTGGCTTTTTGGAGCTTCCCCTAAGCTGCTTTTTTGTCAAACTGGAAGCGCATTCACTTATGAAGCTGAAGTGCTGATAAGGGAATAACTGTTTTCCAATCTGATTGGACTAAAAATTCTTCACTCTGGCCAAAATGATTAAAATATGAATTAAAGGGAGCCATTAATAGCTGCAAACTGTGGTAATTATCCTTCTCCCTACAGCGAATAGCACTATGTAGCTGGAGGAAGCACAGTTGTGGGGCTTTCATGTGTGCAGGGCTTTGTCTGTTTTCTGTGATTCAGCGATGAAGTGAGCTGTAGCTCACGAAAGCTTATGCTCTAATAAATTTGTTAGTCTCTAAGGTGCCACAAGTACTCCTTTTCTTTTTGTGAATACAGACTAACACGGCTGCTACTCTGTAGCCCCTTGCCTGTCTCTTGTACTCGTGCCTTTGGCATAATCTATATAAATCTGAAGTATTGGGTTAGTATTGCACCTCTACTGTAAGAGGAACAGAACTGTGGTAAGTGTAAATATACCAGTGCACTAGGGTAAAATGATCTGGATGATATACTGTGGTGTGTATTTGTCATGCTGAGACTAATGCCTTTTAAAAGAGAGGGGAAAAAAAAAACCCCACCAAAAAACCCATGTATTGGGATGGTAAAGAACATGAGTAGCAGCTTGGCATAGGCTGGAATGATGTGATGGACTGAAGTGACAGACTGGAGAGTGATTGAAAGCATACAGTAGAACAGGGGTTCTCAAACTGGGGGTCAGGACCCCTTGGGGTCATGAGGTTATCTGGGGGGGGTTGCAAGCTGTCGGGCTCCACCCTAAACCCCACTTTGCATCCAACATTTATAATGGTGTTAAATATATTAAAAAGAAAAGGAGTACTTGTGGCACCTTAGACTAACAAATTTATTAGAGCATAAGCTTTCGTGGGCTACATGAAATATATTTTATAAGGGGGGGTCCCACTCAGAGGTTTGCTATGTGAAAGGGGTCACTAGCTCAAAAGTTTGAGAACTTCAGTAGAACCTCAGAATTACAACCCCCAGAATTACAAACTGACTTGTCAACCACACACCTCATTTGGAATCAGAATTATGCAATCGGGTAGCAGCAGAGACACAAAGCAAGTTACAGTACTGTTAAATGTAAACTACTAAAAAATAAAGATTTGACAAGGTAAGGAAGCTGTTTCTGTGCTTGTTTCATTTAAATTAAAATGGTTAAGCAGTTTCTTCTGCATAGTAAAGTTTCAAAGCTGTATTAAGTCAATGTTCAGTTGAAAACTTTTGAAAGAATCATAACATTTTTGTTCAAAGTTATGAACAACCTCCATTCCCAAGGTGTTTGTAACTTGGAGGTTCTACTATATAAGTTAATGTAACCTTTGCTTCCCAGACACTGCATATGCTAAAATTGATGATGATTGATTTTGTCATTGTTCCCCCTTCTCTATATTAGCGGTGTTGGAAATCAACAGGCGCTCTAGTGATTTCTACTATGTATGAGACTGGTCACTTCATAGCCTCTGGTGCCTTGTCTACTACAGTGAGGTGGCAAAATTTGTAGATAAAACAAAATTACTCAAGGTAGTTAAATCCAAAGCAGGCTGCAAAGAGTTCAAAGGATCTCACAAAACTGGGTAACAGAACAGCAGACGAAATTCACTGTTTGATAAATGCGAAGTAGTGTACATTGGAGAACATAATCCTAACGATGCATACAAAATCATGGGATCTAAATTAGTTATTACCAGTCAGAGATTTTAGTCCTCATGAATGGTTTTGTGAAAACATCTGCTCAATGTGCAGCAGCAATTAAAGGTTAATGTTAGAAACCATGAGGAAAGAGATAGATGAGACAATTATCCTAATGCCATACGTAAATCCATGGTATGCCCACACCTTCAATGCTGCTTGCAGTCCTGATTACCCCATCTCAAAAAAGATGTATTGGAGTTGGAAAAGGTACCAAAAAGGGCAACAAAAATGATTGAGGGTATGGAACAGCTTCTGTATACTGCAAAATTAAAAAGATGGGGGGGGGGGATCTTGGAAAAGGGATGATGTGGGGGTGAGGGGGGAAAGAGGTCTATAAAAGCGTGACTAGTGTGGAGAAAGTAAAGAAGTTTTTACCTCTTCACATAAAAACACAAACCAGGGATCAGCCAATGAAGCAAATAGGCAGCAGGTTTAAAACAAGTTTTAAAGCAAACTTCACACAATGCACAGTCTATCTGTGGAACTTGTTGAACAGGGGATGTTGTGAAAGCCAAAAGTATAACTGGGCTCAAAAAAGAATGAGAAGTTGATGGAAGGGAGGTCCAGCAACAGCTGGTAGCGAAGGTGGTCAGGTGCACAACCCTGTGCTCTGGGTGTCCCTAAGCCTTTGACTGCCAGTAGCTGGGGATGGATGTCAGCAGATCGCTTGATAAATTGCCCTGTTCTATTCCTCGGAAGCATCTGGTACAGGCCACTACTGGAAGACTGGCTATTGGTCTAGATGGACCATTGGTCTGACACAGTATGGCCATTCTTGTGTGTTTAGTTGGGAGTGTCTCTTCCCATCGAAACAGAATAAATGTTTGACTTTCTTAATGGTGTTTCTAATGTGTCATCATACAGACTACTTTGTAAGATCCTCTGCCTTCAATACCTCATTCCCCATGACTTCCTGTGTTTCAATCTCTGGACCACTAAGTGCTTCAGGAACCCCTGGTTTAACAGACTGCATTTGGCTAAGCTACCGAAGCTCTTACATTTCTAAGCATTCGTGAGCTTGGACCACATTTTCACTTTATGCAGGTGGCTTGATACTTGGTTTGCTCATAAGGGAGTAAAGGGGCTCTGTGTTGTACCGTACATGCCAACGCACTGAAGATGAGTTAATCCTACTCATGTGTAGCTAACGTGACTTGCTAGAGCAAGTACCCTAGTGTGTGTATTGGCTCTAATGATTTCTGCCATAGCACAGCTTAACAAAAAGGTGTCAGGGGGGATCATGCAATTTGGCTGATCTCTGGCCTGTACGAAGCTAGTCTGTTCATTATCCAGTTTTTGGTAGGCAAGTGTCCAAACAACACTTGGCAGGAATCACTCTGGGTTCTCTGCTACCTGTCTTAGCAGTGAGGAGAGCATGGTGCATGGCTAGTGTCCCTTGTGGCAGGCTCCAGAGTCTGGGGCTCACTTCAGACCAGGTACTCAATGAGAGCACTGGCGAGGGCAAGCTGAGGGTGGTTGGTCTTGAGCATTAACAAGCACCTGATCCTTCCTCCAAGGATGGACTGATAATGCACCCTGATTACTTGGAGATTTCTGATTGGGTGGGAGGGGATTCGTTCCTGCTTCTGCAGGAGATGAGCTCGCTTATAGGATATATGATCAGACCAAACTCCTGCTGCAGGGTGTGCCAATAATGCAATCTGTCTTCCTCTTTCAGTTGGAAACCCGCCTTCCCTGAGTTCATCAGCATCCATAACCAGTGCAATCCCCTTGCCCCGAAGTCTGTGCTTTTGACCCTGCTACACTGTAACGGACATGGCGGGTCGAGGTGGAGCTGCTCGACCGAATGGACCAGCTGCTGGAAACAAAATTTGCCAGTTTAAACTTGTCCTCTTGGGGGAGTCTGCAGTGGGGAAATCCAGCCTTGTCCTGCGGTTTGTCAAGGGCCAGTTTCATGAGTACCAGGAAAGCACAATTGGAGGTGAGTGCTCAGGGCTGTGCTGGGGAAGAGGCAGGAGTCCTGGCTCGTGAGCTAGAGGGTTGGTTTCAAAGGAGCAGGCTAGTGGCTAATGCATGGGTTAGGAACTCAGAACTCCCTAGTTGTGCCACTGATGCTGACCTTGGGAGAGTCCCTTCCCCAGGCTGGAGTTCCTGGTTTGTAAAACGAGTGTAATTCTTGCCAGGCTCAGCAGTTCGGGATCTGCTTTAAGTGTTCATTGAAGCACCCTGCAGTTCTTGGGTAAAAGGACCTCTCCGTTTAAAGGCTGGCTTGGATCCCAGTGTAGGTGTGGGGTAGGTAAACTCGGCCTGCTGCCTTTCCAAAGCTGGTGAAGGGAGTTCATAAAATCCTGCTCCGGACTCCTCATGCTTTCATACCCTGATGACATTGCTCCAGTGTCCCTCTCACTGCGATGGGTGAAGTTGTCACAGGGACACTAAGTTGTTGCCTGTGTGGAAAAGTTAACTGAGACCCAACATACTTTATGCTGAGATTAATGTGTTAACAGGGAACCAGGAGAGTCTGCCTGGCACAACCAGCACTCTGCCAGCTGGGAACCCCTGCCCTGAGGGAAGGAGATCTTGAAATGACTTTCTTAGAAAGCTGCTGCTGTGCATGGATGCTAAATAACCCATAGCTCTTTAGAGTATGGGGTTTCCCCAGTGTCCTCGACTCACTTTCCCTTCCCACACAGCTGTGCAGTCTGCGGTCTGGCCAATTGGCTGCCACTCTCCACCCCACAGACAGCTGTGTCAGAGATGCCGTGCACCGAGAGAAGCTGCTATGCTTGAAAACCTCTGAAATGAACCTGGCGGCCTGAGCTAGTCTGGCTTGGCAATCATGCTTCCAGCTGCTGGGTGGGAAGCTCAGGCTGGCAGAAATTCATAAGACTGGGCTGATCTAGTATGGCCAGTGGTCCATCTACCAGTCTTAGGATGCTCATTTCTAACACAGAGAACAGGAGGACTTGTGGCACTTTAGGCTGACACATTTATTTGAGCATAAGCTTTCGTGAGCTACAGCTCACTTTATCGGATGCAGCTCACAAAAGCTTATGCTCACAAATTTTAGTCTCTAAGGTGCCACAAGTCCTCCTGTTCTTTTTGCGGATACAGACTAACACAGCTGCTACTCTGAAACCTGTCATTTCTAACAGTGGCTGGTGCCAGAAGCTTCAGAGGGAGTGAACAGAACAGGGTACAAGTGATCCAGTCCAGGTTCTGGTAGTCGGAGGCTTAGGGACACCCAGAGCATGGGGTTGCGCCCCAACCATCTTCACTACTAGCCATTGCTGGACCTCCCCACCATGAACATGTCTGATTTTCTTTTGAACCCAGTTATACTTTTAACCTTCACAACACCTCTTGGCAACAAGTCCTACAGTAGACTGTGCATTACGTGAAAAAATTCATCCTTATGTTTGCGTTTAAACCTGCTGCCTGTTGATTTCTTTGGGTGACCCCTGGTTCTTGTGTTATCTGAAGAAGTAAAGAACTCCTCCCCTTTCGCTTTCTCCACACCAGGCATGATATTCTAGACCTCTGTCAACCCCCCCTTAGTTGTCTCTCCCAAGCTGAACAGTCCTGGTCTCTTTGTGCTCTCCTCCTATGGAAGTTGTTCCAGACCCCTAGTTATTTTTGTTGCCCTTCTCTGGACCTTTCCCAGTTCTAATGTCTTTTCCCCATCAGCCCGGAAGCTGTAGTGACTGATATCTGTTTTACTTAACTGTTGTCAATTCTCCACTGCTCCCCAGAGTAACCCAATGTGGAAAATAACTTCATAGTTGGCCTCTGTCTGGCATTAAGTCCAGAAAATCTGGTCTAGGAATTCTCTAGATACAGAAATGCAATTCACAAATATTCTCAGGAGTCTGTGGGACTGGTGAACCTTGATGGCCTTTAGTGTGCTCATCTGAGCTGAAGAAAGCATGTTCCATTAGTCAAGCAGGACCTTTAGACCTATCTTATGAATGGTCTCTTCCATTTGAAGCAGGTGAACTGGTGGCAGTGATCTTGCTTCTCCAGACCAGCGTTCTGCCGTTGCTTGCTTTGAGAACTGCACAGATCACCTTAGACATTCAATGGCATGTCTGTATCTGACTGAGGGCCCCGGGCCTAGGAAAGTAGGGTTAACCTAACACCCATCCTACTTGATTTGTTGGTTGTCAAATCTCGCAGCCTTGTATTGATTTTAAATGCCCAGAAAGCAAAACGTCCTTTGCCATTTGTAAAGGAAACTAGTGGCTGAATGTCACGAAGGGCAGCCGAATCGAGCTCCCATGGGAGTTTGGAGGAATGTTAACAAGACAGGAAAGCTTGCTCTGGAACTCAAGAAATGATTCTGCTGTCTGATGGAGTCAATGGGCCACTGGCAGAGCACTCTTTTTGCTGCAGTTACTGACTGAAGAGACTTGCTGGCTGACCATCGGTAGAGTGCGTATTAAAGTGCTCCTGCTGTTGAGAAATTTCCAGGGCCCTCTCGAAAGGGTTACAGCAGAAGGCACTTTCCTGTGCAGAGTAATCTCTTCAGAGTGGGAAACTGGGGGGGAGGACACCCCTTTGCAGGCTTCATGTAAAAAGCTGCCTGCACTTGGCTTTGAGCTTCACTTTCAAGTGTTGGCAAACAGGCTTGTTCTACACATGATGCTGGGAAATAACTTTACATGCGATTTGGAGGTGAAATGGAGGCTTCAGCCTTCCTCCTGGTAGGGCATCACTAGTGCCACAATAGCCACAAGGAGGCTGTCGAATGTCTGAGTCCCACTCATCGCTGCCATGGTGATACAGACTGTCCTGCCTGATAGAGAGCTCCGGGCATGTCCCCGAACCTCAGGAAGGTCTAAACCCAAGCTCTCCGTTAGTGTGCCTGTGATTGCAGCTCTCCCCTTCTACCTCTGCTTCTGGGTGCTGGTTAGGGCATTGATCCTTGCAGCCCCTAGGTGCAGGGGTCATGGAAACATGCTCCGCCAATGCAGGGGGTGTGCACAGCAGGTCTGGGCCCTCCATCGGGAATGGCAGAAAGGGAAATGATGCAGTTAGAGTTTGGCCCTCTGGTTGGAAGGGCAGTGTTACCTTTTACTTTCACTTCGTGGAGGGAACCTTTCCAAGCTCATAAAAACAGGAAGGAACAACAGCCTGGTGCCATGATGTACAGTCAGTGATTTGGGTGAGATGTGCAGGACTAGACAAAAGCATGAGCTAGTCACACCAGCCAAATGGACAGGCTAGTGAATGTATTCGGGATCTTTACTGCTTCAGTGAAGCCACATGGGTGTGCTTGGATCAGCTGTTCTGCTCAGAAAGCCACTTCCAGACTGAAGCCCTCGTGGCACAGAACGCACTGCGATTGCCTGTGTAGCACTTAGTCCTTCATCACCCTGCCCGCATGCCTCGGCTAGTTCTGGCCTGACCCCCACCTGCTGAGGAGAGGGAGTCTCCATTGTCCACAATCTATGACCTCTGAGCCTGGCAAGAGGGCTAGCTGCCATGTGGAGAACTAGGAAGGAATTTGTCAATGTGGCTAGACCACATTTAGGTGACAAGTCCAATCACTCGGACTGGATTTGAACACATCGCCCAGATCAGCATATGCACAACGTGCCAGGTCATTTAACAGCATCGTCAGCTGGCTGACGAGCTGCTAGCCTGCTGTTGAAGTTGGTCAGCAGGTGCTCCTTGAGGATCTGCAAGTCTGTAGCTGGCCTCCGCTTCGTTGTGGGGTGTTTGGAGGAACCCCATTTGAAGAGTGGCTATCCAATGGCCCTGTCCTCGAAACCACTTCAGGGATGACCACTTGGCAGTCCAAACCTGGTGGGGCCAGTGGTTGGGTCAGTGATAGTCCATTAACTGCTATCGTCGCTGATCACTCATTACACCAAGCAGATTCCACCATTGTGTCCGGTGGGGATATAAATGACTGTAATGACCCAGAGGAGAGGCTTAGTCCATTACCAATCCCCTGAACCATCAGTCCCTTGGTCTGTGGTAACTTTAACTTAAAAGCACACTGCATAGCAAGCAAACCTTAAACTGACACTGCCCTAAGAGCTACCTGGACTATAGTGACTGGCTTTCCTGACTGCTGTCTGGGGCTGAATGACACTGTCCCCTAGAGGGAACCTTGGCTGCTTTACACATAACTAACAGCCTCTACTCTTTGTAGCACTTTCCAGTTGTCCCGGTTACTGGTTGAGGATGTAGCTGGCTCTCTCAGTGCAGCACCATGGTCTGAAATGGGATTCAGAGTAAGGGGGCATAAAACCAGGGGGTTAGAACCTGACCACAGGGCAGGAGACAAGGAGCCAGGACAGCTGGGTTCCATTCCTGGCTCTGCTACACTGATCTTGGTAGATCAGGTATCCACTCCTCACCTTGCTTGTAACACAGAGGTGTGATAGGAAATGCTCTGAGATCTCCAAAGGCGCTAGGGGCACAATGTTCTCACATCCCAGGGCTGTAGATCTTCGCACTGGAAGACTCATGCTGAGATCTCACTCTGGGCTTTAGCAACCTGTGAAAAGAGCCTCTAAGCTAGCCTGTCTTCTGTCTGAAGAGCAAGTCCTCTCACGATGTGCTGCAGGAGCTAGGTGTGTAGGGTACTGTAGCATGTGTGCTCAGATGCACCACAGGGTGCCACAAGTACTCCTTTTCTTTTTGCTCAGGTAATGTAACCCTATCTGGGGCTCCCCCCCTCAATTCCTAGCTGTGACATTCCCCAGGGTACAATCTGGACTGCTGTGTCCCTGTAACTCTGTAGCTCAGAGTGCCTGGGCTGTCTGAACTGCCACTCCTGGCCTGCTCTCAGCCTTCAGCCTGCAAAATCCCACCCAGCTGAGTACATGAACACTTTCCCAGCCAGCCATGAATTACCTACAGGGCAGCACTCGCATTTCCCCAGCCTGGATGCCCAGAAATGTCTTGTATTCTTCAGCAGCCTCCTGGACAGTAGATAGTCCATCATTCCAGCACAGGGAGTGATCATGCACCAGCCTTTATCTCCAGTAGAGGTTTCTCAAACACTGGTTTAGCTAAAACATATTTATCTAGAGAGATTTCAACTGGCAAGGGGAAGGGATAGCTCAGTGGTTTGAGCATTGGCATGCTAAACCTAGGGTTGTGAGCTCAATCCTTGAGGAGGCTATCTAGGGATCTGGGGCAAAAATTGGGGATTGGTCCTGCTTTGAGGAAGGGGTTGGACTAGATGACCTCCTGAGGTCCCTTCCACCCTGATAGTCTGATTCTAAGTCAGAATTGGTTACAAATAAAAGGAGAAAACCACAAGCTAATTCTGAAACTTTACCAAGACTAATAGGTTTAAAAGCAGAGACGATTTCTCTCCCCAATAGCTTTTGGCAGTCTGGACTGGCTGGAAAACCTGGCCAGGGCCATGCCCCCAGGTCAATGACGGTTCTCTGTCTTTCACGCAATCTACAGAAGAGGCAAGAGTGCCGGAAGCACCCTAGAAGTGGGGGGGGGGGGGCGCGCACTAGCACCGAACCATGGCCCCACCCCACTCCACCTCTTCCCTGAGGCCTTGCCCCCTGCTCACTCCTTCCCCCATCACTCACCCTTAAGGCAGGTAAAAAGCGATGGGGCCATGGCCCTCTGGTCCCCCCCCCATTCTGGTGCCCTTGGGGAGAGGCTGTTAGGGACACTTCCCCCCCCGCCCCTTCTAGTCCAGCCTCTTCTGCTGGAAAAATCCCGGCTGGGTGAAGAGGGCAGGCAGTTTCCTTGTGTACGGGAACTCCAGACTGTCCTTCAGACGAATTGTGACTGTCTTGCTCACAGCTCCCCCCTGCTGGCGAATGCCCAGCTCAGCAGGTAAGGGCACTTTAGCCCTTTGCTGGCGTGCTAGGGTGTCTGTCTGAGCATTGCCCAGAACAACCGCGTATTAGTGACCAATGTCTAGCCGAATCTCCTCCTTTGACATGCAGTGCTGTTGCACCCATTTCAATGGGATAATATGCAGCAGATTAGGAGTTTTCAAAGGGTACCTCCAAGGCATCCTTGGTACAAATCGAACTGTATAAAGGCAGTGAACATGGTGTACGGGGGGGGGAGAGGCCGCGGGTCACTCTAGTGCAAAGAGAACCAGGCTCTCAGAGGCCAGCTGGCTTAACCAGGGCTGTCCAGCTCCCTTAGAATTGACCAGCTGCTTCTCCCCCAGCCGCCTTCCTAACGCAGACCGTCTGTCTGGATGACACGACGGTGAAGTTTGAGATCTGGGATACAGCAGGACAAGAGAGATACCACAGCTTGGCCCCGATGTATTACAGAGGAGCCCAGGCAGCTATTGTCGTCTACGACATCACCAACCCAGTGAGTATGGAGCTGCTGGCCACAGACCAGCTTGCTGGAGGGGAGAAGGGCCAGTGTCTGGATACCCTGCTCCTTGGGACTCTGCAGGGATGGTGTTGGCTCAGGACTGGGGGCCAGCAGTTTGAGGGGTCGGGGGGGTCATCTAATGCCTACTCTGACACTCCCCTTGGCTCTGTACTAGGCTCTCTAGGGACCTAGCCACTGAGTCTTGACCCACAGTGCTTGGAGGCAAACTGTTCTCCTTGCTGGCTGGGGTAAGCCTCTCCTGCCTCTGTGTCGGGCAGGAGCAGGGAGAGGCTACCCTCCTCACCACTGCCTCCTTCTAGGACACGTTTGTACGAGCCAAGAACTGGGTGAAGGAGCTGCAGAGGCAGGCCAGCCCCAACATTGTAATTGCATTAGCAGGCAACAAGGCCGATCTTGCCAGCAAGAGAGCTGTGGACTTCCAGGTAAGCAGGAATCGGAGCAGACACTGCCCTAGTTCAGAGCCAGGGAAACAGATTTTTTTTTCCTTCCTTGGTCTCCAATGTCCAGCTGAAACCTATCCAAGGGCCTTCATTAAAGCCCTCGGGGAAAGTTGTGTTCCAGGCGACTGCACCATGGTAATCCCCAAGCCCTGCTTGAAGGGAAGTGGTGCCCACCTGTGTCCATCCACTCCTTTCAGAGCCCTTGTCTCCTCTGTGGGGCAGCCCCATCTCTGGGGTGGGGATTGGAACAAGCTGACCCTAAAGAGTAACCACTGGTGTGCTCTACTCACACACGCTATGCTGCTGCCCTTCAGCCAGCTGCCGTCCTTCCCCAAGGCAGATGAGCCACGTCCCGCCAGCAGCCAGACATCTGAGCAATCTTTCCAAGGCAACTCTTTAAACAGATTTCCTGCCAGCTCCCACCCCACCAAGGGAGCTTGGTTAATGCGGAACTCGTGTCCTGAGGCTTTTCCTTGTCACTCGGGCAGCAGGCTCCCCGTTAGCCGCAGCTCTGAGACATGGGTTGGGTCGGGTCGGGTGGCTACCTTAGCAGCCCGGCCCATGTGTCTCCCAGCTAGTGGCCGTAGCACAGAACCCTTGCAAGCAGCACCCGACAGACCTGCCTCGTGCTCCTGCGGCAGGGCAGCTAGCTCAAGCTGGTGGCGCTGTCAGACATGCGGGTGGGGGGGTGGGATGCCAGCCAAGCAGCGCCGTTAACTGCAGCAGCACGAGTCCTCCAGGGCTCGAGGGGACTTGTGGCAAGAAGGGAAAGCAGCAGAACCTAGTATGATGGGGCCTGAGGAGGGGCCCGGGCTGCTGGTCTATCCCTTGCCTGCCTTCCAGCACACCACTCTCTTCTTCCCCCCCACCCCAGTGAAGGAGGCGGCTCTGGGCCTTCCCCAAGCCCCTTGTCTGAGTGTAGGGCCAGCCTTACACTGTTGTGATTGCCTCCAGGAAGCCCAGACATATGCAGACGACAACAGCTTGCTGTTCATGGAGACCTCTGCAAAGACTGCAATGAATGTGAATGAAATCTTTATGGCAATCGGTAAGTGGGGTAGCTGCACAAACTGGCATTGTGCGGAGTGCCACCTGCCCATCCAGTTGAACGGCAGCAATCCCCTGACTATACATCCCAGGGCAGCGAGGGGAAGCAAGACTAAGTCCCTACCCAGGGAGCATGTTGCCCGGCTGGACATGGCCACCCCAGCTGGTTAAAGGCCCTCTTCCCTCCCACCCCCCAGCAGAATCGTGTTGGCAGCCATCACTGCCACAGGGCAGCCAGAGAGAATCTGAGCCTGCCCACTATGGATTAGTGCTGCCAGAGTCCTGTCCAGCCTGTGTGCTGGGCACACCTGGAATTGGCACTTACCTTACCAAGCCCAGCTGGAGGGAAAGACCTGCCTGACGTGGCACGAAGGCCAACCTCCCTGGGGGAGCCAAAGAGTTCAGCATCAGAGCAGAGCTCAGCGGGCTGAGGTCAGGAGTCACCAGCTCCTCTGCATATGAGCTGCCTTGACCCGTTCCTCTCTCTCCAGCCAAGAAGCTGCCAAAAAATGAACCCCAAAATGCTGCTGGCACTCAGGGCAGGAATCGGGGCGTGGACCTGCAAGAGACCAGCCAGCCCAGCAGGAGCCAGTGCTGCAGCAACTGAGCTGCCGTTCCCACCTGACTGAAGCCCTTCCCATGACCCGACTGGAATCCACTCAAACCAATCGCACTTACGGTAGAGCAGCTGGCAATTGCAGCTGCCGTGATTTCTCCATCTCCTTCTGATCATAGGCTGGAGGGAGCTAGTCCACCTGCACCTTTCTGTACAAATACTAATTCCATTTTAAGTCTTAAGTCACTTTTTTAATATATGAACTGCTCTTCCCTCTTCCTGGTGGTGGATACACGTGCTGGCCTCTTCCCGTCTCTGCTAGGCGAGAGCTCAAGCTGAACAGCTCCCACAAACTTCTCATTCACTATTGGAAACAAGGGCCATTTGTCCCTTAGATGGGATCTTGTTTCAGTTATCCACATGAACAAGCGAAGGCTAGTTCAGTGCCACATGCCTAGAACAACCACTAAACAAAATGATAGCATTATAATGACATTCAGCTCTGGTGTTGGAGCTATGTCTTGACCAAATCACACTTATGAGTATTTTGGGATGGGGGGGCAGAGGGGAGCAAAACTGGTTTCTTCTGTATTTTGTATTGTACGTTTCTTCAACATGTAACCAATCAGTATCTTGTCAATATAGTACATACCAACTAGCCTTCTGTCTTCCTCATTTTGGTGTTGGACTTTAGCATGCCAACTCTTTTCTATCTCTTCAGTTCTGGTGTAATGCACTAATAATCCATTGCAATTTTTTTGCAAAAAAAAAATCTTGTATAAACAAAACAAAATTGTCCTTTTTGATGGTGATGTGATGCCACTAATGTTAATAACCTTGCTCGAGTGCAAACTGCTCTGGTTTATTGATGTACAGAGATGGGGGTGGGGAAGACTTGGAGTAACTTGTCTGTGGAAACCATCTATATTAAACTTGTAATTCCACAAAATAAAACCTGGAGGGAGGTATTAAAATTGCTTCTGATGCTGGAGTCTAACTCATGTTGGCTGCTGCCTAGTGCCTGATGCAATGTCTTATACAGATTGGTATTTAAAGAGGAACTGTCAACTTAGTCTTCATCACAAACTTATGTTGTGATTAAAAAAAATTTTTATAAATCAAATGTGACCAGAAACGTTTGAGTTTTATTAAAGCCACATAAATTAAAGTTGGGTTCCAGTGTTCCCCACGCATGATGGTAGTACCTGAAAGTTAAACTGGCCAGTGTAGTTTCATTATGAATTTGTTCTGCTAGTGCCAGCTAGCTCTTAAAGCACAACACAAAAGATCTCAGTCAGTATTGTTACTGCCACTCTACACATAGGGAAACAGGGGCACAAGTGCTTCATCAAGACCCTCCAGCAGGTCAGTGGCAGATCAGGAGTAGGACCTAGGTCTCTTGAATCCATCACTGTTCTAATCACTACTCCTTGTAGATTACCGTGGCAGTGTCTAGATTCCCTGTTGTGCTAGATGTAACTGCCTAACCTGAGTGGAAGTACCAATGGTAAAGGGGAGGCATGGTGGAGAAAACTGAATGGGTTGTCTTGAGAACACAGGGACTCTTTAAAAGGCACAGAACCAGTGCCAGCTTGAACCAGGTTTATGCTCAAATAAATGTGTTAATATCAGGTGCCCCAAGTCCTCCTGTTCTTTTTGCGGATACAGACTAACACGGCTGCTCCTCTGAAACCAGGCCTAGAGGGTGGCAAGATGCACAGGAAACAAGCCTCCCCTAAAATGAAAGTGGCCCATCCGGCTACAGATGACAGCCTGGAGGAAAAGTCTAAGCCCAACATGCCCATCACCTGTCTGATGGCTTGAAGGATTTGATAACTATGCCCACGGCTGCAACAACATTGAGCACTAGCAACAGAGGCAGCTGGAGAGAAATCCTGACTTTCAGAAATTCATGGACCAGACAAGTTGGAGTTTGCCATGTGGAAAATGATGACAGAGCTGTTAAGTGAACTTCCTTTTTCCCAGTCTGAACAGGGTAAAGGTGGTAGCAATAACCAGTTCAGCTGTCTTAATCAGTAACCACATCTCTGCCCCCACATTCGGACAGACAGAAGAACTGCTCTATCTAGTAGCACGTTGCATTAGCCAGTGGCTGGAGCGGGTTGTGAGGTGTCCCTCAGCACAGGGAGCCTGTTGATGAAAGGGGGACAGTCATGCCTGCCATCTGTACCTTAATTTCAGTCTACAGTAAAAGCTAGTTGGCACGGCAGTGTTGCGGTCGGAGGCACCTCGTTCCTGCCACTAGCAGGGCCCCTTATCCAAGGAAAGGTAACACCAATCTCTTCCCTAGCTGATCCTGTGTATACGAGGGGAGCATTTCAGGGGAGATGTGAGCAAAGTGAAGAGAGTCCAGAGAAGAGCAACAAAAATGATGAAAGGTCTAGAAAACATGAGCCAGAGGGAAGCTTAAAAAAAAAAATTTTTTTTCAAGTCTGGAGAAAAGACTGAGAGGGGACATGAGAACAGTTTTCAAGTACATAAAAGGTTATTACAAGGAGGAGGGAGAAGAATCCTCAATGTGCAAGGACAGGCCAAGAAGCAATGGGCTTAAAATGCAGCAAGGGTGGTTTAGGTTGGAAATTAGGAAAATCTTCCTACGTGTCAGGGTGGTTGTGGAATCTCCATCATTGGGGATTTTTAAGAGCAGGGATGGTCTCTAGATAATACTTAGCCCTGCCGTGAGTGCAGGGGCCTTGAGACATCTCGAGGTCCCTTGCAGTCCTACAATTCTGTGATAAATGTGGAGTGAGACCTGCTGCTCTTTGGGCTGCATAGGGTAGAACCAAGCTGTGCAGAGGGAGGAACCCAGGTCAGCAGCACATTGCCCTTAAAGGTGTTGAACAGGCCTGTACAGTATGAAGACTAGCCCACTTCATAATTCCTGTGCACAGTCCTTTCCAATGCAATGGGAAAGCCACTCTGCAACTAGTATCTGTGCCACAGACTGTTCCCATTAGCAGAGGGCAGACACAGCACATGGGCGGTGTGAAGTGTGCAGACTCTAGTGTATTTTCCTCACACAATTGCTCCCGTTTGACTTGTTCCTTTAGCGGGCAACCTGGCCTCTCCCATTTTCCAGCTGGAATCTCGGAGGCAGCTGCTCTTGAGATAGCTGGGTGCTTCCTGCAGCTCCCATTAATATCCCACAGACTAACTCCAGCTTCTCTCTAGAAACTGTTCAAAGCGGTAACCAGGAGCGACACAGCAAGGTGACAAGCTAGCTTGCTCTATGGCTGGAGGCATCTAACCTTCCCAGTGCTTGGCAGAGACCAGCAGGAATGTCTGGGCTTTTGCTTAACTAGGGTGATAAAAGCTGCCATCTATTGCCTGTTCAGCTTAGCCAGCACCTCCCGAGTCTGGTGACTTGCAAATGCTTCCGTCTCCTTTCACTTGCAGCCTCCTGCCCTGAGTTCCCCAGCTGCAGGAAGGGTTTGGGGGGGCTGCTCCTGTGGGCCGAGCTCAGCACCTTTGCAGCAATGAAATAGGGTAGTGAGTTAGGTGCTGCTAGGCAAGGTGGCTAATGCTGGGCTATGGGCTTTCTGCTGCAGCTCAAAGCACCCCCCCCATCCCTGGGTCGGTCTCATGAGCAGCTTCTACCTGATCCCAAGGCTTTAGGAGCCAGCCTCTTCTCACCTTTGTTCTGATGGAAGCCTGGAGCTAGGGAGTGGCTGTCCACCACCTGTGTAGGATGGGTGCTGTGGTGTCAAGCTGCTTGTCCATATAAGGATCTGTGACTGTAATTAACAGTAAAGGGGATGAGCCTGGGACTAGAACCCAGGTGTTCGAGGCTGTCAGCTCTCCTCTCTACGCATTAGATAGCACCCCCTTTCCAGGAACTTGTGAGCTGAATGTCCTGTAACCTCCCCACCTTTTCTTGCAGCTGGGCCTGGCCCTGGTACCTGCACAGGACAATGCAAAGGCCCTGGCAGTGCTAGAGGGGTCCCTGCTCTGGGAGGAAACGCCTCTGCTCAGTGCGAAAGCCATGCTTGCCCCTTCCCTCCCTGTGGGAGGCACCCCCAGGCCTGTTCCTTGAAGCAGGGCTCCCCTGGGCAGTGGGGTGAGCCAAGACCCCCTCCACACTCCTTCCTGCAGGTTCTGCTGAATTCAGTGAGACGCTCAAGGGTGGGCTTGGAAGCTCCAATCTGCAAAACCAGGTTAGTGTGCAGTGTAGACAGACCCTGGGGCTGCTTCTCCTGCTGCTCTGTCCTGCCCCATGGGACCTAATCCTTGTACGTCAGCAGCCAAGACTGACCCACGCCAACGTGCCTGGGAATTGACTCAACCAGCAGGGTCTGATTTCTAGGGAGAGGAATTTATTTGGTACAAAAACTATTTGGAATCACTTTTGCTCTGACCATAGTGACAAAAACGGATGCTCATTTGAAGCCACTTGTTTTAGGCTCCAAAAATCTGTTCTTGGTTGCTCTGCCGGGGCCACTGCCAGCAGCTCAGGGAGTTACCCCTGGGCTCTGCTGACGTCAGCCCGGTCCTCTGAGCCCCCCGCAGGGCTGAGCTGGATGGGCATGTTCCTCGCGGGGATGGCTGGGGGGGCCAGGCACGGGGCTTCAATGCACAGCTGCCCCTCCTTGGAGATGGAGCAGGTCAGGCGGTCGGTGTCCACGGCCTCGGGCACGTCCCACTCCCTCTTGAACACCTCGTACTTGTAGGAGAAGGAGCCTTTGCTGTCCTCGCTTTGCGTCTCCTTCCTGCCCGTCAGCAGCACCTTCCTGCCCACCAGCTTCACCGCCAGCTCCTGTGGCGCGAAGCCCCGGACGTCCTGCCGCACGGCAAAGGGCTCGGCTGTCCCCTGGGCCAGGGCCGCGCTGGAGCTCTGGCCTGGCTCCCCGCCGGGGCTGCCGCTCCCTCCGCCAGCCACGAGCTGCCCCATGCTGCTTGCAAACTCCCTGGCTGTCTCCAGCTCCCGCAGCAGCTCCCGCTCCAGCTCAGCAAAGAGGGCACCCGGGGCCGGCCACAGAGTGCGCAGGGGGCCCAGCCGGGCAGCCACGGGGCCGGGGCCGGGGGCGGGCGGCAGGAGGTGCAGGTGGCATAGCATCGCTGCTGCTGGGGCTGCCGCCGGCTCGGGGCTGAGTCCTCTCCAGTGGGGGCTGGGGGCCGATCTGCTCGGGGCCGGGGGCCGGCAGCTTTTATCCCCTCCCGTAGGGGCCTGGCCCCTTCCAGAACCCTCTGGCCCTGATGTTCTTGGCTGACTGGGACAGCTCATTCCCATTACCCAGCCCCCAGGACATGCAGCTCCCACACCGCATGCCTGGCTCCCGGCTCTGCCCTCCTGCTAGCTTATAATTAGCAGCCTCGTCTCAGCCTCAAAATAGAAACTCCTGGCAGCTCTGCAACCCCCGTCAACGGCCTGTGATCAACCTTCCTTTGCCAGATCGAGTGGAGCCACGGCACGGGCCCTGCCAACCTTGCCCATGGCCCAGCCCTGCCCCAGCCTCCAGCGCTGGTCCCTCCCCTCTAGTGCCAGCTCCTCCCCTCCAGGTTACACACACCGGGCAGCGGGGAATGACTGCCCTTGGCTGAATGCCCAGGGTGCACCTGCCTGGCTCAGAAGTGCCTGCCCCACAGAACTTATGCACGTTGCCAATTCAATGCAGCCAGCAGAGAGGCAATGGGGCGGAGTGGGTCGGCCCATGGGCTGGGACTTGGGGAACCCGGCCTCTATTCCCAGCTCTGCCAATGACCTTGTAATTTCCCCTGTTCTGTGCCTCAGTTTCTCTTCCCTACACCTTGATTAGTTTGTAAATGCCTGAGGCTGGGAATTCTTCACTGTGTGTACTAGGCCCAGCACACAGGGTCTCCCAGCTCAGGGTGCTCCTGACACACAAGCAATAACTCATCACGTGATGGGCTAACGAGGGGACTCAAGCCCCACTCAAGGGCAGTTGTTGATTTCCCAACCAGGGCACTGAAGGGCCTGTCCCACGGCCTGGCCTGAAAGAGCCTAGTGCGGACACCCCCTTCCGCTTGGGGTCCATTTATGGAGGGCTAGAAAGCAGGGACTAGAGGTGACAGACCTGGGCCGGTGCACCAGGGATGTGTGCTGAATGGCTGGCTGGCCTCTGGGACAGGGCAGCGTTCGGGTTTGAAGCGCCAGGTGCTAAAGAACTGTCTCCTTCCCCCAGAGCAAGACCCTCGGTGCCAGGAGGCAGGAGATGTGCGCAGGGGCTGAAGGACACTCCTGGCGTTGTGCTGCTCAGCTGTGAGCCCCTCTCAGCCCTGGGGTTTTCCTGCCCCGCTGCTCCTAGGCCCTTAGATCCCCAGGCCAGAGGGGACCATTGTGATCAGACCTGAGCCCCTGCTCCAGGCTAATCCTCACAGCAGGTAAAAGCAGGCACCACGGGGGTTCCCCTCCCCAGGCCCGGCTGGTAGTGGGGCTGGCGCACATGCCTGTAACCTGAGCCGGTGGCCCTGTCCCACTGCTCTATTTGGAGCAGGGAATCCAGGCCAGGGCTGCCGTCACTGTTATTTTGGCCCATGAGTAACCCCTCACCATCAGCCTCATAAAAATAGGCAATGGGGCCTGGCGGGGGCGTCAGGGCCAGAGGGTTCTGGAAGGGGCCAGGCCCCTACGGGAGGGGATAAAAGCTGCCGGCCCCCGGCCCCGAGCAGATCGGCCCCCAGCCCCCACTGGAGAGGACTCAGCCCCGAGCCGGCGGCAGCCCCAGCAGCAGCGATGCTATGCCACCTGCACCTCCTGCCGCCCGCCCCCGGCCCCGGCCCCGTGGCTGCCCGGCTGGGCCCCCTGCGCACTCTGTGGCCGGCCCCGGGTGCCCTCTTTGCTGAGCTGGAGCGGGAGCTGCTGCGGGAGCTGGAGACAGCCAGGGAGTTTGCAAGCAGCATGGGGCAGCTCGTGGCTGGCGGAGGGAGCGGCAGCCCCGGCGGGGAGCCAGGCCAGAGCTCCAGCGCGGCCCTGGCCCAGGGGACAGCCGAGCCCTTTGCCGTGCGGCAGGACGTCCGGGGCTTCGCGCCACAGGAGCTGGCGGTGAAGCTGGTGGGCAGGAAGGTGCTGCTGACGGGCAGGAAGGAGACGCAAAGCGAGGACAGCAAAGGCTCCTTCTCCTACAAGTACGAGGTGTTCAAGAGGGAGTGGGATGTGCCCGAGGCCGTGGACACCGACCGCCTGACCTGCTCCATCTCCAAGGAGGGGCAGCTGTGCATTGAAGCCCCGTGCCTGGCCCCCCCAGCCATCCCCGCGAGGAACGTGCCCATCCAGCTCAGCCCTGCGGGGGGCTCGGCGGCGCCGGCTGAGCAGGGCTCAGAGGACGGGGCCAACAGCAGAGCCCAGGGGTAACAGCCGAGGAGCAGACTCCAGAGGCCGGGGCTGAGACTTGGCAGGGCCGCGCCCCGGGTGACCCGGCTGGCTGCAAGCCAGATTCACAGCGTGTAACGTATTTTTACATGAAATAAATGTTCCTGATTTTCCCCTGTGCTGGTGCTGCCTCTGCCAGGACTGGCTGGTCCCAGCACTCGCTGCGGGCTCCTCCTCGGGCCATGGCACAGGCTGGCACCGCGGCTCTGCTGCTACACTAGGGGTCTGCGTGAGCTGGGGCTGGCCCCTTCTGGGGAGGTGGGTTTCCCCCCCGACATGCCCAGCTGGCCTCCCTCAGGGGGAACGTCGGGGGCTCCTGGGCTCTACCGGAGGCTGGGGGTGCGGCACAGCCATAAGCAGGGCCTGGTACTGCTGGGTGATCCCAGGCCGGGAGGGAATGGGCTCAGGGCCGGACGCTTGCTCCCCCGGGGCAGCACTGTTGTTGGGGAAGCCGGTTCATTGGCTAGGTGCTATTGACAAACTGACGGAGGGTCACAGAGCGGACACATGCACCGAGGCATGCGGGCACACACGCGCACACACACGCACACTCCATACGGACCACATGTAGGCCCTACGCACATAAGGGACTTCACCCTTTCCAGCCCCTACACCCTGGGAGCTATCGCCAGGCCCCTCCCGCCAGCCTCGGATACAAACAACAGGGGCCAACTTCAGGGAGGCCCCAGAAATTCCCAGAGACTTTGGGGCAGGGAGCGATGCCAGGCCCTGCTCGTGGCTGCCAGAAGCTGCCGGTTCGGCTCTGTGGCCCGGTAGGTCACTCACAAGGCCAGGCTCGTCCCGCCCCCAGCACCGTTTATGGGCAGAGGAGGCCGGCTTGGCCCCTACATGGGCGGAGGAGGAAGGGTCCGGAAGGGCGGGGTGGCTATATAAGGCAGCCCTGCGGCTGCTGCCAGGGCCTGGGTCCCCAACCCAAGAGGCAGAGCGAGTCGAAGGCAGCAGGAGTCTGGGCAGCAGAAACATGACGAGGTGCTCCCGGTACCTGGTGCGGCTGCTCCCGCTCAGACAGTGGCCGTGGCGGGGCTTCGGCCCCATGTGTGTCTGCAGCAGCGAGCCAGGGAGCATCTTCCTGGGACCGGCAGAATTCTGGTACCTGTAACTGTGACGAAGTGGGACTGTTCTTAATGTTTCCTCTGAATAGTGTGGGGGTGCCTCAGTTTCCCTAGGCAGTTCTTAAGTATCTAGGGGGTGGGATAAGGGGGTATGATCATTGCAGAGCCCTAGAGGGCAGGTGTGGGCAGGGGTCTGGACACAGAGAATGGCCGACACCCTGTTTCCTGGCACCTGATGGCCTGGCCCTTCCCCCCTGCAAGGTGAGAGCTAAAGGTGAGAGCTAAAGTTGGAGAACAAAGGAAGCCGGTGACCTCCTGGCCCAGGAAAGGGTTAGGTTTAGGGTTAGGGAAGGAGGGGCTGGAGAGAGTTTCAGTTTGAGGCTGGCTGGGGACATGGAATGAAGTGCAGACGGGGTTGTCTGGCTCATTGCCCCCCAAAATGGACCCAGCTGAGGGATCCTGTTCTCTGCACCTACAAGCTCTGTGTTAGACCATGTTCCTGTCGTCTAATAAACCTTCTGTGTTACTGGCTGGCTGAGAGTCCCGTCTGACTGCGGAGTTGGGGGGCAGGACTCTCTGGCTTCCCCAGGACCCCGCCTGGGCGGACTCGCTGTGGGAAGCGCACGGAGGGCAGAGGATGCTGGATGCTCCGAGGTCAGACCCAGGAAGGGGGGAGCCGGGGGAGCTGTGTGTCCTGCAGACAGGCTGCTCCCAGAGAGGAGACTTCCCCAGAGTCCTGCCTGGCTTCGTAGGGAGCCCCTCCAGAGCATCGCCCGGGACTCCGTGACAACTAATGAATGTGCAACTTTCAAAGTAGCAGCCGTGTTAGTCTGTATTCGCAAAAAGAAAAGGAGGACTTGTGGCACCTTAGAGACTAACAAATTTATTAGAGCATAAGCTTTCGTGAGCTGATGAAGTGAGCTGTAGCTCACGAAAGCTTATGCTCTAATAAATTTGTTAGTCTCTAAGGTGCCACAAGTCCTCCTTTTCTTTTTAATGAATGTGCAAGTGTCACTGTCTCCGTTTCCCCCTGGCTGGGTTGCCAGGTGACGATTCTCTCCGGGTGTCTCTAGTTTGTCTTACTGCTGGAATAAACCTGTGTCAGTGGACTTTGCAGAAACGGTTTTTTCACTGCGATTTCCAAACAGATTCCAAAGGGGGAGACGTGATATTGCTCTGTGCTAGGGACCCTCAATTGCAGGGTCTAGTTCAGTGAAAACTGGACAACTTCAGCAATTGCGAGGTCCTGGGTAATAGTTCCAGACGTTTGGTTTGGGCGGGGATTGGGAATTAAATGTAATTCAGGGCCCTGTACAGTTTCAGGCTGGGAAATATTTGAGCATGCGGTAAAAGTGTAACAAATCGAATTTGGGAAGGGGGACTAAAAAGAGGTGTTTCCCTAATATCCAGCCGGGGGGGGGGGGGCAACCTGTGGTTCTGGAGCCACATACGGCTCTTCAGAAGTTACTATGCGACTCCTTGTCTAGGCACCGACTCCGGGGCTGGAGCTACAGGCACCAACTTTCCAATGTGCCAGGGGGGTGCTCACTGCTGAACCCCTGGCTGTGCCACAGACCCTGCCCCCACTCCACCCCTTCCCGCCCCCTCCCATGAGCCTGCCATGGCCTCGCTCCTCCCCTCCCCCCCCCAGAGCCTCCTGCACACTAGGAAACAGCTGATCAGGAGGTGCTGGAAGGGAAGGAGGGGGCGGGGCTGCCGGGGGGCGGGATGTGCTGGGAGTGGGGTTTGGGGAGTGGATGGGGGGGCTGCTGACCTGTATTACTGGGGCTCTTTGGCAATGTGCGTTGGTAAATTCTGGCTCCTTCTCAGGCTCAGGTTGGCCACCCCGGTCTAACCGATGAACCAAGGAGGTGGTGGAATCCGTCTCATTGTCTAATCTGGTCTTAAACCTCCCCAACACCTCTCAGGGATGGTCTCACTTTATTTGGTCCTGCCTCGGTGTTGGGGGCTGGGCTGGATGACCTCTTGAGACCATTCTGATCCTCCCATTTCTGAGCCTGCCTGGGGGCTGGGGATGGATACAAGACTAGAAAAGTGCTCTGCAGGTGAATGGCTTTTTAAGGTAACTGGGGCAGAGAGAGGTTTTGTACGGGGCGAGTTCTGGCACCCACCCCAACAATGATCCTTTGACAGAAAGACCCTTTCCCAGTGCCTCGGGGCTGGCCCCAGTTATTCACCAGGTTATTGACTCTCGCTGGTTTATCAGGCCTTGCACGAACCCGGGTGTTTCCCCGCCAGGCCCAGCGCCTGCGGGACGGACGCCCCATGGGATCTCAGCTGTCGGCCAGCCTTCTCTTTCTTGCCCATCTGGTTCCCAAGGAAAGCTGGACCCGGGCACCCTAAAGCTGCTCAGGATGGAGGCCCCAGAGAAGACCTGCACTCCTTCCCCAGCCCCTTGGGGATCCTGCCTGCGGGCGTGTGCACCTTTGGGTGGGGGGTGGCTGCACCCTGGGAGGTGGGGCTGGCCTTCGGGCCATGCCATGCTGCTCTGGGCCGAGTCCTGGCGGGGGGCAGGGACGGCCGTGAGGCAGGGCTGGAAGTGAGGGCTCCCTAGACCTGCTGGGAAGTCAGCACCCCACATGGTGAGAGCCCCCTTTTCCTGCATGCATTGAGGGGGTTATTCCACTTGTGGGGATCACATGAAAATGAGGGGGGATTTACCCTGCAGTGTGGGGGGAGGGGAGATGCCCCGTGGAGGGGGTTATTTACCCCACACTTGGGGTGCTGTGTGTGGGGGGGAGGGGTGGTATTTGCTCCCCCCCGCGGGCCGGCCCGCCCCGCATGAATGGTCTCTGGCTGGCTCCGCCCCGCGCAGGCTAAGCCCCGCCCCCGGCTCGGGAACTACATCTCCCAGCAGCCCCCGGCCCCGCGCAGGCGCAGTGCCGGCCTGGCGCGCACGCCGCGGTCCCGGCATGGCGGAGCCGGAGGCCTCGCAGCCCGGCCGGACCCCGCCGCCCCCCCGGCCGCGCCCGGCCCCGGCCCGGCCCCGGGCCCCGGCCCCGCCGCCGGCTCCAGCGACCCGGCCCGGCCCGGGCTGAGCCAGCAGCAGCGCGCGAGTCAGCGCAAGGCCCAGGTGCGGGGCTTCCCGCGGGCCAAGAAGCTGGAGAAGCTGGGGGTGTTCTCGGCCTGCAAGGTGCGGGGGGGCCCGGGGGGGCCCGGGGGGGTGTTCTCGGCCTGCAAGGTGCGGGGGGGCCCGGGGGGCTGTTCTCGGCCTGCAAGGTGCGGGGGGGCCCGGGGGGGCCCGGGGGGGTGTTCTCGGCCTGCAAGGTGCGGGGGGTCCCGGGGGGGCCCGGGGGGGTGTTCTCGGCCTGCAAGGTGCGGGGGGGCCCGGGGGGCTGTTCTCGGCCTGCAAGGTGCGGGGGGGCCCGGGGGGGCCCGGGGGGGGGGTCTCGGCCTGCAAGGTGCGGGGGGGCCCGGGGGGTGTTCTCGGCCTGCAAGGTGCGGGGGGGCCCGGGGGGGCCCGGGGGGCTGTTCTCGGCCTGCAAGGTGCGGGGGGGCCCGGGGGGGTGTTCTCGGCCTGCAAGGTGCGGGGGGGCCCGGGGGGGCCCGGGGGGCTGTTCTCGGCCTGCAAGGTGCGGGGGGGCCCGGGGGGGTGTTCTCGGCCTGCAAGGTGCGGGGGGGCCCGGGGGGGCCCGGGGGGCTGTTCTCGGCCTGCAAGGTGCGGGGGGGCCCGGGGGGCTGTTCTCGGCCTGCAAGGTGCGGGGGGGCCCGGGGGGCTGTTCTCGGCCTGCAAGGTGCGGGGGGGCCCGGGGGGGTGTTCTCGGCCTGCAAGGTGCGGGGGGGGGCCCGGGGGGGTGTTCTCGGCCTGCAAGGTGCGGGGGGGGGCCCGGGGGGCTGTTCTCGGCCTGCAAGGTGCGGGGGGGGGCCCGGGGGGCTGTTCTCGGCCTGCAAGGTGCGGGGGGGGCCCGGGGGGCTGTTCTCGGCCTGCAAGGTGCGGGGGGGGCCCGGGGGGCTGTTCTCGGCCTGCAAGGTGCGGGGGGGCCCGGGGGGCTGTTCTCGGCCTGCAAGGTATGTGGGAGTGGGGGGGGCCAGGCATGGGGAACTGTTTCGTGGTGGGGGGGGAGAAGCTGGGGGAGTTGCCCGGCGCTGAGGCAGAGCTGCGGGAGCTGGGAGCAGAGGGGGATGTGGCCAGTCGGGGTCTCATTGCCCAGTGGGGTGGGGGGGAATTGGGAGCTGCTTTTTCCAGCCTTCAGCAGCGACATCATCCCCTCCCCGCCCCGACCCCCCATGGCCGCAGGTCCCGTCTGGGGTTTCTTGTGCACCCGCTGTCTCCAGTCCTGAGGAGCTGAGTGATCCCAGCCTGTCCCCTTGGGCCGGCAGGGTGCAAGGGACCCCCCCACACACCCTGTGCAGTGGGGTGCTGCCTGTGGCACCTTCCCTGGCTGTTCCACCCCCTGGGGTCACACAGAATTGGGAAGGGAAAGGGCAGGACCTGCCCTTGGGGTGAGGTCCTGGCCCCCACACCGATCGCCTGTCTGTCCCTGGCTTAGGCCAACGATGCCTGCAAGTGCAACGGCTGGAAGAACCCCAACCCGCCCACTGCCCCCCGCATGGACCTGCAGCAGCCCGTGACCAACCTGAGTGAGCTGTGCCGTAGCTGTGGACATGCCCTAGGTAAGGCCTTCTGGGGTCTGCCCCTGGCACGGGGACCCAGGGCGGGGCACGGGCTGGGAGCGCGCCGGGCTCTGCTCTGGTGGGACCGTCAGAACGGGTCGGGGCTGCATTTAGTGCTGCGCATGCCTTTGAGGCCCCCTGGCAATGCTGGGCGATGCCCTGTGGCCGGTGCCAGGGTGTCACCACCTAAGCCTGTCTGTTTTCTTCGCTGCTCCCCTGTCCAGCTGACCATGTGTCCCACCTGGAGAACGTCTCGGAAGAGGAGATCAACCGGCTGCTGGGGATGGTGGTGGACGTGGAAAATCTCTTTATGTCAGTCCACAAAGAGGAGGACACAGACACCAAGCAAGTGTACTTCTACCTGTTCAAGGTACGGTGCGGGAGCAGCGGCTTAGCTCTGCCTTTGAGCTGCAAGCCAGGCCTCCAGGACAGCAGCTGAGCCGATGCCTTAATGTCCTGGCACGGTCGAGTTGGGGGCCCCGGAGGGCAGCAATTCTGACCCTGCCGTGCTGGGACCCTGCTCTTGTATCGCAGGATGGGCTGGCTGTTCCTGCCCACCTGACACTGGTTCCACCTCAGTGTAGCCACTGCAAAGGCTTCCTGTTTCCAGCCTAAAATCTGGCACATCTCTGCTTGCCTCTGGTCTGGTCGCTGTTCTGTGCAGTTACTCCCAGGGCCCGCTTGGTTGAAGTCAGCTCTGAGGCGGGGATTCCGCTTTGTCCCTTGGGCGCCCCAATTCGTTCCTGCCCCATGCCCAGAAGCGTTCACAATCCTTCTCAGCGATAGTATCACCAGGCCATCCTCAAGGCAGGCGTCCTCTTGGCCTCAGGGCTACGTCTTTCTGGAGGGAGTGCTCGTTCTTCCGCCTTTGATAAATGGGATCAGGGTAGCTGGAGAGTTTGTTCCCTTCCTGGGGAAACGGTCTGCACATGTTATCCACTGACAATGCATCTGATTTGTGTAGGACCTAAAGTAACTATCCCGTTTGTATACATCCTGCCTGGCAAGGGATGGAACTCCGAATTCCTGACACCTCCATTGCTATGTGTCCTGGTGGGCTCAGAAGCCCCCGGTGCCCCTGTTCTTGAGCGAGGAATGCTAGTTCATTGTCGTATGAGACTGAAAGAGCCACTCCTCTCGTAACCTGCGTCTTGCCTAAAATTTCTGGAGTCACAGCTGACCTCTGCTCCTTTATCGATGCTGTGAACTGTTCACCAGGCCGAGGTGTGGCTGGCGGGACGTGGGAAGGAGCAGCGGACGGATTACATGAGAAGTGGGGGAGAGTCTGTGCGTGGTCTCCGTTAGGCCTGGGAATAACGAGCCCATGTAGGGATCTAAGTCCAGTGAGCTGCTGATTTATTATGGTGATTCTCAACCAGGGGTACGTACTCCAAGAGTACGCAGAGATCTTCGTACCAGGGGGTCCGTCAACTTACTTAGATATTTGCCTAGTTTTGCAACAGCCTAGACAAAAAGCACTAGCGAAGTCAGTACAAAGTAACACGTCATACAGTGATTTGTTTATACTGCTCTAGATACTGTATGCTAAAATGTAAGCACAATATTTATATTCCAGGTGCTTTATTTTATAATTATATGGTAGAAATGAGAAAATAAGCCATTGTTTGGTAGGAGTGCCCTGTGATGCTTTTGTGGTTTTATGTCTGATTTTGTAAGCAAGTAGTTTTTAAGTGAGATGGAACTTGGGGTACACCAGCCTCCTGAAAGGGGTTCCATTGTCTGGAAAGGCTGAGCGCCAGCGATTTATTATATGTCTGGCAACCCACTTCAGGCAACGCAACTGCAAGACTGGCTTAGAAGCAGACGTTTTGCTGGAAACCAGATGTTGTCCTGCCACCCCCCGTCCCGAGCTGAACCCCCTGGGAGAATACACTTCGAGGGAAGGAGTGGACAGATTCCCAAGTGGTGTAAATCAACACAGCCCATTAAAGGCACCAGCGTGGCACCATTTAAGCCAGCTGGGGATCTGGCCGGCTGCTCCTGGCCTGTCTTGTAATGGTCACAGCTTTCTGTGGCTGCTGTATGCCTCACCTCTTTCCGGTCTCTGGTGTGTGATGTCCCCCTTGCCTCCCCAGCTGCTGAGGAAATGCATCCTGCAGATGAGCCGTCCTGTTGTAGAAGGGTCCCTTGGCAGCCCCCCCTTTGAGAAGCCGAATATTGAGCAGGTAACGCCAGCACTCCATAGCGACCGTCCATTGTCACAGTGACCACAAAGCCCGGTGCACCCTCTGCTGTAACATGCAGCTCTCCCTGAGCTAACGTGTCCGCCTGGACGCCCCCGGCGGGGGGAGAGATGCTGGCGTCTTCCAATGACCCTCTCTCAAACCTGATCTTA
Source organism: Dermochelys coriacea (assembly GCF_009764565.3). Lineage (NCBI taxonomy): Eukaryota > Metazoa > Chordata > Testudines > Dermochelyidae > Dermochelys > Dermochelys coriacea. Next base: position 14,657,557 of record NC_050094.1, on the reverse strand, counting down.
CGGCTTTTAGCTTCCTGGCGTCTCTTCCCCCTGCCCCAATAATCCTTGTATAACTGGGAGACGTTCCCTGCAACTGGCTGACTTGTTATCCGCTCAGGGTCTGACACGGACATGTCACTGTACGTCTGGGTGCCTTAGTAGCAAACCAAGCTGCGTGTTAGCGCTGGTCCGAGGAAATCCATCCCCGTGGGCCAGTGCTGGGCGCGTTTGTTTCTTGTGGAGGTGACTGGTCTCTCGCCCTGATCCTGGAAGTGGTAGATCTTCGTAAGTCAGAGGGCAAGGGTGGGGAGGGCTCTGGTGGAGCTTGAGGGACAGGGCAGGAATTGCCAGGCGGCGTCTGATCAGGCTCCGTCTTGCCCAGTATCGTGTCTCCAGGCTTTGGCCAGTGCATCTCCGAGCCACAACACTTGGCTCCTCTGGTCTGTACCCTCATGCGCCCCCAATATTCTGGTCTGGGCTCCCTGCTGCTGCCCCTTGGTCCCAGCCCTGAGTTTCTCCGATAGAAGCTGCCAGCTTTAGCAAACCGGTCAGTGAGGATCTTGTAGTGTTGATAAATTACCTGGGAATTCTTGGGGAATCCACCCATACTCATCCCACTACACCTGATCCATAACTGTACCCGGGTCTCGGCTACTCCATTCCACACCTCCTGCAGCTCCTCGGCTGCGTTAACCTCGTCCTCCCCCCAGCCCTGGGTTCATTGCGCAGAGCCAGCTCTGTGTCAGCTGCTGTGCGGCAAAGCCCACCGCAGCTGGGGCCTGCCTTCGCCTCCCCTGACACTCTGTGGGTACTGTGCCCCCACAGGGAGTCTTCAACTTCGTCCAGTACAAGTTCAGCCACCTGCCCCCCAAGGAGCGTCAGACCATGTACGAGCTCTCCAAGATGTTTCTGCTCTGCCTCAACTACTGGAAGCTGGAGACGCCCTCACAGTTCCGGCAGCGCTCGCAGAACGACGACGTGGCTACCTACAAAGTCAACTACACCCGGTGAGCGCTGGGGAGAGGCGCCGGTGGAGACCCCGTCCCAGCTCGGTGCTCCCTGACGGTTCATCGCCTGCTTTGCTAACAGGGCTTTGGCTTGTGCCCAGCCCCCAAGTCTGGGGGAGTCCTGCCTGCGGCTCCCCTCATTTCACATCCCCTTTGACGGGATGTGGACTTGCCCTCCTCTCCTGAGCTGCCACGCGCTCTCTGGTCCTGATCTCTCCCACCGCGCTTCCCACTGTATTCACAGACCTGGAGATCCTGAGCCTGCCGCTCTTAAGCGTGCACAGCACCTGCTACATCCCCGGAGTGCCGCCAGCAACTGCCTCTGCCCCCCGGCAGCTCAGCATGGTGCCCCCTGACATGTGCTGACTGCACATGCCTGTGCCACTGAAGGGCCTGCAGCTCCGCTGGGCAGCTTGTCAATGGGCTAATGCATTTTGCAGCTTGCATCTGGGCCGGGTCGGCGGGTGGGGTTGTGGGTCCTCATGATGGTTCAGAGCCAGGAAGCCAGCGTGCTGTGCCCCTGGCTGGCTTGGAGAGACAGCGTCTCTGTGTGCCCCACGCTCTGCTGGGAAATGTCCCCTATCTTGACTATCCCATTGCCCCTCCGTTCTCGATAAGATGCAGCTGCTGCGATTTGCATCCCAGCCCGTGGCTGCGACCCCAGTCAGAACGCCCAGCGTCCAGGAGTGGGCAGGTCCCTGGGAGTTGCCCCCTTTCTCCCCCCAGCTGGCTGTGTTACTGCCACGTGCCCCAGAGCTGCGACAGCCTCCCCCGCTATGAGACCACCCACGTCTTCGGGCGCAGCCTGCTCAAGTCCATTTTCACCGTCACCCGTCGGCAGCTGCTGGAGAAGTTCCGGGTGGAGAAGGACAAGCTGGTGCCGGAGAAGCGGACGCTCATCCTCACCCATTTCCCCAAGTAGGTGGGCTGGCTCCCTGGGAGTGGGGGCTGGCAGGGGTTAGCTGAGCTCTCACTGGCCCTGGCGAACCCAGAGGTGGCTGTGATGGGTGAGTCACGTTTGGTCTCTGCGTACCTGGTCCCTAGGCCCAGCTCGCTGAGTGAGGCTCCTCCCCATGGGGTACCTGCCCCGTTAATCTGGGTGGCCACATGTGGCGCCCCCCCCCAAGCTGCTCACAGTTGGCAGCTCTGATGTGGCCGTGCCACTAGCCTGCCAGCTGCTGGCTAACATGCCCTGTTGCCCGCCCTGCCCAGGTTTCTGTCCATGCTGGAAGAGGAGATCTATGGGGAGAACTCACCTATCTGGGAATCTGACTTCACTATGCCGGCCACGGAAGGCGCCCAGCTGGTCCCGCGCCCAGGTACTTTGCTGGGGAGATGGCTGGGAGCGATTGAGCTCATGCCATGCCGGCTCCGTTGCAAGCCCGTGCTTTCCTCGGCCTGGTGGCGTGGGCCGCGGAGGGCCAGTGCAAACGCCTCCTGTCCGGGGCCACGTGGGCACCGACCCTGGGGCGGGGGGCTGTGGGCCAGTGGGTTCGGCGCGTGAAAGGCTCCGTTCTCGTTCCCAGCAGCCGTCAGCACCGTTGCCGTGCCCAGCACCCCGATGTTCAGCAAGAAGCTCAGCAGCAGCAGCTCCTTGTCCTCCATGAGCCTGGACTCCAGCACAGCAGAGCCCGTGCCAGGTAACGCCGGCTCCAGCCCTGCACTGTCCCCCCAGTGGGTGCGGGGAGGGGCTGAGACGGCCCCAGGACTCTGCCCAGTGGCACAAGCCTTTATGGCCGCAGCGCCTCTGGGACTGTATGCGCCCCATGCCGGGGGCTCGTGGACACAGCGCCCTGGGAGGGGTCAGCCTCCGGCCAGCGCTACCTACCCTGGAGTGAAAGGGGCAAAGTGCTGCCAGACCAGAGTGGTCCGCAGTTAACCCTTGAGAGTCCATGGGGCTGCTTAGGTCTCAGTGTGGGCTGGGGGAGGGATCTCAGGTTCCAGGGGGTGGAAGGGTCTATGGAGACGGCAGGGTTGGGGGGGGGGCTGCCCTCATAATGCATGTGGATGGTGGATGCCCAAGCAGATTGTCGTCAGCCAGCTCAGGAACAGCCTGCGCCCGCCGTTCCCTGTAGCCCTGGCGCCCGTCAGCCACGAGCCGTTCAGCTCAAAGGTGGGGGAATGAAAGAACAGTCTTTAGACCCCTCGTCTGCCCCCCGCCCCCTGAGCACACATTGCCTGGGATGCGCCGTGCCCAATTCCCTGGCAGGCAGTGCCACCCAGGAAGCCATGGAGCACCTGGTCGGCCTGGCCTGGCCCTGTAGGTGGCCGAGAGGGGAAGCCCCCTGCGGGGTGACGGCAAGGCCTCCCAGCCATGCTCGCCCCCAGCAGCACCGGTTCCCGTGGGCCCCAGCCCTGCCGAGGCCTGGCTGGTGCTGCAGGGTCCGAGTGCGCCGGCTGCCGTCTCCCTTGTGCTGTGGCTCGACGGGAGGTGGTGTCCTGAGCCACGTGGGGTGGGAGATGCAGGGAAGCGAGTGGCCCGTGGCCTGGCCCCGGCGTGACCGTCCTCTGCTGCCCGAGCAGGCGAGAAGCGGAAGCTGCCCGAGAGCCTGACGCTGGAGGACGCCAAGCGGATCCGGGTCATGGGTGACATCCCCATGGAGCTGGTCAACGAGGTGATGCTGACCATCACGGACCCGGCCGCCATGCTGGGCCCGGAGGTACGGGGTAGGGAGCAGGGCAGAGAGCTGCGTTAGTGGGGCCAGGACTGCTGGCGACGGAAGGAGCTGCCAGCCCTTCGGAGCAGCTGTGCCAGACCTTGGCTGGCGCCTGCTCTGACCCAGTGCCGGGGCCTGGCGGGACTCTGTTGTGGGGGAGAGGGGAGGGCTTGCCCTGGGCAGCTTATTCCCCTAGGCTGGCTCCTGGCTGGGCATCAGTGGGCCGGGCAGGGGGTTGGGTAACTGGGCAGGGCTTTGTCCCTTACCCCCCACTCCACCCCCCAGACCAGCCTGCTGTCGGCCAATGCGGCACGGGACGAGACGGCGCGGCTAGAGGAGAGACGCGGCATCATCGAGTTCCACGTCATCGGCAACGCGCTCTCGCAGAAATCCAACAAGCGGATCCTGATGTGGCTGGTGGGGCTGCAGAATGTCTTCTCCCACCAGCTGCCCCGCATGCCCAAGGAGTACATCACCCGCCTCGTCTTCGACCCGTACGTGTGGCGGGGGGGGGGGGGGGCCTCTGGAGAGTCAGGCGTGGGCTCCGGGGGCGGGGGGGGCCTGCTCTGGAGAGCCGGGGGCGGGAGTGGAGGGCCTGCCCTGGAGAGCTGGGTGGGGGCGGGGGGGGTCTGCTCTGGAGAGCCCCGGGGTGGGGGGGGAGGGGGCCCTACTCTGGAGAGCCGGGCTGGGGGGCCCTGCTCTGTATAGCCCCGGTTCAGTCCTGTGTCCTGGCTGCTCTAGAGGCCCAAGCCCAGCGTGACCCCAGCAGCTGTGGGGTGGGGGAACGGTCTGGACCCCCAAGCCAGGCTGACATTGCGCCCCAGATTCCTCCCCAGTCCTGTAATATTAACTCAAACGGGGCCATTGCTGCCTGAGCGGCAAACTCCTCCCCCACCCCTACTGCTGCTGCAGCGACTCGTGGGGGGCAGGATAGTGCATTGAGGCTGCCCCCCACCCTCCTGTAACTCTGGCTGTGCCTTCCCCGGCAGCAAACACAAGACCTTGGCTCTGATCAAGGACGGTCGGGTGATCGGGGGCATCTGCTTCCGGATGTTCCCCACCCAGGGCTTCACGGAGATAGTCTTCTGTGCTGTCACCTCCAATGAGCAAGTGAAGGTGAAGGCAAAACTGCTCTCACGGGGGGGGGGGTGAATGAGAGAGAGCAGTGGGGAGCTGCAGGTTGGGATTGAGGAGCCCAGGGCAGGGATAGCAGGGGGCTGTGGGTCGGGAGGGAGGGGCACTGGCAGGGCTGGGGGAGCCCAGGGCAGGGATAGCGGGGGGCTGTGAGTTGGGAGGGAGGGGCTCTGGAAGGGCTTGGGGGGGCAGGGCTGGGATAGCAGGGGCTGCGGGTCGGGAGTGAGGGGCATCGGCAGGGCTTGCGGGAGCCCAGGGCAGGGATAACAGGGGCCAGCAGGTTGGGATTGGGGGGTGCTGCAGAAGGGTTTGGGTGGGGAGCCCAGGAGTAAATAGCAGGGGGGAGGCTGCAAGCCATGGCTCTGAGGCTAGCTGCGAGGGAGGCAGGAGCTGATGCTTTGCCCTGGCCGTGGTGAGCGCAGCCTTGTGGACAGCGGGATGTGCCCTGAGGCTGGGCCGGGGACCATGTTTAATGCTGGCTGTTCCTGCGGCCGAGCAATTGTTCTGCTGGGGTCTGTTCCCCAAACACGTCCCGGGGCAGGGCCAGCCTGGGGCATCTCCCCACAAGCCCTCTCGGAGACGCTGAGACCCGCCTGCCCTGGTGCCCCGGGGTCTCTGCCTGATGGGCGTCTGTCTGTCTGCCTGCCAGGGGTACGGGACGCACCTGATGAACCACCTGAAGGAGTATCACATCAAGCACAACATCCTCTACTTCCTGACCTACGCCGACGAGTACGCCATCGGCTACTTCAAGAAGCAGGTCCGGGCCCCTGGTGCCGCCGGCCCTCGCCCACCTGGGGGAGTGTCCTAATCTCTCTTCCCCCCCTCCCCCAGTGTCACTCGCTCTCTCTCACAACCCCCCTTCCTTTCCAGGGCTTCTCCAAGGACATCAAAGTGCCCAAGGGCCGCTATCTGGGCTACATCAAGGACTATGAAGGGGCGACGCTGATGGAGTGTGAGCTCAACCCCCGTATTCCCTACACCGAGCTCTCGCACATCATCAAGAAGCAGAAGGAGGTATCTCCTGGGTGGGGGGCAGGGGACCTGGCTCCTTGACCCCGCCATGCCCAAAACACCTTGAATGCTCTTGACGCTAGTGCAGCGAAAGGGCAGGGCTGCTGGCCCAGGAGGCCGCTGTCCCACGAGCGCCCCTCTCGGGCAGTGTCTCCATGGCCCACGCGGCTCCCAGCAGGGCTTTGCCATGTGTGTGCTAGTCACAGGCCAGTTCCTCCAGGCCAGTGTCTGGCCGTGACGCAGCACCCGTCTCGGGCAGACCCAAACCCGCCACCCGGAGCTGCTGCCTGCCTCCGGCTCGCCCTGGGCAAGCCCCGCTTCCAGCCCTGCTGGCCTGTGCCCTTGGGCACTAGGCAGCCTTGAGGGAAGTGGCTGCCCCGTCCTGCGGGCACAGCCCTGTGCCCGGCTCACCGCAAAGGCCCGAGGGTGAGGGAGCAGGCCTGGACCAGCCAGACTCTGCCCTCGCCAGGCCTTCCCCCGCTCGCTCCCAGCTGACAGGCCTCCGCCTCTCCCACTGCAGATCATCAAGAAGCTGATCGAGAGGAAGCAGGCGCAGATCCGCAAGGTCTACCCAGGCCTGACCTGCTTCAAGGAGGGCGTGCGGCAAATCCCTGTCGAGAGCATCCCTGGAATCCGTAAGTTCGGGCCACAAACCTCTGCAGCCCTGGCTTTGCCTTCTCTGGCAGCAGGGAAGGGCTCTGACGGCTACCCCCGGCCACGGCTGTAGCTACCCACCTAGCGCCTGTGCTCGCAGCACCTGTAGGCACAGCCGGTGTCACCTTGCAAATGGTCTCAGGTGTGGGCAGTGCTGCTGCCACCTTGTGGCCAGGCTGTGCCACTGCACGGTCCTCTCTGCAGTGTGCCGCATCCGAATGGCCCCTGTACTGGGGGGCAAGGCTGGGCAGTGGCTGGCTCCTTCCTCAATACAGTAACGAAAACAGGAGCATCAGGAAAGAGCAGAGGGGTTGAATGGCTCTGCAGCCGGCTGCCTGGCAGTGGCTCTGATCTGTGCACTTGGACAGGAGCACAGCTGGCATCCCAGCCTCGGCTCTGCAGGACTGTACAGCTCCCGGCATGTCTCGGTGGAGCAATGCATTCCAGGGGCAGCGGAGGGGTGGTCGTGCCCCTCACAGCCAGGTTTTGGAGGGCTGGGTCAGGCAGTTTTGGGGGTCACGGAGGCAGAGTGCTACCCAGGGACAGTGCTTGGGGAGGGGATTGGAACGCGGTCGATGGCGTGTGAGCGAACGCCTCTTCCTGCCTTCCAGGAGACACGGGATGGCGGCCACTGGGGAAGGAGAAAGGGTAAGTGCTGTTCCCAGCCCCGCGTCTGTCACCACTGGCCTGGGGACCTCACCAGGGGTACTGAGTGGGGGGGAGCAGCGGTGCCGGTGTGATATCTTACCCCTGTCAGCAGCCCGGGCCAAAAGAGGCGATTGCCGGAGGGCCCTGGTGCTGTCTCCCTGGCCTGGCAGACAATGCTGGGATGGCACATTGCTGCAATCCTTTCTCACCAGCCCAGCAGGGGACCCCAGGCTGTCAGATCTCGGGGCAGCAGCAGCATCTTTGGGGTGTCTGGGCCGTAGCTGTGTGGGAGCAGCCGTGACACACGTGGTATGAGTCTGGTCACGTTGCCTCAGGGATCCCTTGTGGCTCAAGTCCCTGGCAGGCTGCTCCCCTCTGCACAGAGGCAGCGTGTCCTGCTGCAGCAGAGTGCCCTAAAGCAGGCTGCCCAGGAGGGAGGCCACAAGTCTCCCCCTAGTGGGAGGGCCAGGGGCTCGCCGGGCCAGGAGAGCTTGGTGCCCACTCACCTGCAGGTGCTGGGAGGGGACAAACGCGGTAGATGCTGACCTCATCTGACTTCTCTTCCTGCAGGAAGGAGCTCAAGGACCCAGACCAGCTGTACAACACCCTGAAAAACCTCCTGGCCCAAATCAAGGTGACGGCACGTGGGGGGCATCTCCCCTGGGGTCTCGCTCTGGGCACCGAGAGATGCTGGAGGCAAAGACTTTGTTGGGTATCGAGAGCTTCCATGGGTCCATTAGAGCCTCAATGCCTGGGCACCTGCCAGTTGCCAACTGAGGGCTCCGGGCGGGTTCTCCCCGCACCATGGGGTTTCTGGCACCTTCCCTTGCCACAGCTGGGGCCAGCAGCCGGGGGAGAGGCGCCTGGGCTGATTCTGATCCATGGTCCCGGAGTCCAGGGCATCTCGCTCTGTCTGAGCTCCCCATGCTCAGGGTGGGGGTCGGGAGCCAGGCACCTCCCAGGCCTGATTCTGGAAGGGGACGGTAGCGGGCTGGTTGTGCAGCGGGAGGGGTGTTCAATCTGTCCCCCATACGTGAGGCTCTGACTGCCCCTCGCCCTCCACAGACCCACCCCAGCGCCTGGCCCTTCATGGAGCCTGTGAAGAAGTCAGAGGCCCCTGACTACTACGAGATCATTCGCTTCCCCATTGGTAGGTGGCCGATCTGCCCAAGGCCTACGCTGCACCAGGAGCGCCGCACGCCGTGCGGGGTGGGGCGAGGCGAGCATGAGCTGCGTGGGGTATACAGTGGCAGTGGGGAGCAGGACTCCTGGGTCCTCTTTCACCTCTGGTAGTGAAGTGAAATCTAGTGGCTGGAGTGAGGCTGGGTTCTGCCCTTTCCTGTGGCAGGGGTACGTGAGGTTCTAGTGGCCAAGGTGGAGGTGGGGAGCCCTGACTCCTGGATTCTGTTCCTGGCTCTGTCATTGATTCACTGCGTCGCCGTTTCCCCTCTGTGGGGCTGAGGGTGCTGGGATCTGATGAGAGGGAAGCGCGGTGGGAGTAACCCAGCCAGCCACACGGTGATCGCTGCCCCTGTTTCCCCTCTGTGGGGCGAGGGTGCTGGGATCTGATGGGGGGGGGGGAAGCACGGGGGGGTGTAACTCAGCCAGCCGCACGCTGACCGCTGCCCCCCGCAGACCTAAAGACCATGACTGAGCGCCTGAAGAATCGCTATTACATCACCAAGAAGCTCTTCATTGCTGACCTGCAGCGCATCATCACCAACTGCCGGGAGTATAACCCCCCCGACAGCGACTACTGCAAGTGCGCCAACACCCTCGAGAAGTTCTTCTACTTCAAGCTCAAGGAGGCCGGGCTCATAGACAAGTAGGGACTTGGGGGGCCCCTGGCCCTTCAGCGTCTCCTCCTGGCCTCACCCTTCCCTTGTGCCCGGAGCTCCTGGTTGGGACATCGCTTCCTGTGTAACTCTCCCAGGAGGGTCTCCTGGGCTTCTCTGAGCCTGGCTCAGGTGGGGCAAGCCACGGGGCACGCATAGCTGCTGAACGGCCAGAGTATGGGGCCAGCTCCCCTCCTGCTGCTGGGGGACGCCCCTGGGACTCTGGCTTCTCTGTTAGCACTTGCTGGCTCACCACTGGCATCTCCCCTTGGTGCCAGGGCTGCGTTAGTCACCAGGCCAGGAGCGGCCCAGGGCCCCTCTGCACCAGTCCAGGCGGCACTTGGCATGTGGGTGTCACCGCACAAAGTTGGAGCCTCACCCTGGAGGCAGGAGCCACGGGGTGCTCTTGGCTCTGCAGTGGATTCAGCTGGGGCATGGACCTGCTGGCCTTGAAATTCCAGCAGGGAAGCACTGGCTCCAGTGCTGGGCAGCCCCACCCTGGGCGAGCCGCACCCTGTGTTTCCACCCTGGGGGTGCCCCAAGCCCCTGCCCTACGCATATGGTATGTCTTTGCTTTATGTGGCCAAGGCCCTGCCCCCACTCTCCTCCCCCCCCCCCCATCTCCCATACCAACACTGCTCCTGCCACAGCCTGGTGTGTTCCCTTGGGCTCCTGTTCCCGCCCGCCCCTTTGCTCCCCGTGGAGCATCCCTCCCTGCCACTCACTGCATGAATGTAAAATGGGGGTTGACGTTCTCCTCCCCGCCTGGCCAGAGGGCTGTGGGGACAGGAGATGCCCCACTCTGGCCTTGCCTGGGTTCAGGGTCTCGGCTGCAGGCTGTGTGAGGTGGTCCGAGGGCTCTGCATCAGCTCTCAGCCATTCCTCCCCCAGCAGCTCGGCCTGTGGCCGATGTTCTGTCCTCTCCTGCTCCCTGTCCTGCCCCTGGCGCTGCACGCTCCCCTGGGGCTGGGCCCTTGCCTGTGAGTCCTGCCCCAGCCCTGCTTCCCTGGGGTGAGCCATTCAGCTAGCGTGTTAGCCCCTGCTGCGGGCCGTCTGAGCTGCACCAGGTTCTGCCCCCATCTCCCCTGCTCTGTGCTCCAGGGCTTCTCCCGCCTCCAGCTCACTGAGCGCTGCACTCCTGAGCCATAGTCAGGGCTACCTGGGGGAATGCTTCCCACCATGGGGTTGACTCTACATTTCAGTGGCGCTTGGGCTGCAGGCCCTGGGGCAGGGGAGGGTTCTCCAGTGTGGTGCATTCCAAAGGGGTGCAGTGGGGTGACGGCTCAGGGGAAATGGGTTCCAGGCTGGAGCCTTGTTGTGCAGGGGTGAACAGAGTGGTTAGGGCGGTGAGCGGCTAAGCCAGGACCCCTCCCTGCTCCTTCCTCTGCGGCCTGAACGGAGTCCTCTGGGCAAGGGAATTATGGGCCCTGGGTCTGCTTCTCCCTGCCTTGCAGCTGGGTTACTGAGGTGTCCTGCAGCCCCTCAGGGAACAGGAGCCTTCTGCCTCCCCTCCATGGCAGGGGCCCCTGAGTCCTGGCAGAGCGACAGGCCCCCGTGAAGTAAAGAGTTGTTGCCCTCTGGCTCATTGGTCACCTCCCTGTGGTACCAGCCCCTGTTGCTCTCTGGCTCCTGGCGACCTGGCTGAAGTCACTAGTGATGCAGGCAGCGAAGCTTTCTCCCCACCGAGGAACGGCTGGAAGAGCTGCCAGGCTGGGAAAGCATTTTGCTCTCATGTTCCCCCAGACTGGTCACTGTTGCCTTATTCCCCCCGCGCACTGGCCTGTCTCTTGTGCGCTGCCATGGGGCAACTGGTCCTGCTGCCAGGGCCCCTTCCCATCTCCCCATTTCATTTTTATTTTCCTTTATTTTATTTTTTGTAAATAAATGTACGTGGCCCCAGTGAAGCACGTGTCTGTCTCCTGGTGTCCCGGGACCCCCTCAGCAGCAAGGCACTGTGGGTGGGTCACCTCTCCCCAGTCCCCTCCTGACATGAGCATGGGGCTGTTCTGCCCCAGACTGTCGGCTGACAGCCGTTGCCACCACCTCTGCCCAGCTGCAGCAGGAAGCGGCGAGCACCAGCCTGGGAATGAGATGGTCAGACAGCCTGCACCACGATCCCTTCTCGCAGCCCCTGCCAAAGGCACCCCCCCGCCCTGACTCAGCTGGGAGCCCAGGGCAGACAGCAAATCCTCCCACCACGTGCTCTGCGGTGCCCCTGGGCTGAGCTCTGTGTCACTCAGAGTTAATTGTGCACAGTGGGGCCCTGGTTGGGGCAGGTGAGCTGGGACACGGGCCTGGGAGCGTGTGTAACGGTACCACCGGCTGCAGCTGCCCCGGGCTGCACTCAGCGCCTGCTGTGTGGAAGCCAGCGGGGTGAAGGTACACCAGAGCCCTGCCCTGCTCTCCCTGGCACACCTCCCTGCTGCGTAGTGTCACCCGCCAGCTGGAGCTAGAGCCTTGGGCCTCTCTAATAATTGTACCATGAGGCCGGCCCCAGCTGAGCTCGGGGCCCTGTTGTGCCAGGGGCCATGAACCAGCCAGAGTCTCTGCCCCAGAGCTCCCAGTCTTGAGCAGAGCCAGGGGGACGGGACTTGCCTAAGGTCACACGTGAGGGCCAAAGCAGAGCTAGGAATTGAACGCTGTCCAGCGCTCTGCCCGCTGGCCCCTGTGTGTTGTGAGTGGCTAAGTGCAGCAGCATAAGGACAAGGGTGACGGCTGGTGACTGCCCAGAGATCTCTGTGCTGACCGGTGCCGCTAACCAGCAGCCGGGTCAATATGGCTGGGCTGAGGCATCCTTCATTCAGGCTCAGTGGGAGGAGCAATTAAATATCCCAACATCTAGCGATAGCTGGAAACAATAGGAGACCACCACCCATGTCACTGGGCCACAGGCTGGAGTGAAGCAGTGGGATCTGAGAGGTTTCCCCAGGCCTGATTGCAGATGCAGGGGTTAGGGCTGGTTGGTTGCAGCTGTGTGTGAGAGAGAGCAGAATACCGGGAGAACGGTGGGAGAAGCAGTGAAGAGCGTGGCCCTGAGTAGGAGCCAAGACAGCTGCTTGGTGTACAAGACTGGCTGGAGGGCTGGCTGGGAAATGGAGCCAAATTGCCCCTATTTGTTTCTTTGCGACTCAAGGGCATTCTGGGTCAGACCAAAAGTCCATCTAGCCCAGTGTCCTGTCTTCCGCCTGTGGCCAGTGCCAGGTGCCCCAGAGGGAATGAACAGAACAGGGAATCATCACGTGATCCATCCCCTGTCGGCCATTCCCCGCTCCTGGCAAACAGAGGCTAGGGACACCATCCCTGCCCAGCCTGGCTAAGAGCCATTGATGGATCTATGCTCCATGAATTTATCTAGTTCTTTTTTGATCCCTGTTATGGTTTTGGCCTTCACAATATCCTCTGGCAAGGAGTTTCACAGATAGACTGTGCGTTGTGTGAAGAAATACTTCCTTTTATGTGTTTTAAACCTGCTGCCTATTAATTTCATTGGGTGACCCCTAGTTCTTGTGTAAAGAGGAGGAGTAAACACCACTCCCTTATCTACTTTCTCTACACCAGTCATGATTTTACAGACCTCCATCATCTCTCTCCTTAGCCGTCTCTTTTCCAAGCCAAAAAGTCCCAGTCTTATTAATCTCTCTTCATACGGAAGCCGTTCCGTACCCCTCATCATTTTTGTTGCCCCTTTTCGAACCTTTCCCAATTGCAATTGATCTTTTTTTGCGAGGGGGTGACCACAGCTGCACGCAGTATTCAAGGTGTGGGTGTACCCTGGATTTATATAGAGGCATATGATATTTTCTGTCTTATTATCGATCCCTTTCCTAATGAGTCCCAACATTCAATTTGCTTTTTTGACTGCTGGGCCCCCAAGAAATTGCTGGAACTTCTGCTACTGGGAATAACTGGGTCAGGCCCTGGCTGGAGGCTGAGCTCAGGGTGGGGCTGCCCTCCCCAGGAGCCTGGTTTCTGCGTCTAGCACTGGATTCAGTTTCGATTTCTGTCTGTGACAGCTTGGCTGGGGGATCCCCGAGGGGGACTCCAGGGCAGTGCAAGCAGCTGGTGCAGCGACCTGCAGATTCACTGTGATGTAGCCAAGCCTTGCGCTGGGTTTGTGACTTCGGCTCCCGGATCCAGGTCAGTGTGACCCGGGTTAAGCATGCCCGGCGCAGGGAGGCTGGAATAATGTGTATGGGGGGGCGGGGTGCTGAGAGCCATTGAACCAAACTGTAAACCCTGGGTATAATGGAAACCCCTTTCAAGCCAGGGGGGTGCTGCAGCCCCTCCCAGCACCCCTAGTTCCAGCACCCCTGGGCGGGAGCCGCAGGTGGCAGGAGGTGGGCGGCCAGGCTCAGCGAGGGAGCGGAGCTGCTGTGAGACCCCCCCGGCTGGGGCTCCCGGAAGGGTTTTGCGCAGCTCCTAGTCAGAGCCCCTGGTAGAGTTGGCAGCTGCCAGGCCAGTGGGGAGCAGGCAACTCGCTCGGGTCCGTTTGCCAGCGGGGTGATTCTGGGCGGAGAGGGGCGCTGCTGGGCGAGAGGTGCCCATCTGCTCCTGCCGCCTGCCCCGCCCTCGCCCTCCGGCTGCGGGTGCCCCCTGGGGCCAGGGGCCGCTGGCTGGCACAGGCATCCTGCCCAGGCTCACGGACCCTGGGGGGTCAGACGAGCTGCCCTTGTACCTTCTAAGCCTGTGGGTCCACGGTCCTAAGGTGCAGGGCTGGAGGCAGCGGTGGGTGACTCAGTGGCCCAGGCTCCTGTCGGACCGGACCATTCTCTGCCTGCCGGGAGCTTGGGCTGCAAGGTGGGGTGGAGGGGGTAAATTGGAGGAGGCCAGGAGAGGGGATGGAAGGTGTAGGGGGGATGATGGATTGGGGGCTGGGCAGGGGGTAGAGAGAGGTGTAGGCTGGAAGCCCAGTAAGAAGTTGGGAAATGGGGGACGGGGGCTGATCAGGGGCTGGAGAGAGGGAGGGGTTGGAAGGCAGGGCAGGAGGCTAGCCCCTCTTGCTTTGTTCATGCTAATACCCGCTTTGCCCCCTTCACACTGGCCCTGCGCTTCCTGCAGGTGCCCAGCGCCCGCCCACATGGAGCTGCGTAACTATCAGCGGGAAGTTATCCTGCCCGCCTTGGAGGGCGAGAACATCATCATCTGGCTGCCCACGGGTTCAGGGAAGACCCGGGCAGCCGCCTACGTGTGCAAGAGGCACCTGGAGACTCGGGAGCGGGCCAAGGTGGCCGTGCTGGTGAACAGGGTGAGACTGGCTTTGCACTGGTCGGGGGGCATGGTTCATGCTGGGGTGGGGCTGATTCTCCCAGCCTGGCCTGCCCCGGCCAGACATGATGGGGAGGCAGGATGTGTTGGGGCTGCAGCCGGAAAGGGGACCAGCCAGAGTGAGGAGCCGCCCCCGCCCCAGGCCTTCAGCTCTTTGCACAACAAACATGCTACATGCTACTGAGGAACCGTGTGGGCTGAGTCCCCACGTTCGCTGGATGGCCACCATGTGCCAGGCGTGGCTGTGGGGGCAGAGGGTCTTCGGGCTAATTACCCACATCAGGCTAGCCTCACGGTCTCAAGGGGGTGGACTTTATGCTAGGTGGGGAGCTGTGTTCATGCAGCGGGTGGGAAAGCAAGCAGACAAAACATGCCTGCTTTCCCCTCTGCCCAGGTAGCCGAGAGCTGGCTCAGTCCCTTTGGCCAGACATCTCTGGAGGCTGCAGCCTTTCAGCATGCACAGCGGCCAGGTCTTGTGGCCGCCCATCCTCCCTCACGGCCAAGCATGGCACCCCAGCACTGTGTGCTGTGCTCTCTGCATAGCTGGTCCACGTGAGAGGATAACAGCCTACTACTGCTGCTAGCTAATGGCATTACCCTGTTAGCTCCGGCGATGGAGAGGGCTGTGCTGAAGGTCCTGGGTTCAAAACTTGCCGATGACCCAAATGCTAAGGAGGGAGGGTCCCCAAACACCTGCTCCTACGCTGGAGACCCCTAGACAGGCCGGGTGTGGCTGGCTCGGGGTGGGCAGGGGCTGCTCCGTTTGGCCTCTGTTGTCCATGGGAGGTCGCTCAGCTCAGCAGCCAGGGCTCTCTCCAGACCCTGCTCTCCGCCCCACCCTGAGCTCGAGGAAGGTTCTGGGCTGATGCTGTTCAGCACACAAGCCTCACCGGGCATCTCTTGTGTGTTGGCTCACCAGGTGCACCTGGTGGAGCAGCTCTTCAGGCAGGAATTCCACGTGCTGCAGGATCGCTTCCAGGTCACGCCCATCAGCAGCAACAGCGACCGGAAATTCTTCTTCTCCCAGGAGGTGAAGCTGAGCGACCTGGTGATCTGCACGGCGAAGATCCTGCAGAATGCTCTGACCAGCCAGGACCAGGACATGCACGTGGAGCTGACAGGTAGGAGCCCGTCCCACGTTGGGCTGGGATCTCAGGGCCGGATCCCCAGCTCAGGTCAGTCGGCTGTGCCTATGTCAGTGCTGATTGACACCAGCTGAGGATCCGGCCTTTAGTTACTGCTGACCATGCACAAGCCAGCGAGAAAACCCAGCTTGACTCTCAGATCCTGGAAGATGGAGATGGTGGGAGTGAGAGAAAAGGGCTGGTCCCTGGGCTGGGAGCCAGGCCCCAACGTGACGGTGGCAGATTCATTCCCTGTTGATATAGTGGGGACATTGAGCCTGTCCTGCCTCGGAGATCAAAGGGCTGGAGAAGGGCTAGTGCCAGTGTTTTGTAATTTGCCCACATTTGATCTGGAGTCCATGGGAGGCAGAAAAGACAGTGTCATTCTCCTGCCCCTGGCAGTTGTTGGTCACCTCGCAGAGCAGACCCCAGCTCTGTCCACCTGCCCACAGGGTCCCCTTGCTGAAGCATCTAAGCCTTGAAATCCTCCAGACCTGTTATCTCCATTTGGCAACTGGGGACTGCAGCCCAGAAAGGCTAAGTGACATGCCCAAGGCGCCCCAGGGAGTCTGTGGCAGAGCTGGGAACTGACCCCGGGTCCCTAGCTAGCACCCTAGTCATTCCCGCTCCTTCCGGAGCCTCTCCCTGCCCCCCAGTCCCATCAGCCTCTCTCCAGGCCCTTCAGCTTGGCTCAGCCTCGTCTCCCTGGGCAGATTTCTCCTTGCTGGTGATTGACGAATGCCACCACACCCACAAGGACGGCGTCTACAACCAGATCATGGAGGATTACCTGGAGCGCAAGCTGGGAGGCCAGCGGAAGCTGCCGCAGATCCTGGGCCTCACTGCCTCACCCGGCACCGGGGGGGCCACCAACTTCCAGGGGGCCAGGCAGCACATCCTGCAGGTGAGTGGAGTGTTCCTCGTGCCCCCATCCCAGCTAAGAGGGGGACGTGGCTGGCTGCCACCCCAGTGGCCCAGGAACTGCGGCACCTTCCTGAGATTGCGCTAGGCTTGTCTTTTGGCTGCTGGAAAAGGCCCTTGGAGCCGAAATTGGGGCCGTGCAAATTCTCTGCCAAGGGAGCCCATCTCCTGGGTGTCTGGTCTCCTGACACACCTGAGATTCTAGCCATGGCAGCCACGTGGGTCATGAGCTGCAGTGCTGTTCCCTCTGGCATCTGTCAGGGGATGTCCCTAGGGTGTGGGGGTGTGAGTGGCTGCTGGTGCCACGCTGGGATGCTGATGGTACCCCTGCCTAAGTACATCTGGGATATCCCCCACCCCCACCTCCTTCATTGCGCTGGGACCTTCCCAGCTCAGTGCGTCCAGGCATGTGCCCTTTGGCTCCAGACTGGTGCCTGTGGCTCAGAGCAGGATGCCAGAGGGGCTGGCATGTGGCTCATACGGCTCTCGGGGGGGCGGCGGGGGTGCGTTTAACCCTTTTAGATCTGCGCCAACCTGGACACCGCCAAAATCATGTCATCCCAGAAGCACCGTGTCCACCTGGAGGCTCAGGTCCCACAGCCCAGGAAGCAGTACGATGTGTCCCATGAGAGGCCGCAGGTAAAGGGCTCTCAGAGCCGCCAGGGGCTGCACATGGGCGCTGATCCCAGGGGAGAAGAGAGAGACCCCACTGCAGGGGAGGCCAGTGACAGTCCTTGGGGGTTTAAACCCCTCAGTCAGCTCAGTTTAGGTCAGAGCCTGGGAGGTGGGCAGGGGTGGCCGAGCCTGGGCCCTTCACAGCCCATCCCATAATCAGTTAGGTCCCCTGTGGTCCCAGCCTGCGATCCAGCTTGCACCGTGCCCTCAGGGCACGCCGCGGGCAGCAGCCTTCCCCTGGAGACACTGAGCCCCTCTGAGCTCCCCCACCACACTCTGCTCTCCAGGATCCCTTGGGCAGGAAGCTGAAGGAGACCATGGTCCACATCCACCAGTACCTGGACGTTTGCGGCATGCCGCAGGACTTCGGCACACAGACCTACGAGCAGCGCATTGTCAAGCTGGAGAAGGAAGGTGAGGGGCTGTGTACCAGCGCATGAGGGTTGGGAGGATCCATAGAAATCTAGAGCTAATCATGGGGAGGAAGGTTGGGCTTGTGGCTCAGGCATTGGACTGGGACTCGGGAGCTCTGGATTCAATTCCCAGCTCCGCCTGGCCTTGGGCATGTCAGTTCACTGCTCTGTGCCTCAATTTCCCCACTTGTAAAATGGCGATAACGATCCTCCCTTTGTGTTGCTTCTTTCGACTGAAGGGGCAGGGCTAGTCTCTTATTATGTGTCCACGTGGCACCTAGCACAATGGGATCCCTCCAGGCATTACTGTGTCTACACACAAATGGCAAGAGGGCAGAATCCTGCCTTCAGCATGTCCCTTAGCTGTGGAACTCCCTGCTGCAGGGTGGGAAGGAAGCTAATAGTCCTGCAGGGTTTTTGCACGGAACTGTGCTTGCAGTGACCCAAGCCATGCATCCAATCCCAAGGATTGTGCAGCCTCACCGCCAAGGTGCAAAGTGATCCGGGGAAGGAATTACCCCACCCCTCCCGGGGGATAGTCTAGGCCTCTGATCCCGCGCCCCAGCTGCTGTGGGGGGCTGAGTCAGGTTCTACTGCTCGGTAAGCACAGCCACCAGTGTGCCATTTTCTGTTACTGCCTTTTCCTCCTCACTGTGTAATGGGCCTTTGAAACATGCTTTCTTCCTGGAGCCGGGAACAGAACCCAGGAGTCCTGGCTCCCAGCCTCCCCTGCTCTAACACTAGCTACACTCCCCTCCTGGAGCCGGGAACAGAACCCAGGAGTTCTGGTCCCAGCCTCCCCTGCTCTAACACTAGCTACACTCCCCTCCTGGAGCCAGGAGTCCTGAGCCTGGTCCCCGCACTGGCCCCGCTATCAGTGATGGCCCAAGGCACCGTGCCGGGGGATCGGCCCTCAGCAGTTGCTACAGCGGCTTGGTTCCTACGTCTCCAGGAGCTGTCTCGTTATGCCATAAGACGCGCATGTGCGCCATTCACCTGCGGAAGTACAACAACGCGCTGCTGATCAATGACACGGTGCGCATGATCGACGCCTTCAACGCCCTGGACAACTTCTACCAGCTGGAAAAGACCACTAAGGATCTGCAGGACCCCACGAAGCTCTTCCTCGTCAGCACCTTTGAGAGTGAGGGCTGGAAGCGGGATACAGGGGGGACCTGGAGAGCCCATAACAAAGCAAGGGGAGGGGTCAGCAAGAACCAATGTGCTCATCTAGGCAGGCCTCCTGCATAGGGGAGGCCAGAGAACCGTCCCCAGGAAGTGGGGGCAGGTACCTGCCCAGACAGGCAAGTGGCAGAACTGGGACTAGAACCCATGTGTCCTGACTCCCAGTCCAGTGTCCTAACTACTAGGCCACGCTGCCCCTCGCAGTGCTAGACGCATGGGACCTCTCTCTGGGAGGACTCGCTGCCAGATGTCTCTTACATGTGAAGAGTGTTAGGATTAATGTAACCCATGGCGGGGAGTGGGGCCAGTCCCCAGGAGCGGATAAGAGCCTACTGCAGCTGCCAGCTAACAGTCGCTCCTTTCACTTTAGCGGTAGAAGTCTGTGTTCTTAGCATTGCAGGCCCTGGGCTGAATCCTGGGCCAGGGTGCGTGTGCTGTAAATGAGCCCAGGGGCTCGCTGGCTCAGAGCTGCAGCTCTCATTTGCCTGCACATCCCCTTGCAGAGAACAGGACAGCCCTGCTGGCTCTGGCCAGCGACCCGCGCTACGAGAACCCCAAGCTGAGCAAGCTGGAGGAGATCCTCCAGTATCAGTTCAAGACCCTGGGCAGCTCCCGCGGCATCATCTTCACCAAGACGCGCCAGAGTGCCCACGCCCTGCACAAGTGGATCCAGGAGAACATGAAGTTGGCAAGGCTGGGCGTTAAGGCAGCTGTCCTAACTGGAGCCGGCTATAGCAACCAGACCAAGCACATGACCCAGGTGGGTGGGTGTGTGCGAGGGAGGGGGCAGATGGGGTGAAGGCAGCAGTGCCCAGCATGGCTCTTCTCAGCCCAGGAGCTCCAGGAGCTTTGCACACAAACAGCCTCTTGAGAGAGGCCATGGGGAAGAGCGAGAAACTGAGGCACAAAGAAGCAAGTGCTGTGTTCCCCAGGCTGGTGACAGAGCTGGGAAGAGAACCCAGGTGTCCTGACCCCCAAGCTCTAACCCACTAGGACCCAGTCTCCTCTCGCAGCTGGGAGAAGAGAACCCTGGAGTCCCAGCCCCTCCAAAAGCTGGGAAAAGAACCCAGGATCCTGACTCCCACCCCCTCCTCTGTTCTAACCACAAGGGCCTCCCCATGGAGCCTCTCCTTCCCCACCCCACACCACTGGGTGAGCGGAAGGAAGCGTGGGGGACCTGTCCCCTCGCACTTGGGAGGGAAGGGACGAGTCAGTAGCTTTAATCTGTGTGATTGTCACCCTGTTGTGGCGCGGGGGGCCCTGGGGCCATGTCCTGGGGAGTCCCCATGCAGAGCTGCAGCTTTGGACTCTGTGCCCCAGGTCCCATCTTTCCAAGGTTCCCTGTTGTCCTTTAGCCCGGCGGCTGGGCGATTGCAGACGGGCCTGCCTGGGATCCCTGCAGCACCTGGGGCCAGGCCTGTGGTGGGCGGGAACGACAGCTCCGTCCCTTCTCTCTTCCCAGAACGAGCAGCAAGACGTGATCAAGTTGTTCCGCAAGGGAGACTTCAACCTTCTCTTCTCCACCAGCGTGGCCGAGGAGGGCCTGGACATCCCAGAATGCAACATTGTGGTTCGCTATGGACTGATGACCAACGAGATTGCCATGGTGCAGGTAGCCGGCCGCTCCTGGGACCTGGCCAGGCTCTTCCCCTGTTCCCCGGATCCCTCCCTCCTGGCTCTGAGGGACCGAGCACTAGGCTGGGCTGCGCGTCTCGGCTCCATGGGGTGGGGCTAGCCGCTGCCTTCCTCGGCGCAGGGGGAAGCCGCCTGTCCCAGTCCCAACCGGCTGAGTCTGTCTGACATGCCTGGCCCCCGGTTCCCCGGAGTCCTGCTGGGCGCCACTCGCAGCTGGGTCCCTCTCGATGGAGAAGGTGCAGAGCTCAGGAGCGGCAGCTGTGCAGCAAGGCCAGGACCACATGGGGCACGGAGACCAGACTCCCCACTCCTCTCTGGGGGGCTCCCTGCAGGCCAGGGTCTAGGCATGCTGATGGGGGGGCTGCGCCCATGAGGTCTTCTATCCCCAGTGCCATCTGCCAGCACCAGGGGATGGCGAAGCCACCCACACCCAGTGGGCTCAGTGTTCCCCCAAGCCCCTTGCTAGGGGGCGTTGCAGACCTCCCATCCCCCTACTCCTGGGTATGGTGCGGGGAGGGGCACTGCCGGCGCTTTCCCTGGGGCTCCTTCCTGAGCTGACCTCAGGCGTGACCCGACTGCGCATCCCTGTTTGCACAGGCCAGGGGCCGCGCCCGTGCCGAGAACAGTCTGTACTCCGTCCTCGCCAAGGCCCACAGCAAGGAGGTGTTGCGGGAGCGGCTGAATGAAACCCTGGAGGAGCTCACACAAAGAGTCATTGAAGAGGTGCAGGCCATGCCGGAGAAGGAGTACCGGGACACGGTGAGGGGGCCGGCACTCTGCCATGGCGCGGGGGGGTCCCTGTACACTGGGCCCACTGGAGCCTCAGGCCCCGTTCTCCACCCCAGCCACGCTGCTCAGACAGCCTATTTGGTGCTCGGGCCCCCACGTGCTCGCCCCACGGGGTGGTGGATGGCATCCGCTCCCAGGCCGGAGGTGGAGACAGTGCTGGGGAGGGGACAGAGCGGGGCTGGGGGTGCCTCTTGCCGCATGTCTGTGGCTGTCTCGCTTGCGGCGGTGTTCCCGTCATACCTCCATCGAGCTGCCCTGCCCTTCCCACAGATCACAGACCTGCAGCAAAGGGCCATCATTAGCCGGAAGGTGAAGAAGGCTGAAGGCAACCAGAAGCGGCAGCTGCACAACCCAGACGCCGTCCGTCTCCACTGCATAAACTGCAACATGGCCGTGTGCCACGGCAGCGACCTGCGCACCGTGGAGAAGATGCACCACGTCAACGTCAACCCGGACTTCAAGTGAGGGCGGACTGGGGGGATGGGGACCTGGGGGGGACCTGCGCGAGCAGAGCCCTGCCCTCAGCCCGAGCCTCAGGCAACGGCCCCCAGGGGCACCCAGCCATTTGCTCTGTGTGACGCGGGCTGCCAGAGCTGGTAGGGGAGGTGGGCAGATGCCTGCCAGCACCCACTGGAACAAGGGAATCTGGGGACAGTTGCTAGATGTTCCCCGACCCCCTGCCCTCAGACCTTTCTCATTCTGCGCTGAGGCCCCCTGCCTGGCATCCCTGCTGGCCCCTCACTCAACGCTGGGACTCCCTGCGGGGCTAGGGCTCCCTAGAAAGATCCTGGAGAGACCCGTCTTTCAGCCCCATCAGGCCTGGGTCATTCCCGTCTGCTCCAGGGAGCAGCTTGGCCGTACTTGGGGCTGGGATTGTCCCTCTTCCGGGGCGGTGGGAGGGCAGCTCCCCTCCCCAGGTGGCTGCGTGCTGGCTCCAATTGAGAGCGCTGCACTCTTGGCTCACAAGCACCCTCTTCTTAGCTCCTTATGGCAACGGCTCTTGGTGCATTTCCTGCAGGATTTACTACAGCGCCATGTCCGCCAAAGTGGAGATTTCCCGGAACTTCAAGGACTGGAAGCCAGGGGGCAGCATCAGCTGTGCCAGCTGCGGCCAGGTGGGTATGCGGCTGGGGAACCCGCTGGGGCTGGGCAACGCTGTTAGCTGCTTTCACAGGTGACTCTCCCCTACTGGGTAAGCAGGCCCTGGGGTCAAATTGGAAATACTCCCAGTTTGCATGGACAGAGCCCAAGTGATGGAGAATCCACACATCCTTTGGGGATCCCAGGCTGCCAACCCCAAACGTTCAAAAATCATGAGGTTTTTAAAAAGAGGGCTTCTGAGCCTTTAGGAGTCACAGCTCCCCTCCTCCCAGCTTTTCTGCACAGCCATGTGGGCAAGAAACTTCCTTTTTATTTAAGGGAAAGCTGAGATTTTCCCCCCATATCACATCTCCAGGAGCTGGGGCTTTAAAGAAAGCATCAAATATTAAATCCTGGCAATTGGCAATAGTGGGGTCTGCGCCAATGGCTAATTATCCACATTTCAGAATAGGCGCCATATTTCCAGTGTGAGTTTTTCTGCATTAAACTTCCAGCCATTGGATCTTGGGTGTATGTGGGAGTGAGTGTGAGCATCTGTCTGTGTGCTGTGTCGGTCTGTGTGTGACTGGGCATTTGTGGTTCAGGTATATACACTCACCTGTCTATGACTTGGAGCCATTTGTACAATTCAGCTCGGGGATCAGATTTGAAGCCCTGTTGCCCAGATGTGTGACCGTTTTGGTCCCGGCGATTTGTGGTGGGTCCTGACTGTCTGTCCAGCTGATGTGTCCCTCATCTGTCCATGCAGGCCTGGGGCATGGAGATGATCTACCGCAGCGTGACGCTGCCCATCCTCTCCATCAAAAACTTCGTGGTGGCGACGCCGGATGGGAACCAACAGCCCAAGCAGTGGAGCCGGGTGACTTTCGCCATCGAGGAGTTTGACTACGTGGAGTACTGCAGCAGCAACCTGGGCATGTAGCACCTGGCAAGCTCAGGAGACTGTACGAACCCCAAGCACCCTCCCATGGCGATAGGGAGCCTTAGCCCAGTCCTTGGCACTGGGCAGAGGCAGACCAATGGAGGAGTAAAGACCCCCTAGAGATGGGGCCCCCCTGTGCTCCTGCCTCTCTCTGCTCTGCTGGGCCCTTCTGGGCCCGCATAGAATCAGGTGCAGGATTGGGACCTAGGGGGGCAGCCTCCCCGAGTGAACAGACTCTGGGCTGAGAGGTGGTCTAGGGATGGGACTGAAGTGTTCTGGCCAAACAAGGCAAGGGACCATAGAACCATAGGGTTAGAAGGGACCGTAGGGATCATGCAGTGTGACCCCCTGCCAAGATCTGTACTATTCAGCCCAGGATTGGCCATAAAACCCCTCCTGCCCTCTCCAGGCATCTAATGCACTCCCCCATCCACCCTTCTCTCCACCCTGCCCTACCCTCTCCCTCAACACTCACTGCTAAGGGGCTGAGTGTTGTGACCAAAGCACAGCCCTGGGATGCAAGACTCCTGAGTCCTGTTCCCAGCTCTGCCGCTGACTCACTGGCTGATCTCACACAAATCTCGTCCCTCCTCTGTGCCTCAGTTTCCCTACCTGGCAGCCAAGGATAATGCCGCACCCCTTCTAAGGGAAATCTGAGGGTAAATGTCTTTTTACATTCTGTGAAGGATGGTACACATCTCTCCCCCTGCCCCTGCCCCTGTCCGGGAGCCCTCCCCGTGTCTCGGTCACAGTTTGCAGTGATTCTGCGCAATGCACACAAGCCATGTTTTTTCCTGCTCGGCTGCACGAACCCGAGTGCGTGTCGATTGCAGCAGCGAGTGATCAGTTTGCAGAACTGCCACCAGCCCCTCTGCTGTCTGAACCACTCGCCCTTGCAACGGCTCGTGCTTAGCCACGGGGGAGAAGCCAGTATGAAAACAGGCAAGTTCTTATGAAAATAATAAGAATAAAGCCAATAGGGGGCCTCCTTGAGTCTCTCAGGGCCCCACACAATTGCTTAGCCTGTGTATGCCTAGCACCAGCTCTGGGTGGGTAGGAAGGACAAGCCCCACGGAGTCACTAGACACCACACAATACGGTCGGGAGTGGCTGGCAAGTTGCTTTGGACGCTGATCTCCAAGCAGCCTGCTGCCACTTGGGGGTTTGAGGCTGTGACGTTGGCAGGCCAGGTGCCAGCTCATGCTGCAGTCCCCAGACCTCAACTGACCACTGACAAATACACAGCAGGCACCAGTCTGGCTCCCCGGGGGTTAGTAGTGATAAACCAGGTAGTAGAATTATCAGCATGTGCTTAGTGTTTAGACTTCAGCAAATTGCTGTGAGTTGCTATGTGCGTTAATCTCAGTCAAACTCTGTATCCCACCCTGTAAGGTAATAGCTGAGCATTTGCGCTGTCAGCCTCTGTAACTGTGTAAAGCACCGGACTGGAGCAAGAGCGATTAGTGTGAAATGCTGGCACCCGACGGCAGGTGTTACCGCCAGCCCACAAAGAAGGCCCAGCCACACCAGACGGACTAGAGCAGAACATTAATGTGGACAAAAGACTTGGTTGTTTATGCTCCCTCACCCTAGTAAGATGAGTCTCGTCCGTGAATTCCTCCCATGTCCCATCAGCTGAGTTTCAACTCCGAGCAGAAGAGGAGAAGGGAATAAAAACCCCTCACAAAGAGGAACCGGATCTTTCTGCTGCTTTGCATGGGACAAGACTCGCTAGGCATAAGCAAAAGATCCCCAGCTGCTCAGCCCGGGTTAGCCCTGCAGGACACACACAGCTTGCATAGCATAGAAGCGTCTGTGACTTTTTCAAACTGAAGATTAGAACTCATTTGTGTGCATCTGTTTACCTGCTTTAACTGTATAAATAGCTGATTTCTTTTTCTATAGAATAAATCTTTAGATAGGTTAGTATAGGATTGGCTACACGTGTCATCTTTGGTGTGCGATCTGAGGTGCACTTAACCTGAGGTAAGTGACGGCCCTTTGGGACTGGGAGTAACCTGAATATTGCTGTGATTCTTGGTGTAAGGGACCATCTCTCTCGGAGGCAGGCTCACCTGGGTGGCAAGACAGATCAGAGTATCCCAGGGGACTGTCTGTGATTCCGTGGCTAGGTTGTTATGGTGCCTGAGGAGTTCACACGCAATAATTGGCTAGTGAGATCTAAGCATGGCACTCACAGCCAGGTTGGGGTTCATGCCCTGCTTCCTAACAGGTGGCCACTCATGCTCTTGAGCTGCTGCAGGACAGCTTGGCAGAGGCATGTGGTCTCAGACCATGTCTGTATTTGCCGAGTTTCTCTTAGATGGAAGAGTGCAGACTACAGGCCTGAGGAAAGGCAGAGTCCATGAGCCATCTCGCATATCACGCCCGCCAGCCCACTCAATACGCTCATGTCCCACGAAACATGGCTCCAGCGTTCACAGCCCCTCAGAACAGTTGATCTACAGACCTTGTAAGTGGCACATCCAGCACCCTACGGGCACGAAGCAGCCACAGCCCATGAGTCTCTGCCCACGAACCCTGAGCAGAGCAAAACAGCCTGATTAAGACCTGGTCTGAAGAGCCCCCGAGCTCATTTTGTCCACCTAACAGGGAGGAAGCAGCCTGGCTGGGATCTGAACCTGCCCCGGCCGGTATTTCAGAGCTGATGCTCAGACCCCTCTGGCAGGAGATTAAAGGTTCAAAGTGGGAGCTGCAGCAAGTCAGGTCTGAGAACCGGCCAAAGTGGCAGTCTGTAAATATTCAGCAAGGTTATCTGGCGTCACAAGGGCAAAGGGAGACTTGCTCCTGGCACGTCAAGGCAGCCATGTTAGGGCTTTTCTGCATCTAATTTTTTGCTTTTTAGTTAATTTGCCATTTTGCATTTTTAACACCTGAGCAAAGTGGCCAGTGAATCCGATCTGGCTGGCACAGGTGATCCCTGCACTGCTGGGAGCATAACTACACCAAGGGGCTAAGGGATAGAGGAAGGCGCATGCCCCGCTCCATGGCCCAGCCAGCCAGTGGAGACTCTGCAGCAGCCATCAGCACCAGGGAAGATTTGTCTTAGTTAATGGGGTTGGTTTGCTTCTTCACTGGGAACTCAGCTGAGACCCCACCAAACTCATGGCACATGCCCAGCTATTTCCTCCACAATGCATCAGCCTCTCCCGTGTGGGCCAGCCCCACCCTCAGTGTAGCCCTGAATGGATTTAATTTGCAAAATCAAACTGATCACAAACAACAGGTTCGGGACTCAAATGGTGACCTGAGAAAAACGTATTCGGGCTGAGTTTGAGATGGGTTAGCGACACACAGACACCCAAAAGTTCTAATCAAAAGCCACAGCAAACGGTAAAGACTGGGCATAAATGGACACAAAAGTATAAAGCTGTGCACAAAGTTGATGTACTCACAACTTTATGGAGCAATGAAAATAGAGACAGAAGAGACAGGCAGTGGAGGGCACCATAAATCGCTTATGTCCTTCTGATGCCCCACTGGTAAATATCCCTACATCAGTTTTTGTACACCTTTGTTAACATATTAACATCTGTGACGAAGTGGGACTGTTCTTAATGTTTTCTCTGAATATTGGGGGTGCCTCAGTTTCCCCTAGGTTTCAGAGTAGCAGCCTGTATTCGCAAAAAAGAAAAGGAGTACTTGTGGCACCTTAGAGACTAACAAATTTATTTGAGCATAAGCTTTCGTGGCAGTTCTTAAGTATCTAGGTGGTGGAATACGGGTGTATGATCGTTGCAGAGCCCTAGAGGGCAGGTGTTTGCAGGGGTCTGCACACAGAGAATGGCCGACACCCTGTTTCCTGGCCACTGATGGCCTGGGCCCTTCCCCCCTGCAAGGTGAGAGCTAAAGGGTTGGAGAACAAAGGAATCCGGTGCCCTCCTGGCCCGGGAAAGGGACAAAGCCCAGAGGAGCGGGGGTTGGGGAGAGTTTCAGTTTGGGGCTGGCTGGGGACATGGAGTGAAGTGCAGATGGGGTTGTCTGGCTCACTGCCCCCCAAAGACCCCAGCTGAGGGGTCCTGTTCTCTGCACCTACAAGCTCTGGTTTAGACCATGTTCCTTCATCTAATAAACCTTCTGTTTTACTGGCTGGCTGAGAGTCCCGTCTGACTGCGGAGTTGGGGGGCAGGACCCTCTGGCTTCCCCAGGACCCTGCCTGGGCGGACTCACTGTGGGAAGCGCACGGAGGGGCAGAGGATGCTGGATGCTCCGAGGTCAGACCCAGGAAGGGGGGAGCCGGGGGAGCTGTGTGTCCTGCAGACAGGCTGCTCCCAGAAAGGAGACTTCACCCGAGTCCTGCCTGGCTTTGTAGGGAGCAGTCCCAGAGCATCGCCTGGGGACTCCGTGACAACATCCCTGGCCATAGATAATTAAATCTCCACCTCTTGTCCATATGGGGCCTCCTAGGTAACCATAATTAATGTTCTGATTAGTGATAGAGCTATTTGTGTCAACACATTCATTAACATTTTCAATGCACTAACAGCAAGGCGCATTACTTAACCCCCGACCCCCCAAAAATGCCATTCAGATTTCATGATTTGTGGTAACTTGTTTATGCCACAGCTCTTAGCATTACACCTCATCACCCCAGGTCACTTACTCCTCCTGTCTCTGATGCTAGCAAACTTTGAACTCCCAGCCTTGAGCCGATTGCTGGGCCTAGCTTAATGTTACCTCTCAGCTTGTACATTCTCCTACTTGCGTTTCAGCGAAAGGGGACTGGGCTAGATGGCCTCCCGCGGTCCCTTCCAGGCCTATGATTCTATGTTGGCATCCCTCAGCCAGTTGCACTGTCTCTATATAAAGTACGGTTGTTTTATAACCCCTGCAGGCTCAGGTTAGGGGGGGACAGACCCACACTCAGCCTGCAGCAATTGCAGAGACACAGTGGCTGCCTGGTTCTTTATTACTTCTCCAGGGCGAGGCAGGCCCCAAGCAAAAAATTTGCCACCCCAAGTTCTGAGAGAGCAACTGCCCAAGCAAACAAAAACAAAAAAAAAGGGGTGGCCAGAAAGCCGCCCCAGGAATTGAGCCGCCCCAAGCACGTGCTTGTTCTGCTGGTGCCTAGAGCCGGTCCTGGTAGTACGCTGTGCGAGGGAAGGTGCTGTCCCAATGCAGTGATCTCTGGAGGGCTGGCGGGTCCGGCCTGGCTCTAGGCGGGATCTTTGCATGGGTGCACTGCAGTCCCCTGTGGTGGGTGCACTAAGGGGATTAAAACAGGCTTTATGTCGGCCTGAAAACTAAGGGCTTGACTACAAAGGGAGTTATTCCAGATGAACTGCTCCTAAATCACTCCCTGTGTGAATGCTCTTACGCTGCAATAAGCTTGTCATTCCAAAAATGAATCCACTTCAGATGTGGATTAAGCTAATTTGAAATAACTGTTTGTCTGCATAGGGAAGTTAATTTGGAATAAGGTAGGGTGTGAATGTAAAGTGTCTTAATTACCCCTGATTAACTCCCTATGTGGATGTTTTTATTCTGGAATAAAAGTGCCTTGTTCTGAATTAGTGTCTTAAATTAATAGTGGATTAAGTTAATTTGGAATAAAACACTCTTATTCCTGAACGAATGTGTCCACATGTGGCATTAACCAGGAATAGTTAATCTGCTTTACATCCACACCCTATTTTATTCTGGATTAAGGTTCATGTGTAGACAAGCCCTCAAGTAAATCGCCCCAGTCTGGCCTAGCTATATAGGAGGTTGGTCTGGTGCACAAACCCCTTGGGTAGCCAGGCCCTGGCAGCCTGGACCTGCATTTCCTCACAGCGTCACTAGAGGGGAGCCCAGGCCTGGTGACTGAGCTCAGCCCCTCTCTCAGGGCTCTGAGCGGCCGTGGGGGCGCTGTACTGCAGCAGGGGGGCTCTGTCCCTTGGGGGGGCCAGTGAAGGGAAGGGCCTGTTACTGCTGGGCCCTAAGGCCGGCTGCGAGCCTGAGCTCCGCTCTCAGAGGCAAGCTGCAAACTGAATGAACAGAGGCGGCTCTGGTCCCAGCTCGGCCCCATTTAATCCAGTGTCTGCTGTGTAAACGTCCTCCTGGGGCCGCTCCCCGCGTCCCTCAGCCCTGGGCCACGCTGCCCAGCCTCCTCGCAGCCCCGGCTGCCCTCCCGGGCTCCCTCAGATGGGCCCTGGGGCCTGCAGCCGGCTCCGGCTGGTGGCGGGTTTGGTGTTCGCCGTGGACACACAGTGCGTGGATCCCGATGGCCAAGCAGTGGCCCTCTTGGCCGCTGTGCTGGGAGCCAGCGGGGACCTCCAGGGCCAAACGAATACGCTCCAGCAGCTGAGGTAAACGCCTTGGCCCTCTGGGGCTGTGACTGCCCCGTGTTGGGGGGTCGGGAACGCCCGCCGGGTGACAGCCGTGAGAGCTGCGTGGGGGGCTCAGCTCCCGGGGTCCCTTGGGATTTTCTCTGTTGCCCGCCAGCCCTGTTACAGCCCCAGGGGCCCTGGCCTTGCCCGGTGGGTTGGTTTGAGGGGGGCCGTTTCTCACCTCTGCCTTGCTCCCAGGGCTGGTGAGCAGCATGGGGCCCTCTGAGCCCAGCCCCGAGCGCTAGGGGAGCGACGGAGGCTGTTCCCGCGGGTGAGTGATTTACACTCTAGTTCCCGCCCCATGCGCTCCAGGGCGGGTTCCCTCCTCGCCTCGCCCTCTGCACCCCTGGGGTCTCCCCATTCAGGGGCTTCTGCTCTTCTGCCGGCGGAGTCTAGAGCTCTCTGGCCGTGGCCCCGTGCAGCTCAGAAACATGGCCTCCGTGGCTGTTCTCCTTGCACTGGTATAGAGCAAGGCCCATTACTGGACGGAGGCAGCGTGGCCTAATGGCTACAGCATTGGACTAGCACTCAGGAGCCCGGGTTCTAATTCCTGGCTCTGCCACTGGCCTGCTACGTGACCTTGGGCAAGTCCCTTCCCCCCCTCCATGCCTCAGTTTCCTTCTGTAAAACAGGGATAAAGCTGCTGACCTCAAAGCGCTTTGAGTTCTGTGGTGGAGAAGTGCGGGCTGAGAGTGCTTTGTTCCTGGCACCATGGAGCAGACATTTACGCTGGTTGCTTTCTAGGCAGCCAAAGCACAACCCCAGAGGGTGAGGAGGAGTACTTACCCCTCCCCAGCTACCATCCTGCTCCATGTGCCTGCAGGTCTTGCTCTCTCAGACCCAGCTCCTCCCCTGCTTTGTGCCATGACAGCTCTGCAGGGCCTGTCGGGCTCCCGGGACCCCAAAATACTGGGGTAAGGGTGGGGGGGGGGGTGTCGGCTAGCAGTGTCATGAGCTCATGGCCACCAACGGCTAGTGACTTGCCAGGAACACACAACGCCAGGGCATAGCTTGGACGCCCTGTTGTAAAACCCACTGGTCTCTGGGGCAAAGGTTCTACTTGCTGCTGGTTTACAGCTAGGCTGCAGGGAGACGTGGTGAATAGGGAGGGGGCCTGGGAGTCAGGACTCCTGGGTTCAGTCCTGGTTCTGCTGCTGACTCCTTGTGTGACCTTAGGCAATGTAGCCTGGGAAGGAACTTGCCCATCTGTAAAATGGGCAGACCAGCCCTGCCCATGTCTCTGTAATGCTTGCAGAGACTGAAAGCTAAAGCAGGAGCTAAGTGTTAATATGGCCACTAAAGCCACTGCCCTGGCTAGCGGTGCAGGGTCCATATCCAATGTGGTCGGGGGCTGAGCAGACAAGCGAGCCAGTTATGGCCCAGCTGGAGGGAGAACCTTCTTATTGCAGCAGCTCCTGGCAGATGGAGTGAGAGCGCCCTGGCCCTCTCCCAGCTGATACTCTTGTCTTTGTTCCCCTGCAGCATATGGGTTGTGGAAGGTCCTGTCTGTGCCAACTGTGTGCTCAGCAGGGGTCCAGGAAGAGGATGGGACAGACCCTATGGGAGCAGAGCTGACAGCAGGGGCAGGTGAGAACCTCTGTACAGAGCACATATGATCAGGTACGTGGATAGAGAATTGCTCTCGGCCTTGATCCCTAGCTCCCCCACACCAAGCTGAGTGGCGCAGTTGGTGACTGGATGGTAAAGCAGTGGGAGGACGTGGGTGAAGGAAGAGCCTGGGAACCCAATGAATGCAGCCCTGGGTGGCTGGCCCGGCAGAGAGCCCCAACGCGCAGTGGTGATTTCAGTGCCTGAGTGGTGACCGAGCGCTGCAGAGCAAACAGTCCATGCGAGCCGCTGGCTTTGGTGAGCTCTGAGAAGCTGGTATTTGGCTGCAAAAGCAGGAGATGACTTTTTGCCAAGATCAGGTCAGTTTCCAAGGGCCTTCCCATGGCTTGGGGCAGAGCTTTGCAGTCGGGGGCCACTTGGGGCGCAAGGATTTCACGATGCACACGCAGCACGCACCGGCTCACAGGGTCTTGGTTGGGAGTTGGATGCCAAACTGCGATCTGTGGCTGTACAGCCCTTCCCCCGACTGGCCACGGAGCGTGAAATCTGACTCGTTGCTGCGGCCAGCGTGGCTCGTGGCACCTGTGTCCAACTCATCCTATGCCTTAGCACCCTTCCCTGGCTTTTGTAATGTGCAGCCCACGTCAGATGCTGGGGAATGGGGGGTGGGAGGGGCGCCTGCGGCAGCAGGCAGGTGCTGAGTGGTGAGTACAAATATCCCTTGCTCTCAGTCACGTCGGCATCCCCTCCTTCCACCCCCACCAGGGCCTCGCCTCTCGTTGCCAGTGCTCCTGGGTGCGTTCTGCTATTTTAAGTGGCTGCTAAGCCAAGTTCAAACCCTCCCACCCCTTCAACCCATTAGGAGGCAAGCGGGTGACATCTGTCACTTTCCTCAGTGCTGCCGTCCCCGGGCTCATCCTCTGAATCTGATCCAAGCCCATCAAACGTCTTCCTGAGCTGGCTTGGCCCAGGCCTGGACATGAGGCTCATGCCATTCCTGTGTTCCCCTCCATCTCTGGGCCGCGCAGGGGGGAACCTGGCTAATTAGCCCTGTAGGAAGGGAGCAGTTGTCAGTGTGTTTGGAGGGATACAGCTGTGATTGATGCTGGTTGGGAAGAGCTGGCTGGGGCAAGCGGCTTCTGTGCAGTTTCTAAGCACCATGTCCGTAAAGCAGGTCTCCCAGGCGCTTGCTGCTAGAGACCGCTGGGCCCCGTGCAGAGCTTTGTTCTTAGCACAGTACACGGAGCTCTCTCCTGCTCGCTGGGAGAAAGGCGGCTCAGGTGACGGGCAGATGCCCTGTTTGGGAGGGATGTTGTACCTTTGGAAATAGCCAGTTTGTGGGGTGAGGATTTTGAGTGGCTGCTCATCAGGTCAGATGGTGGTACCTGATCTAGCTAAGATGCCCTGACTGGGGATTCATGGCAGGTTTTCTGCTTTGTCCATTTCGGGAGGGGAACAGCAAATATTTGGGACGATGCATGAACTGGCTGTGCAAATGCAAGGAGCTGGGTTCGCCTTGCTGAGTGCTATTGGTTTGCAGAGCATACGTGGCATTTGAAAGCCCAAGGTCTCTGCCCCAAGGACTCTAACACAGTGGAGACACATAAGGTGGTGCATCCGACGCCAGTGGGTGCAGGGATGCGGTGAGGAGAGGGGTGTAGGAGGGGATGATGCTGGGTGCCTGGAACAGGGAGTCCGTTCTAGGTGAAGTGGGAATGACGGCCCAAAGGGCCGAGTGAGAGGAGATGGCGGGGAGCTGACGCAGACAGAGGTAGGAGTGGGAGAAGGGACTGGGGGCGATGGACTCACAGCATTGCACGCAGGTGGGCTGTTCAACGAAAGCTAGGGCGATCAAGGGCAGGTGACTCCAAACGTTTTGTTAGAGAGCCCCCGTGACCGCGGTACAGAGCAGCGATTCCTGTCTCCCGCGGAGCAGCCACACTGCTCAGCTGTTCAGGTCATTCCTGTATCGATCCCATCTGTAGCACCGTTGATAAAATGACCTTGAATGGAGGCTCGGCAGCAGCCCTTTAAAGAGCGGTGCGACCGAGAAGCGGGCGGGGGGGGGCTGCTGCTGCTCAAGTCTTTAACCCAGCCGCGTGTGTGGGGCAGCAAGAGGCACTGGCTCAAAGTCGAGGCGGGCGGAGGATTTAACAACCAAGTAACACAGCGTCTGGCTCATGGGGAGCCTGTGTGAAATGCTGGCTAACAGCCTAAAACCTACAGCGGAGCATTCGCTGTCCCAGCCCCGGCGGAGGAATCGTCTGTGTGCCCTGCTCGGTGCTGTAGGAACACAGCGCAATGACAATCCCTGCCACAGGGACACCTGAGCTGGTTCTGGCCCTGGTCCCTTACAGCAGAGGGTCCCCGGTTTGTGGCTTTTTCTGCAATAAAGACAATGAAAATACACCCGTGCTTTGCTCCTGGTGCTTCCCCATGGAAACTGCCAGGCCAGCTCCAGCGCTGCTGACACATGCCCATGAGCGGGAGAAGACGGTCAGTGCAGTGGTGAATGGGCGGGAGGAGACGGTCTGTGCTGTAGTGAATGGGCGGGAGCTGAGAGATCCATAATGACTGCACGGTGCAGACCCCGCTTCCATCCTGGTGGTTCAGACCCATTGTCTGCAGTTCTTCCAGCAGGAAGGGTCTGATGCAAAGTCCAGGAGGCAGGTGGGGCTTCCAGGCTGAGCCCATTGTCCCAGGCCCCCCTTTCATTGATGAATGGCCTCTTGAGGCAGCAGGGTCGATTCAAACCATCATTTAACCCTTTCCTTTCCATTCCCTGGCATTGGTGGGGTCTCGGGTCAGAGCTGCTGTCACGTGATCGTAACGCTAGCTGGATGGATGGAAACCTATCACCACTGGGGACCTGATTGCAGAGGAAACTCAGTGGTTTCATCCCTGGTGGAGGAACAATGGCTTTTCATTCATGGCAGGAAGTTTTTTTGGTGATGGGCAATGATCGCGAATGGGCTGCAGTGGGGGTGGAATTGTCTCAAGGATCCATTCAGCCTTTCAGCTGGGACTGCCGATGGGGATGCAAACCAGGAGGGTTGTTTTATGGGTGCCCAGACCCAGCTCTGTTCACTCCTGCATGACCTGTGAGTGCGAAGAGTCTGGGCCAACTGACCCGGTGACCCCGTGCTCTAGCTTCTGCTGGCGGACGTGCCACAGAGGTGCGTGCCACCCGCTGTCTCCAGGTGTGAGCCCATCCCCTAAAGCGGGGGGAAACACATTCTCTCATTGTGGCATCCATGAGCCCCTCAGAAAGTGGCAGTTTCACCTTTCCGACCCAGGGGATTTAAAATCTGCTCCATTCTCCTCGGGACCGTCTTGGATTGGCCCTTTCTTCATGCTGTATTTTGAATACAGGCTTAGAGAGACTGACAGATTGAGTTCACCAACAAGAAACCGGAGATGTGATCACAGCTTGTTTGTACTTTCCTGGGGAGAAAATAGCAGGTACTAACGGGCTTTCTGACCTCACAGGGAAAGGCAGGACAGGCACCCAGGCTGGAAGCTGAAGCCAGACAAATTCCAGTTAGAAATTAGGCAGTTTTTTCCCAGCGACCCATTGGAACAGGCTCCCAAGGGCAGTGGGGGATTCTCCATTCCTTGGTGTCCTCAGAGCCAGACTGGCTGCCGTTCTAGATGACACGTTAGCCCAACACAAGTTACTGGGCTCAGGACGGGGGAAGCGGGTGAAAACCTCTGGCTGGCTTGTGTAATGCGGGAGGCTAGGCTAGATGATCTAATGGAACTTCATTCGGGGAGCTGGCCGCGCTCTGCATGCTTCCTTCCTGTTCGGAAGGGCCAGGATCACGGGTCTTACTCCAATTGCGTAGAACATTGCACCTGTGCCCCCCAGGCTGAGAGCAGCTGTCCCAGGGGGTGGTGAGAGCTGCTGCTCTGACAAGGGATTACAAGCAGCTCTCGGAGCCAGGGTGCTGGTGCCAGGAGAGGCTGGGTGGCAAGCAGGGTGAGGGGCAGGGGAGGGGTGCAGAGCAGAAGTTCGTCAGCTAGAAAAACTGAGCCACTGATGGGACCCAGGAGCCAAGGTAGGACAGCTGGGCCCATGCAAGGGCAGCTGAGGGGAGGGCAGGAGGCATCAGGGCGCAGGCTGGTGGGGGAGGAGCTGGGGGCACAGAAGGGAGTTCATTCCCAGGTGTGAGGCTGGGCTCAGAGCTAAAGTTTCCCAATTTAGGGGGAGCTTCAGTTCTGGCACTGATTCGCCACAGAGCAAAACTGGGACTTGTTTGGGTCCCTCCCCTTACCCCCAACCATATTCTAGACCCCCCTAACATGGACGAGCTGAGATGTCCCTCAGACCTTCTGGGCAGTAAGTGCAGACGTGGAGCCAGCCTCACGGGTAGGGGGGACCCAACTCTCCATTCAAGCCCTTGGTGCTGCCCTGGGCTGAGCGGGAGCCCCCTTCTCCGGGCTGTCCTGCCCACATCTTGCCCTGTTAATAGTCCAGCTGTGCAATGTGTCTCTGGCCAGCCGCAGCCCTAGGAGGAGAACCCTCCATGGCTCTGGGGTGCTGTATCTTTCTCAGCTCATCTACTGCTGTCAGTAGCTTTGATAGCACGCACGGAGAGAAAATCGATGTGCAGCTTAAATCTATCTTCAGCAACTTTGTTTGGGAGATAAATCCGGCCATTGGGAGGATGATAACCCTGGCATCATCCACTTGGGAGCCTCTATTCCTTCCCCTCCCCTTTCCAAAGCCAAATCCGCCTTCCTTGGTGCTATCCTTTCTCTGCACCGTGGGTTCAGTCACAATCCACAGTGCAAATGGGATACGTTAACTTTCCCTGCGTTTGCAACTACTGCTAATAATCCCTGACGGCTGCGGCCTGCCCCTATCACCGGCCCTCAGAGAGGTGCATGTTTCAGTGTCAGGGCTGAGCTGTGTTTTCTCTCTAGAATATTAAATGAATTTAGGTGGCGGTGCCAGCTGGACGGACTGTTTTGTTGTATCTTTATAATAGCGAGCGCCGGGAATTGAAGCCTTCCATTACTGATGGGTGACTATTAATGTTTGGCCTTTCCTCTAGTGCCTTCCTGTGGCTGATCTCAAAGCACTTCCAAGCAGGAGTATGTTTGGCCTGTGTCCAGTTTAGAGTTGGTCAGGAAATGATCTTTCCTGTGAAAAGTGTCAGCAAAATTTTCCATTAAATTGTTTGGGGGTTTTTTATTAGAAAACTCAATTTTTTTCAACGGGCAAAAACTTGAACATTTTCAGTCAATTGTGAGAACGTTTTTGGTGAAACCAAGAACTTTTGCCCAGCTGGCCGAAATGTTTCCATTTATGTTTCCCAAATGCTGCTAGATTTTGAGATTCTCATTCAAAGGTGTAGATTCATAGAGCAAGGTCAGAAGGAACCATTATGATCAGTCTGACCACCTGCATAATACAGACCAGGGAACTTCGCTCAGTGGTTCCTTCAAGCTGTAGCTTCTGACTGAGCCAGGGCATGCTCCTAGAAAGAGCTGTCCAGTCTTGATTTAAAGAATGCAAGTGCTGGAGAGCCCACCATGTCCCCACATCAATTATTCTCACATGTGCCTCTTCTCTTGCCTGAATTTGAGGTGGGGGTGGGAGGGTGTCCTGTGCCTTGTGTATAAAAGCGATGGGGCCTCCAAGCCAGCATCCCATCAGCTCTGAGGAAGGTGTTGCCCAGCAGCAGAAGGAGCCAAGGACTTTCCTAAAGCTAGGGCCGGGGGGATTTATCAAAGAAACATTTGAGAAGAATCAGACAGCCAGACATAGCTCCCGTTTCACAAGCTTCTCTCCGTTAGGAGGGCATCACAGTCTCAGCTGTAATTTCATTGTCGTCCCGCAGCATAACTCACTTGGTGGCGGGCTTGGTTTTCACAGCCTTCGGGCAGCGTGGGATTCACCTTTACACTTGCAGGCCCTGGCATTTATCTCACTCCTTGGAAACGAGTTATCTTGTTTGTGTTAAGGTGGTACCTGAAGCCCCCAGCTGAGATCAGGGCCCCAGGTCCTGGGAGTTGCACAGCGCAGAGTGAGACATGGGCCCTGCGCCACAGACTCAGGTGGACAAAAGGGGAGACAGAGGCACGAAGAGGCAGGTCACTGCAGGTCTGAGGCAGAGCTGGGAACACCCTGGTCTCCCAGCCCCACACTGGTGTCCTTCCCACTAGGCCATCCTGCCCCTCCACAGGGCTTGCTGGAAGGACCTGAAAGCTCCTTTGCCTTTCTCCAGAATGCAAACCTGGCTTTCGCACCTGGCTGTCATCTCTCCCTCCAGCTCGGAGTCCTGCACCTCAGTCCTTCCTCCAGCAGATGAACTAGCATGGAGCTTTCTCCTGGCCCCCCTGGACTCTCTACTCGTGCAGGTAGCAGAGCGAGGTGAGTGGGAATCACACGCTTACTTACTCCACTGGTCTTCAGAAGCAACGTTGCTGCTGGTGGCCTGCCTGTGGCAATGAGAGAGGCCTAATGCGAGTCGCTGTTGGCTCCAACCTACGCTGTCTTGCACCTCTGGGCGGAGCAGCACAGTAGACAGAGCCCGGCAAGGAGGGCCAAGTCCTTCCCTTCCTCCCTCTGGGGGAAGGAAGAAAACTCCGTGAGGTTCCCCGCCAGCCTTCCCCCAGCCTCCCTCGATTCTCAGCCACGAACAGAGCGACTGCCCCTGCTCCAGTGCCTTCCTGGCAGTGGTTTGGGGCGGGGTGACTCTTCACACAACACACAATCAACCTGTGGAACTCCTTGCCAGAGGATGTTGTGAAGGCCAAGACTATAACAGGGTTCAAAAAGGAACTAGATAAATTCAGGGAGGACAGGTCCATCAATGGCTACTAGCCAGGATGGGCAGGGATGGTGTCCCTAGCCTCTGTTTGCCAGGAGCGGGGAATGGGCGACAGGGGATGGATCATTTGATGATTCCCTGTTCTGTTCATTCCCTCTGGGGCACCTGGCACTGGCCACAGGTGGAAGACAGGACAGTGGGCTGGTTGGACTTTTGGTCTGACCCAGAATGCCCCTGAATCATGAGGAAACAAATAGGGATAGTTTGGCTCATTTCCCAGCCAGCCCTACAGCCAGTCTTGTACAGGGGATGGATCACTTGATGATTATCTGCTCTGTTCATTCCCTCTGGGGCACCTGGCACTGGACACTTTCGGCGGACAGGACACTGGGCTAGATGGACCTTTGGTCTGATCCAGATATGTACACGTTCCTACATGCGGGCCAAACAACTGCTTTTGTTGCCGGCTGGTCCTGTCTGCCTTTGGTGCCTGGCTCTGTGAGAGAGAGGCTGAGAGGGGCTGTTCCAGGATGTGACCAGGGCTGTCTGCAATTGGAGCAAGCCCGCTCAGCATGCTGCATGGTGTCTGAATGGAGCAGGGGTCTCCTTCCCCAGCAGCAGGAATCTCAATATTTGGGATTGGCATTGCAGGCCCTGGTCTAAAAAGCTGGAATCTGGCTGCTGAGAATCACAGAAGTAGCCCAGGGTGGGCCAGGTCCCTGTTTGGCAGTTTTCCAGCACAGGCTGGTCTGGCGTCGGCTCTCAGCTGGCGTGCTCTGTGCTGGCTCTGGAGGAGAGATCGGACGAGCAGTGTTCAGAGCTTGCAGGGATTTTGGGCCTGTCTGCTAAAATTGACCCTACGGCAGGGCTCTGCCCTTTGCCAGGAGCCTGTCCCTGCCACGCTGGATAGGTGAGAGGTCGAGGGCTTGCCTAAGCCAGCACCCGTCGCTGCAGGGGCCAGGAGTTGAGCCCTCGGCAGGTTTTGCTATGTGTTTTTTGGAGCAGTCGCTGACCGCTGCCGAAGGGAGCAAGCAAGGCCCAGATTGCCCTG
The DNA here is from genome assembly GCF_009764565.3 of Dermochelys coriacea. Lineage (NCBI taxonomy): Eukaryota > Metazoa > Chordata > Testudines > Dermochelyidae > Dermochelys > Dermochelys coriacea. The sequence continues at coordinate 14,618,868 of NC_050094.1, read as the reverse complement.
ATTGCACGGAGCGGGCAGCAGTGGGTTCGTGTCGCTAAACACCCGCCCAGCTCAGAGGGCAGAAGAAACACGCCGAGAAGGCTGCTGGTGAGGTTGCTGCCCCAGCGTGCGTCTCTGCTCCGTGTCTCGCCGCTGTCAATATTTCATGACCTACTTAGCTGTGCCGAGCTGAGCGCACCGTGATGTGCTCCGTGTGGGTTGCTATGGTGCCAAGTGGCTGGGGAGGGGGAGCGCAAGGACCAGCCCAAAAGGTCTGTCTGGGCGGCAGAGCTAATTCCAGCTCTTAACCGGGTGTTGCCTCCACCTCCTGCCCATCCACGCACCCGAACCCACTGTCTCAGGTGCAGTGCTTTCAGCCCGGGCTTGCTGGCCCGTCCCAGGACCAGCTGCTGCTCTCCCTCGGGCCGGGCACCCCGCCCGCACTGCTGTGAGTGCTGATGCTCCTCTAACGCCTTCCCACCACTTCCCCCGCATGTCGCGAAGGACAGACGCGCTCTCCCGCTATTCCCAGGGAAAGAATCACAGGTCGGCTCAGCTCAGTGCAGCACCAAGAAGCCTGGCAGATGCTGCCCTGCGGCTCCAGGGGGAAGTGTGAGGGTGGTGCTGCTGGCTGGGTGTACAGTCCAGTTCATTTCCATGGCCTTAAACCTGGGCTCTGCCTGGCTACCCCTGTGCTGAGCACTGGGATGAAACCAGACACTTTCCTGTTGACATTATAGTGCCAGCAGTGACTGGGGCCCCATTGTATTTGCTGCTGCCCAGACACCCCTGGAGACCTGACAATCTAAATAGACAAGGGATTGGAGGGGAAACCAAGACAGGGACACAGGAACGGACTTGCCCAAGGTTACACAGCAGGTCAGCGGCAGAGCCTTCAACAGAACCCTGGTCTCCTGAGTCCCAGCTCAGTGCACTGTCTACATCTGCTGCACTCGGGCTGTTTTTGAATAATTTCCACCCCCTGGTTAATCTTCGTTCAGCTCCGCCCGTGCTAGCGATGGTGGGAGCCCTGCACTCTTTGCAGCACCACGGCCGACAGTCTTGCGCCCACTGGCTGGGGGGATGCAAGGCCAAATACTGGACCTGCGGCTCGTTTCCATGGGGCCTGCCCGCGCTGTGAGCATCAGTGAAGAGGGAGCAGCAATGGCAAGGGTGGAGATTTCCCTGATCGGGGCCAGTGCACGGAAATCTGCCCTGGTGGTCAGAGCTGAGTGGGAATGACAGCCACTTTGCTTCCCAGGAGCGAAGCATAAACCAGCGCAGCCTGCAGACATCTCCGCGAGCGAGGTCCCTGTCGCTATTGCTTTCACATCGGAGGTGCCCCGATGTTACAGAGACAGTGGGGGTATAAACTCCCCAGACAGACACAGGCATTTCCCTGCAGAGTGGTACAAATGGCCCCTTCCCTTTGTGGGATGTGATGACCATTGGACACTCCTAACAGGTTAGGAGAAAAACTTTACGAGGTCTCCCAGCGGGGACCCTCATAAGAGAAGCAGTAACACGACATCTGTCACCTCACTTTTCACACCCCATTAATTCAAAAAAAAAAAAGAGAAAAATCAACATTTTTCAGTCTAAATAGAGTTGCCCCAGAATCTCTAGCTTGCCGCCGAATCCAGGGACCTTGCGGGAGGCTTTAGGCCTCGCTCACCCCCATCCTTTGTGCAGGAGAAGCACCTGCTTTCTACTGGCTAATGTGGTATTTTTGTCTCGCCTGTCTCCTGCCCCGGCTGCCAGGGCTGGCTCTACGCTGTTTGCAGAACTAATGTTCTTAGAACAGCCAGAAAACATGGCCCAGGGTGAAGTTGCCTCCAAGAAGGAAAAACGTACATTTGTCTCCCCTGCTCGGATGACGGGTGTGTCGGCGTCCCTTCCTTGAAGAGTTCTGTACAAGGGAAAGACCGTGCTAGCCGTGCACAGGAACAGAACAGGCCAGACCTTTAGCTCCTGGAAGTGTCTGTGAGGGGCAATTACAGCAGAGGCTCCTAGGCCCCCACCAAGGTCAAGGCCCCATTGCACTGGGCGCTGTACAGACACCTAGGAAGAGACTGTCGTCCCCCCACCCCCCAACAAGCCGACAAGACAAAGAGCGGCAGGGCTATTGTTCGCATCAGCCAGCTGGGGGACTGAAACACAGAGAGGTGAAGTTATACAGGGAGGTTGTGTCTCAGAACGTCCTGCCAGCAATGCAAGAAGGGGTGTTAATCCCCTCTACTGCCCCAAGGCTACCAGAGAGCAGCCTGGAGCCCTCTGGCTATTAAATAGATGGGGGGCGGGATTCTACCTTTTTCTATTCTATTTCTTCCTCTTCCCCCTCCCCCCCCATAGGGCAAGTAGTGGAACTTTTTTTTTAAAAAAAAATCAGAAACAAAATTTCATGCACTAAATATCAGGCCCTGCGATTCTGCAGAGACCTGGCTTTATAATTGGATCTGTCAAAAATCCGTCACACTTAATGTGCAGCTGTCAACAAGACGTGTTGTTACTTGCTACACTTCAAGGATGCTGTGTTTCCACCCGCTCCCACCCCCTTCCCCGATGATGCACCTGAGTGGAGTCCAGCACGGACTGCCCCTATCTGGCCCCTCCCATCCTGGAGAGACTTGGAGTGACACATCCATCAAATTAACTCACTGCAAACTGGGTTTGAAAACAATAAGTCCATCCTTCCCCATGGAAATGTCTCTTGTTTTCTCCTTAGGAATCACCTGCAACTGGAGTTGTTTGGCTAATGGGCCAGATCCTCAACTGGTGGGGAATCAGCGTTGGTTTCAATGGAGCTATCGCAATTTAGGCAGCTCAGGATCTGGCCTGTGATTTTAGAATTGCATGCAAGGGACATGTTTGGGTAACGAGACAGCTCCTCCGCTGGTGTAAATGGCTGGAGCTCCGCTGAAGTCCAAGCCAACTGACATTAGGTGGGGATCTGGCCCAATATTTCCGCTCTCCAGTGTGCTGCTAATTTTTTATTTTCCTCCTGAGGCCGAATAACTTAGCCAGGATTTTGCAAGTACACTAGGCTGCCTAGAAGGGATGACTTAGCATAATGCTGTCTTATTTATCACTGATAGAAGGGGGGGGAAATCTAATTTCTGAAACAAGCCATAGGCCTGGATCCTTCCTCAACCAGCCACTGGAGGAAAAAATGTTACAGAGAGCCCAGCTCCTTGGCTGCTGTAAATCAGTGTGACTCTGTCAACATTAGTGCACTGTGACTTCAACGGCGTGCCGGTGATCTACACTTGCTGCACACCTGGCCCAACCCAGCTGTGCAGATGTGACCCTATCCTCTGGACAGCTCTGAGTGTCTCCCTCTGGCCTCCATCCTACAAAAGTGCATCTTAACTTTAAGCACCTGTGATTTCAGCAGGACGACTCATGCTCAATATGTATGAGCATGTGTGATCTACTGGGGAATGTGTTACTTGTCCCTGCCCAGGCCCACCTATGGACCGTAGGAGTTGGTACAGCCCCAACTACAGTGCTTGGTTCTTTAGCTTACTCTCCAGCCACTTGCGCTTTTAGTTCTGGAGGTCCCTGGGTCACTCCCTGAGGTTGGCCAAGAGGGGGACTGGCCCATGTGCATGGAAGTGTTTGCAGGATCGGGCTCACACCCAGATTGCAGACCCAGGACCCTGTTGTCCCCTGCCCTGCAAGTTGTGTTGTTGTTTACACCCGGGAGTGTGAAATGCACTTTCATGAAGCGGTGGAGGAGTTCAAGTGGGGTGATTCCCTAAGGCCTTCTTGTCTCACTCGTCCTTCCAAACCTCAGTGAAAAGCCATGTCCCAATTGCTTTTCAGCTCTGGAACCTCGGCTCCATTTGCCAAAAGAATTCAAACCCTGAGCACGTTTGGAGTGTGAATACCCTCACCTGGCATTGTCCCTCGAGCAAGAAAAGACTCCAGCAAGAGCTGTGTCTCCCATTCACATCACCTCGCTACTTTACCCCTTCCTCCATGCTCCCGGGCCAGGGGAGGCAACCTATGGCACGCGAGCGGATTTTCAGTGGCACTCATGCTGCCTGGGTCCTGGCCACTGGTCCGGGGGGCTCTGCATTTTAATTTAATTTTAAATTAAGTTTCTTAAAAACCTTATTGATTTTACATACAACAATAGTTTAGTTATATAGTATAGACTTATAGAAAGAGACTTTTGAAAAAACGTTAAAATGTATTACTAGCACGCAAAACCTTAAATTAGAGTGAGTGAATGAAGACTCGGCACACCATTTCTGAAAGGTTGCCGAACCCTGTCCCAGGCCCTGTCCCGCTTTGTCATGGTTTACATATATTTTAAGCACAACGGGGCAGGACCATTGCCTCTTAGTTGTGTGTAGCGGGCTGCGCACACCCATGGCACTATGTCAGTGGAGCTGGGAGCTGATCAGCGCACACGGACATGCCTGTGGACTGCACAGTGTGACAGGCTTTGGACTCTGGGATGGGCATTATATTGCAGAGCACCAGTGAGCTGAAAACTGATGCTCTGCCTCTCACCGCGCAGCTCCTTGCCAGCTGGGCTAAAGGACGCAGGCAGCAGGGCCCCAGAGTCATTAATCTGCTGCTCAGGACAGGCATACAGCTGGGACCGAATCAGCAACGCAAGCTCAGCAGAGTCGTAGAACATAATATCAAGTGCTCCCTGTCATGGCACTGTTCAGTCTCTTGGTTCAGCCCAACCAAAGTCAGGGCCATAGTGCTGGGCATTGAGCATACAGCTGGTGAGGGACAGTCCCTGCCTGAACAGCTTACAGTCGAAACAGACAAGACAAAGGGTGGGTGGGGAAACTGAGGCAGAGAGCAGGGACGTGATTTGCCCAAGATCTCCCAGCAGATCAGTAGCAGAGCTGGGGACAGAACCCATATTCCCCCCGCTGGGAGAACTGCTTCTCCTAGGGTGACCAGACAGCAAGTGTGAAAAATCAGGACAGGGGGTTGGGGGGAATAGGCGTCTATATAAGACAAAGCCCCAAATATCGGGACTGTCCCTATAAAATCGGGACATCTGGTCACCCTAGTTTCTCAGTGCCAGATCTCCTTGCGATATACCTAGGACCATCCTTTCGCCCTCAAGCAGCAGCTCCAGCAGGATTCCTGCGTAGGGGGATATGAGAGGCACACCCCGTGAAGCATGCATCTTGTCTGGCCACAGCGTGAGAGGACGGACCCAGCTTGCTCAGCCCTGTCATCTCATCTTTCTAGCACGTAAAGGACTGCGTCGTTTCTCCAATCTCGACCTCAGAAAAAGTGACCGGTTCAAGTGTGCATTGACAATGCTTGTGCCATCCTAAGAGAATGAACCCCTTCCAAAGTCTGGCTTTGTCCAGGTGAAGTTGGGAGCCATGAAAGCACTGTTGTGTTTTAAACAGGGTCGCTGTGATGTTTGGACCTGGGACCTTCAGCACGTAGCCCTTCTGCTCGCAAGGTAGAGAGAGTTCTCTTTAGCTGCCAGTAATAGCAAGTTGTTATCCTCTCAGTGTGCCCACATTGGGTCACTACATGTGTGTCCTTGGGCAAGTCTTTCATCCTTCCCTGTGCCTCAGTTTCTCCAGTTGTGTAATGGGGCTAATGAGACCTGGTTACTTTGCAGGGGTGTTGGCTGAATGCTCGTACAGCACTGCGGGGCGATTATAGGAAGAGGGAGAATTACATTCAAACACTAGCCTGTGGCTTTGCTGGCTGAAATTAATGTAGGTCACTGACCCAGCTAATTGCCTCGTCTGTCATTTCAATTGGGCACAGCCATGGGTGTGACATAAATCATATGTGCCAAATTGCACCCACAATAATTTTTTGCCTGCTCAAATGGCAGCCTGCTGGAAAGCATGTTCTCCTGCAGCTGCCATGCTCTCCAGCTGGCTAGCCTGCCGCATGTGCCATGGGGTCTCCTTGGCCTACTTGGTGCTGCACCAGACAGATCCCTGTCCTGGACGGCTTGCAGCAGTAGCTGCAGGAGGAGAGGGAAGACACAGAAAGGGAGTCACAAAAATCCATGCATCCGATGAAGTGAGCTGTAGCTCACGAAAGCTTATGCTCTAATAAATTTGTTAGTCTCTAAGGTGCCACAAGTACTCCTTTTCTTTTTGCGAATACAGACTAACACGGCTGCTACTCTGAAACAAAAATCCAGTAATCTATAACCTGAGCGTGACGAAGTGGGACTGTTCTTAATGTTTCCTCTGAATATTATGGGGGTGCCTCAGTTTCCCCTAGGCAGTTCTTAAGTATCTAGGTGGTGGGATAACGGTGTATGATCATTGCAGAGCCCTAGAGGGCAGGTGTGTGCAGGGGTCTGGACACAGAGAATGGCCGACACCCTGTTTCCTGGCACCTGATGGCCTGGCCCTTCCCCCCTGCAAGGTGAGAGCTAAAGGGTTGGAGAACAAAGGAAGCCGGTGCCCTCCTGGCCCGGGAAAGGGACAAAGCCCAGAGGAGGAGGGGCTGGAGGGGGAGTCAGTTTGAGGCTGGCTGGGGACATGGAGTGAAGTGCAGACAGGGTTGTCTGGCTCACTGCCCCCCAAAATGGACCCAGCTGAGGGGTCCTGTTCTCTGCACCTACAAGCTCTGGTTTAGACCATGTTCCTGTCGTCTAATAAACCTTCTGTTTTACTGGCTGGCTGAGAGTCACGTCTGACTGTGGAGTTGGGGGGCAGGACCCTCTGGCTTCCCCAGGACCCCGCCTGGGCGGATTGGCTGTGGGAAGCGCACGGGGGGGCAGAGGATGCTGAATGCTCCGAGGTCAGACCCAGGAAGGGGGAAGCCGGGTGAGCTGTGTGTCCTGCAGACAGGCTGCTCCCAGAGAGGAGACTCCCCAGAGTCCTGCCTGGCTTCGTGGGGAGCAGCTCCAGAGCATCGCCCGGGGACTCCGTGACACTTAGTCATGGTTTTTTGTTTTCTGGGCAGGGAGGGACCTTGCCTGGCTGTGTGCGTCAGGATGCTAGCAGGCTCTGGGGCACAGTATTGGTGATAATATTCTGCCGCCTCCAGGGAACCGGAACAGGACGGTGGGTCGTCTAGACCAGCATTCTGTTTCCTATACTACACTAAGGTGCTCTGGGCCAATATTCCACCTCCTGCTCTCGGTCCCTCTAGTCTGGTGCCCGGCTTCCTGCCATCCTGGAGAAGAGTGCTCATCCGTCCAGTCCTCCAAAGCTTCGACAGCAGCACCTTGAGAGGTGGGCACAGCCACTCTGCATAAGACCCTCGGGCCAATGCAATTCCTTCTTCACCCCCTGTGCACTGACACCCCAAAGCCTGTGGATTGGTTGGGTCTCCCCAGCATTCTGAGCTCTCTTCCTGTCACAGCTCACCCCACAGCCGTTACAGCAAGGCATGCTAGTCCTGCAGGCAAAGCGTCAGCAGCCATCATCCAGGGTGCCCCATGTGATGAGCCATGACACAGCTGCCCTCTGATGTGACAGGACTACAGCAGGGACACGCTTAAGGCTCTTTTTTGGTGTAGCTTCAAATACATAAAAAAATCCAGCAATGCAACAGTTCTTGGCAGAAGAAAGGAGCCCAAGAGATTACCCCAGAGCTGAGGGGCAGCGTGACCACCCCACGGAGATGGCAGCTTGCAGTGTTTTACATTGCAGATGCTGTTCTCCGCCTGTGGGTCCAAGTCGACATAGACTTTTCTGTTCGAAGGACCTGGCTGTCCCTTCATAGCAGCCTGGGTTGACCTTCGGGGAGATTCATTGACAGGTGCTACTAATTAATCAAATACTTCCACTGAGGCGGGAGGACAGTTCCCCAGCAGGGGCCTTCTCAGATTCCTCTCTTGCTAGTTTTTATTTTAAAGAAACCATTCTTCCTGCAGATCGTTTTGGTTCCATGTCTTTCCCCGTGTTTTGCGTGAAGGAAGAGGAAGACCTGTACATAGAGCATGCATGCACACATGTGTGCCCTCCCCAGAGTGTTCACCAGCACTACTTCTGTCTCTGCCACTAGGGTCTGTGCAGCATTCCCAGCCTGGGGGACAAGAAATCTGCCTGGGGCCTGGAACCCTCATAGTGTTAAAACCAGGGTCACAGGCTTGAGTTCAATGTGAAATTCCATGTGCATATGTCATAGCTCTTCACAGGTTCTGTCTTAAACTCCCATGTCCAGGGAGGAAGGCAGGCCTGAGCTTCCAGAGCTCTGGGTTCAGTTCCTGACTCGGCCACAGACCCTAGGTCACTTTGAGCAAGTCACTTCATTTCCCTGGGCCTCAGTTCTCCCTCTGTAACGAGGAGGGAAGAGTTCTCTCTTCCCCGTCTCTTTGGAAAGGAAGCTGTTTGGGGCAGGGACTTTCCTTCAGTAGGCATCTGTGCAGCACCTGGCACGCTGGGGCCCACCGTCAATACTGAAATATAATGGCATCTGTCTCATCACCACTGCACTGTTCCTGTGGTGTCTTAGCTAAGTGCATGCAGTTTCTCCACAGTGCTTCCCTGTGCCATGTCAGGGCTCCTACTGTACGCGCCAGCTGGTGATTTTTAGCAAATCTTACTAACGTTTCTAAAAGCCCTTTTCATGCTTTCGACAAGAAGACAAAATTCTTGGCACGTTAGTGGTTCTTGCTAGTAAAGCGTGTAACACAGAGACGACTAAGTGGCAATTGTGCATCTGGACAGATCCAATTTGTACTTTCTAGCTCTGGAGCCTTGAGTGTTTAGCAGATTTTTTTTGTCGGGGGGGGAACGTTTTTAATGTGTGCCTGGAAATTCTTTGAAGTCCTTTTCTTTCCACAGCCTCTGAGCACCTTGTAGCTGTGCTGCTGCTTGGTGGGTTTCGTCGTTTTTTCCATGAGATACGGAATGATGCTGGATACTTGGATAATCTGAAATTCAGGGATGGGTCTGCCAGGATTCCGTCTCCTCCTCTGCGTGCTCCACGTGGGAACTGGACAGGGAGCAGGGAAAGGGGTCCAGTGAGTTAGAGCTAGGGAGCGGGAGCTATATTTTCCAGAAGTGGCTAGTGGGTCTGGGTGCCACATTGGGCCCTGATTTTCAGAAAGGGCTCAGCACCTGCCTTCTGAGAACCTGACCCTTAAGGGGTCTTTGAACAGAGCAGCAACAGTTGAGATGCCCAAAATTGCTAGCCATTTTGAAAAACATTAATTCCCTAGTTCCCAATTTCCCCAAACTTGTGCCAGGGCTCTGGGCTTCTATTTCTAGTGTTGGGGTCTAGAATGGGGGGCTGGGAATCAGGACTCAGGGTTCTATTCCTGACATGTGGACGTGTGGTTTTGTTTGTCACCCCAGCAATCAAACCCTTGTCGCCTGTGTTTGATTAAAAGCCACGACATGTGTTACCTTTTGATTCCTTCTCTTTATTTATTTTTTTCCCTTCATTTGTCCCTGGGAGATGAGCGTTGGTCTGGAACTTATTAGTCACAAAGCCCTAACCTCTCACGCATTCTTGCTATCTGAGAAATGAATTATTAATGGTGCATTAAACAGAGCCTGGAAAGGGGCCCCGGGACCCTGCTAATCAGGAGCTAATTGAGGAAGAAATGAGATACCGCTCCTATCGCAGAGTGAGGAGCGTGCTGCATTGTGATACCAAAGGTGACCCTGCTGCAGCGTGGGGCTGCCAGTACCTGGTGAGTTGCTCACAAACTATTGCTGATGGGCCAAGGGCAGCTGGGAGACTTGCTCTGCCTGGCTCTGGAATTGCATTCAGGTTTCCTCTTCCCTGCTTAGCCCACACTCCAGATCCCAGAACTGGGCTAGAACTCAGGAAGACCAAGGTGAAATGTAAGCTGGCTCTGGGGGAAACGCTGCCTGCCAGTGAGATTTCATCCTAGGGTGAAATCCTTCCCACAAGGAGGGGCGAGGAACCCCATCTCCGGAGACGTTTTCAACCAGCCTCGATGAACGATGGGAGATTGCGCTCGAGGGCACAGTCCTGTCCCGGATGCGGGGAGAGAGGCTGGGACTTTCCTGCCTCTCTAATGCTGGGGTCCCAAATCCTCAGCTGGTGTAAACCAGCAAAGCTCCCATGGTGTTGGTGGAGCAGCACCAGTTCATACCAGCTGAGCCGGGGAGATGGAGAGAACGCATCTGCCCTACCACGATTCTCAGGTCTGGAACGTGTCGCTCAGCGAAGGCCATAAAGCTAGTGTCTGCCTTCTTACATGTAAAGACCTTGAAACAATTGGATGCAGATGAAGAGTTGATTTTAATTCTCCCCCGGCCAGACACATGCTCCACCCCACCCATGGAATGATATCCACAAGCACAGCGGGTTTTCGGTCCCTGCCCTCCAGAGCCGCCCTTGCCAATGTGCAGGACAGACCGCGACGATCAGCAGGGAATGTCGTCTGCTAGGTTGAGGGGTGGAGGGCGAGCAAGGGGGAAGGCACGGAGCCCCCCTGCTGTGTTTAAAGCCTCCAGCAGCCACCTTCCTGCTGCAGAGGGCAGGCCAGAACAGAGCTCTTTCACCAGGAACCGCAGGAAGGTGCTGCCCAAAGCTCTCCCCTGCCAGCCTGGTAGCGACGGTGCCTGAGTGGCAGAGAATTCTGCCACCTCTCTGGTGATGGCGTTCGTCGTGTGCGAGTCTCGTGGCACAGCAGTGAGCATCCCCCCCCCGCACCTGGCACACGCATGCGCTTGCCAAGGAAGTTCCAGCAGCCATGGAAACACACCTGCCCCTGAACGGTTCTGGTTTCAATTCCACCTTCTGGGTATGGTAACCCCCATAGCCGGCCCACCAGCCCCAACCGACCTCTCCTTGCTGCCAAGGGAGGACAGAGGCAGCTCTTCGGATTCTCCATCCCTGAAACCATTCTCACCCCTGCCCACCCTAGGCTGCAGCAGAATGTGCCTGTCTCTGCTCTGGGCAAGGCCTGGGCTTTGTGTCCCTCAGCTTCCACCTCTTGCTGTCAATCACTGAGCCTGTATTTGCTGAGAATCAGCCTCAGTTTACTCCCTGGGAGGCTGAGGCTGGCAAGGAAGAACGCCAGGGAGGAGCGGGGCCCCGGTGGCGTCCTGGAGAACCCAGCCTGTAAGAGGTTATTGGGAGTAGATTAGCCTTTTGCATTATTCATACAGGCGAGGCATTCTAATAGGCAGCAGGATGATGAAAGCAGGAGGGTAATTGGGGCCAGAGAATGCTCTGTCAAGACCTATGGGAAGGATGTGCAGCTTTACAGTGAAAGTAAGAGTGACGCTGGGATCCAATGTGTGTGTGAGAGAGAGACAGACGGACAGACCCCTTCTCCCCCGCTGCAGCCAGCTAACGAGCAGGCAAATTATTTCCAAGGTCCAATCCATTGCAAACCTTTCACTGTCACACCCTGATCACTGGAGACAGAGTGAAACACCCGTGCTGGGCGTGCTCTGTCCTCTTCTCTGCCCTGTTCTCGGTGCAGGACAGGGGTCGGCGGGTGCATGCTCCCATCTCTCCCAGAGGCACATGCTAGTGCCAGGTTTGTGCTGACACAGCTAGCCCCTTGCAGGGCACATATGGAAATACCAGTGATTCACCCTGAATTTCCTAGGCAGACTAAGTGCAGCATGGGGTGTCACCACACCGGGGTGCAGTAAACCCTGCCTGGCTGACCTGCGGTGTCAGGATGCACTGCGGGCTGCATCGAAAGGTGACAGAGCAGAGGGGACAGGCACAGAAGACGAGGGAAGCCTCCCTGCAACGCTGGCCAGCCCAGTGCCTGCGCAGCACATATCGGCTGCGGGGAGCAGATGATGTGTCCGGCCCCACGAGGGAAGGGAGCTGTGGCTGCAAAGGAAGGACTACAACTGATGCATGCCAAAGGCTGTGTTCTTCTGGAGGGGACCACTGGAGCTCATGATTTACTGCAGCTGGCCTCAGGCTGCCCCAGCGGCTCCGGGCGGTGTCCCGCCACGCTCCGACACCCTGCGTTCTGAAATGCAGCCACCAGGGCAGTAGCGGGCGGACCGTAGGGTGTTCAGGGGAATACGGGAGCGAAGGGAAGACATTGCTAAACTGGATCGGAGCGTAATGGTGGCCAGGTCCACTCAACCCTGTGCTGCATCCAGATTGCTCTCCCATCTCCAGCAGAGGCCTGTCCCAGCTGCTTCAGATGAGGGTATAGACCCTGCAGGGACAGGAGAACCGACCTAGAGGGGAAGCTTCTTCCCACCCCCTTCTGTTAGAGGTTGAAGCCGGAGGGTTTAGCGCCAAAGTTTCTATTATTTATTTAAGGCAGACGTCACTGGGGACCCGCTCTATTTGTCCCCCTTGCCTTGGTTTCCTGGCTGATACAGGAGACGGCCTGATCCCAGAGAAGCTGTGACACCAGTAAGCAAGACTATGCTTTACTAAAACACGCTGACCCCAAGGGGTGATTTCTGTGGCTCGCCCCCGTCTCTGGTGCTCAGGGTCAGGAGTGCAGGAATGCCAAGGCACTTAGCAGGAAATGGCTGTATTAATCTCAAGGATACGGCGAGGCAATTGGAAGCAATCTATCCAGCCCGAACTCTCTAGCGCTCTTAATGAGCTCCAGATGTCTGCGTGGGGAATTCCAGACCAACGCAGAAGGGAATTCTCCTCCATAATGTTTCTTTAATGGCAGCTTAATCTTTGCCGGCAATAGCACACGGCAATCAAAGCCTTGCCGGGGTTTGTTTAGGGTCAGCTCCTGCTGGATTTCTCCAAGTGGTATCATGGGAAATAGCAACGGGAGGTTCTATTTAATGACAGGAGAGCCAAGCTGCCCAGGGCTTTGGGGATAAAGCCCCACCGGGAGGGACATCCCAGGGACACTATTCGGATTGACGTGAGCGTGGCAGCCCCACCATGCTGCGTCCGCTGTGCTGAAGCAGTCAGAGAGGGTTTTCATCCCCCTGTCCACAGCTGGGGAAGGCATTTGCCCAAGCTCACATGAGCAGCCCTGGGCCGACGTGGGAACTGAAACCTGTTTCCTGCCTCTCCAGCCCAGGACCTCAGCCACTGGACCACACTGTCATCTGAGCTGGTGACTGGGGAAGCCTCCAGCTGAGCACATGGCTGGGGTGGGTCCTGGAGCGCTGCGGTGCCCCTTGCATGGGGTGGTGGTGTGCGTGGTAAAGAGCAGGGACAGCCAGTCGAGAGCAGGGAAGATCCTGTATTGCCCTGACAGCCCCAAAGCCATGAGCTAGCCCCATGGCAGCGAGATTCCTGCTGCACCTCAAGATCTCCCGCAGGGCCCCCTCTCAGAGAGAAGAGAGGCAGCGCTCCATTCATGTCCTCCATTCACCATCCTCTCTGCTGATTACCTGGCACTGTGCTGGCATGTGGACACACCTGGAGCTGCCACCCACCCACTGCCCTGAACAGCCTGCTGGTCCATGCTGGGCATACACCAGCTGCGGAGGGCTTGCTAGCCCGTTGCCACTCCCTAGCGACATCTACAGCTGCAGCTTGGCTGGCCCCTGGCTACTGAAGCGTTATTCTGAGTCCTACACATGCTGATTAATCAGGTCTGAAATGCCCCCCACCCTCACCCCATGGGCCAGATTCTGCAGCATGGGTCTCCGGTGTAATTCCTGGCCAGGATTTAGGGAGACCCCCATGTGGTGATACTGGGCAGTGCAGGCTGGAAGCTGGCGAGCCAGAGGGGACCGAGGCGCTGTCAGAATCCAGCAGCCTCAGTAAAGATCCCTCGTTGTGTCCCTTCCCTGCCATGAGACGGGCAAGAGAAGCGAGTGGAATTTGTGCCTCTGTGCTACGTTACCCTAGAGAACTCACCTTTGCAATAGCAGCTTCCTTCCATGCCACACCACTTCCACGTCTGTTTCATTTAAACCCACCCGGAAGTCCGGATACGTGATTTATACAAATTTTTTTCTGTTGGGGTTTTCACAGTGCCAGCCAAGGTGCCTCTTTTGCTTTTTCAGCCTAAGCGACTCCGCGCCGAGTAACTTCTGTCACATTTTAATTACTTCTGCGTTATCATCATTCTCCACGGCTAGGAGCCATGTGGCTGTCAGATTTCTCTTCTGCCACTCGGCCTACATTAAGATACAGAATACCTCTCCTTTTGGACCTGAGTTAAATTGCACAGCTTGGGCGAGTCATGAGACTTTCTGTGGCAGCTCATGCAAAGTGGAGAACACTGCGCTGGCATAAATAATATTCATTTCTTGCTATCGGAGGGCTTGACAACGTCTGAAATTGCTTCTTGCTAATCGGACACGATTGCTCAGAATAACGAGCTCTTTGCTGCGCTGGAATTGACAGTAACGAAAAAGTGCATGGAGTTCAAGCCGCAGAAAGAAGAGGCCAGATTTGGTTTTGGGGAGGATTGAAAAGCCATTTCTTTTCACCTTCCTGTCTGTCTTGAAGGATGGCTTGTGGCTAATGCGCACAAGACAGCGGGGTTCAATTCATGGCTCTCCCACAGAACTCCCTGGGAGCCTTTTGACATGTCACTTAACCATGCAGTGCCTCAGTTTCCCTTCAGCAAAGTGGAAATAATCTTCCTTTCTCCTGCACTTTGTGTGTCTTGTCTACATGGACTGTAAAGTCTTTGGGAGAGGACCCATCTGTCACTAGGTGTTGGACACTGGAGGCCCTTCATTCCAGGGGCAGGCGTACTCCAGGCGCTGCTGGAGTGATAAAAAATTATTTATCTTCATTCAGGAGCATTTACACTTAATTTTACCCCACACATCTTGGCCTGTTCTATAGTACTCCATGGCTAGCACTTTCTGAGTGCCCAGAACATCCACAGTCTGTCCTCATATCCTGCTGTTTCTAATGTCATGGAATAACTCCTTTCACTCAAGGAAAGCATTCTAGGGAGGGATTTCTGCAGCCCGGTGAATTTTCAGCCATTTCACTCTTTTCATGGCAATACAGTAGAGGTGCCTGATAACAGCAATGACATCTTTAAATGCTATTAAAAGCTCCTTTGCGTAGCAGCCAATGTCACCTCTAGCCCCATTTCAGTTGCCCTCAATTGCCCCGTTGCAGAGTCTCCCAGTTGTCTGATCGCTTGACAGTCAATGAATAGGAACGTGAAGCCATTAATGAAGTAAACTGTTGAGTAAGCGGTTTCCCCTTGGTTGTAGCATGCTGGGTTTGACATTTGGTGCTTTTACAGGGCTGGAGGAGTCGTTTTAGCAGCAAGAAACGTGGTTTGCACCCCTCCCTGCAGTTTGCAAGTAACAACCTAAAAACCAACATACAGATCAAATAAATGAGCAGTCCTGGGAGTCTCACTGAGTGGGAGTTTTCACTTCCTTTCCTAAACTCTTGCATAGGATAAGTGTGTGTTGTTGTTGAAAAGCTGTCATGTTGCCCCCCCCCCCAGAGGCAGCTGCATCTTAGTGATGGATAGCAATGTGTGTTGCCCTGGGTTGTTTTACAGTGGAAGGCTGTAACTCAGACTCAGAGACTTTAAGGCCAGAAGGGACCATCGTGATCTTCTTGTCTGACCTCCTGCACATTGCAGGCCACAGTACCTCACCCACCCGTCCTGCAACGGACCCCTCACATCTGCTGAGTTACTGATGTCCTTGGATCTTAGTTTAAACACTTCAAGTTACAGAGACTCCACCATTTACTCAATTCAAACCAGCGAGTGACTCGTGCCGCACGCTGCAGAGGAAGATGAAACCCCCTCAGGGTCTCTGCCAATCTGACCTGGGGGGAAATTCCCTCCCGATCCCTAGTATGGTGATTGGTTAGACCCTGAGCACATGGGCAAAACCCACCAGCCGGACACCTGGAAAAGAATTCTCTGTAGTAACTCAGAACCCTGCCCTATCTCCAGCCCCTGGAGGTAATTGCTAATAGCAGTGGCGGATGGGCCGCATGCCACGGTAGTCAGCCTCATCAAAGCCTCCCCTCCAGAAACTTCTCCAGCTCAGTCTTAAAACAACTTAGTGCTTTTGCCCCCACTGCTCCCCTTGGGAGGCTGCTCCAGAACATCGCTCCTCTTGATGCTTGGAAACCTTCGTCTCATTTCAAGCCTGACCTTATTTGCCGTGAGTTGCAGGGTGGCAAATTAAAGGGGGATTTGCTAAATGAAAGTGTGTAAATTGCAGCCATTAGACTTTAACCTCCCACCTTCCATGTAGCAGCTCTGGGTTTGGATACCTCGGTGCACAGCTCTGTTGCAATCTAATCATCTCATTGGGCTGCAGGAAGTTCAGTGCCTGGGAAAGGTGCTGGATTGGCAGCTCTGCACTTACTGCGCAGATTGCAGCTGGGTCCCATGCCCCAACTCCTGGATGGAGGCCTCGCCTCTTAGAATGAGAGCGGGTTTCCGCCTCCACCGGCCACGTGAGTCCACTTAGAGCCACCTGTTGCCTTCAGGCCATATTACGCTGTGGTGCTGTGTGCAGCGCAGGGTGGGTTGCTGGGCTGAGGGCAGGCATGGGGCTGCGCAGCTGGGGAGAGTCTTGACCTGCCTGGGCCTATTTCTAGGTGTCTTTTGCCCTCTGAGATCCACGTAGCCAGAGCCACATACTGCTCCCCCTCGGTGTCCTGGGCAGGCTGGCGGAGAACTGTCAGGACTGTCCCAGCGTTAATTGCTTGCCTTTCTACGATACCTTGCTGGGAGGTCGTGTAGTCTGGGGCATGGAGTCCTGGACAGGGAGTCCGGAGACCTGGGTTTTAGTCCCAGCTCTGCCTTTGACCCTGTGTGGTGCCATGCCTCAGTTTCCCTGGCAATCACTGCATGTGAAGCCCCATGTGAGATCTGAACATTATTAGCAACGTCTTGTATTTTAATTCCATTTTATCCCAGGGAGTTGGTTTGGCAGCTCAGCATCCTCTGTCCCTTTAAAACCAGTGGCCGAGTTGGCATGTTAGCAGCTCCAAGGGAGGGACCCAAACTCCTTGAGCCTGTAAATTATCATTAAAAAAGGAATCTAGGTTTACTCTGCGGGGAACTGGCTATTTCTGTAGCGTGAATGGAGCTGGCCTCCCTGACATTTTCTTAGCCCTGAAGGCAGGAGTAACCTTCAGGAAATAGCAAGCACATTCTGCTCCACTCACTGCACCGGTGGCAGGGGTGGGGCTCAGGAAGCGAGAGAGGCATGGGGATGGAGAGGCGTTGTCACAAGAGCGGGGTGGGTGGGACGTGCAGGCCACAAACTAGGGAAGCTCGGCATGTACCGTGCACCCTCCGTGCATCACTTTGCCAGCCCCACCCTGGTGCATTTGCCAGCCCCACCCTGGTGCAGTCCCTGTGTTCTGTCTCCCTGTAGAGGTCTGAGTGCTATGCCCTTGCCCTCATGGAGCTGGCTCTCCTCGCTCGGGGAGTGTTCCTCAATCTAGGGGTCATGGGTTCGATTCCTGCTCCCAGCAATGGATGGGCAGGTACTGCAGTGCACTTGCATGCAGCTCCCTTTGCCGGCTGGCACAGAAGGGCCCACCCCCTAGGTGGGGGTCTAGTGCTGAGAGCCATCCTAGGCCTCGCAGGAGTGCAGGGATTACCATTGTAACCAGCTCTGCAAGGGGAAGTGGCTTTACAGCGCCATGTCCCATGGGCACCCATCCCTGGGTAGCTCAGGGGCAAGAATACTGTCCTGGGGGTCAGGAGCCCTGAGCTCTCCCCTTGCTCTGCCACTGACCCTTGGGCATGTCACTTTCCCTCCTGCCTGTTGTTTGCATTTCCCAGCTCGGGTGTAAGTTCCACAGGGCAAGGCCTGTCTCTTCCTCTCAAAAGGAGGGATGGCCCAGTGGATAGGGTGCCAGCCATGGAGACTCAGCTTCAGATCCCTGCTCTGCCAGCCTCTCCCTGGGACCGTGGGGCCAGTTGCACATGCAGCACCTAGTACAACGAGGCCCTGATCTCAGCTGGGGCATTTAGGTGCTACAACAATCATCCTTCCTATAACTCAGTTTCCCTGTCTGTAAAATGGGCATCCATCTTACTGCTCCAGCATTATCAGGCTTGGATTCCTGGGGGCGGGCTAGAGAAGGGTGAGTGACAATGGTTGAGACATTCTGTGCAGCTGACACATCCATCGCTTTGAACCGTGGGAGTCTGGCTAAGAGGCACCCTGGCCAGGACTCTGGGCTGATCGCTGATTTTCCTGGGCAAAGGAGCAGTCAGGCAGTGGGTGGCAATGTACCTCTGGGCCCTGGAGGCGAAGGGAGAGCTAATCCCAACCCTGCACACACATGCCTGCGTTTGGGAGGTGGACAGGGAGATGGGCTGATTTTAATTTGCAAGTGTAATTAATTATGACTAATATGCCCATATGCAAATAGGAAGTTACCTTGTGCATGCAAGTGACAGTGGCTTGAACGACGACCAACAGGCTCTTTCTGGGAAAGCAGCGAGAAGCAAACGCAGAGTAAATGATGCCTTGACTGCTGGCCCATGAGCCGAGAAAGGACCCGGCCGTACCATTCAAAAGCCCTTGCTGGGCGGGTTCCCAGCTCCCACATGAGCAATAGCAGCAGCTGGCTCGGCTGGGGGTCAGTGCTAGATCGAGTGTGCACAGAGCACGGGAAAGAATTAGTCACTTTCTTCCAACGCTGAACAAGGGGCTTTATTGGAATGAGAAGAACGGGATGATCCGAGAGCTGGCCTGGCTTGTTTCACTGCCTAGGAGTGCAATGGGTGCTTCCCAGCCTTTCCCATACTGGGAACCAGTCCTGTCCAGCCAGGGTTATCTAGTTAGCAATATGGCAAGGGCAGGGTGGGCAGGACCCTGTGCGACCCTAGGGTAGGCCGGTCCCTAGCCCCCGCTGCTGTCTTGCTGCAGGCCTCGGCCATGTGGGTCCTGCAGTCAGAGCAGACTGCAGCTTTGATTGTGCCAGCTGGAGTACCAAGAGCAATGACGCGCGGCAGCAGGGGCTGGCTGCCCCAGTGTGTGACCTGGGGTCCCAGGTGGGGTTGCTGCTGTGACTGGAGCCAGCTTGGGTCTGTCTATACCTGTCACAGTCACCCCTCGGAGCTCCCTTAAAGAGACAGCGCTCCCACTGAGCTCTGCCAGGGCACTGGCAATGACAAAAATAATCCCAATGCAACACTCCCGGTCAGATAGATGAGGCAGGATTAGCCCTGGCAGCAGGGATCAGCTGGCTCTTGATGCGCACGGAAGGGCAGGCTGGAGGTCAGCTCTAATGAAGTCGCCGGCGTTACTGATTGTACGAGGGAGACACGGCCCTGGCCTCCTCAGGGCTCAGTGCCAGGAGTGGCTGAGCTTGGAATGAAATAAGTAGATGAAGGAAGGTCTCTAGTCACTTTTTGAGCAGCCTGTGAGAGAACCCCGGCATCCTGGTCACTGTTCCCACCCCCCTGCTCTCCCTGGGGCAGTGCAAGGAGCAGCCGTAGGGCTCCGCGGGGCGTTGCACGAGCACTCGGTCTGGTGTGCCTTCGCGTGCAGGGCGCTGGTGAGAAGTTGCTGGATGTCAGGCCTGCTGGTGCAAGGGGGCAGAGGCTGACTGGACAGACCATGGGAGGCAGAGCCAGCTCCAGGTGCAGGAGACAGAGGAGGGAGGGGACAGAGCAGGGGGCAGAGGGAAAAACGTCCAGATGATGATGTACCCCGCAGGGGTTCACGTTAGGGTAGCCATCTGACTCCAAGTCAGCTAGCAGGGGCACCTGCTGCCTCCCTTCTCTCCCCAGCATAGGGGTGAATGGGGGTGTCCATGTCTGGAGACTGCACCAACCCCTCTGTGACCCTAACTCAAGGCCTCCAATAACCAAGGCCACTGGCATCGCCTGGTGACCTGTCCCTGTGGCTTCGCCTCCCAGACGTGAGCCTGTCGCTCCCCAGCGCAGATGGCATCAGTGACAGTCGCTGACATGGTGCTTGTCAAGCCAACCTGTCCTCGGCTCTCACCACCTGGCAGGAGCAGCTGTCTCCCGATGCTCGCACACACCTCAGGCTGTGAGTCCTGCTCCCTGCGATTGGTGCACGGGGAGGAGGTTCCACCGGGGCTGGAGCATGGGGCTGAGAGGTCCTGCCCTGATGCTGGGGGCGGCAGGATGCATGGAGACCTGCTAGCTAATGCAGACGCCCCTCCTCGAAGGGTTTTATGGCAGAGCCGTTCCCTTTCTCAAGCCAGCTTGTGAACTCAGCAAACAACCTCAGCAAGTTTGTTTGATGAGAGCTATTTTCCAGAGCTACATTGAGTGGCATTAATCAGTGTCATCCCTTAATTCTTTACTGATTGCCTCTGTGATATGGGGCTGGTAACAGCTTCCAACGGGTCTCTGTGACCACCCGCATCCCAGTCCCGTAGGGCAGGTCTGCATGTAAAACTGACATTGCTGCTGTGCCAATAGTCAGGCTTCTCCCGTCGGCATCGCTAATCCACTTCCCTGAGAGGCCGTAGCCGTGCTGCTGGGAGAAGTCTCCGGTCGACTTAGCCCTGTCTGTGCCGGGGGTGCGGTCGATGTACCTGCGTTGCTCCGGGGTGCGGATTTCACCGATGTGTTTCTTATACAGACCTGGCCTCTGAAAACGTCTGGCCCTGGGTGTGGTGAAGGTAGGAGGCGCCCTGGACACCAGCTGGCAGCCGGAGCGGTTAATGAGGTAGTGAGCGCACCAGCTGGAGAACCCAGGAAGGGAAGCAGCCTGAAAGCCTACCCTGGGTGCAGGAAAGGAGGCTCCTCATCACTGCCGGACCTGTGTGCTGCTTATTCACCCACAGGGCTCAGCGCCCGGGTTTTCCTGGAGAGCCTGGCCACAGGCTGTAATTTTGCCTGTGATTGTCGTCAGACTAATCGGCCTATAGTTACCCAGATCATCCCATTTACCCTCTCTAAATATTCGTTCCGCCCCAGCTTCCTGGAGGTCCCCCAGTGTTCCAAGATCAACCCCCCACTCGAAGGTTAACACGGGACTAACTCCCAGGCCCTTCCTCTAAGCACTAGAGGAGCAAACTGGGTGTGTCTCCCCTGATTCTGTGCTAGCAGCCCCAGTCCATCCAGCCTGCCGGCATAAATATTTATATCCCGATGCGGTGCTCTTCTAAATATAAAGCTTTATCTGAGATTTAATTTCAACGCTAAGTGTAGATAATTTATTTATAATTAATGTAGACATCAAGTTCCAGCTTCAGAATGCCAGTGAGCTTTCATTTATAATTGGAGGTAAGTCGGAAGGCAGTGGCTGGGCCTCTTATCAGTTTCATTTTAATTTTTCATCCTGCAGGAGATGATGATGGCGCAATTCAGCACTCGTTCAAGGAAGCACAGACTCCCCTAAAATAACAATTTCAGGGGGAGTGTGTAACAGAACCATCTTGTTTCTCTCTCTCTCTCCCTTTGATAGCTCACAGCTTTCTTCAAAGCATTGTTCTTCCTTTAAAAAGAAAAGTTGATTAAAAATTAAAACCACTTTTCAGCACAATAAAATTTACTCCCTGCAATTATGTGAGGGGGCTGGTTATCTCGCCTTCCGTAGATTTTAATTAAAAGGTACAACAGAAGGAAAGAACGACCTCCAGAAAATAATAGAAGTCTTTCCACTAACAATGACATACAGGCACTTTTTTCAATCACAGAGTGTTTCATTTCTTGACTTCAGAACTAGGAAATCTGTGCCTGGCGTTTGCATAGTGGCATGTGGGTGAGAATTTCGTGCAGGCCTGGGAAGAGATCGACACGGCCTTATGGCAGGGTGATGTAGGCGTGGCAGGCGTGGGCAATGAGGGGGTCGGGGTAGTGCAAAGAAGCGTGGACAGAAATGCTTCATTTGTGAAAAGGGGACGTCTTCTGTTTTCCATTGACAGCGGAAGGAAGGGCTGGTGGCTAAGGCACATTGCACTGAGAGCAAGATTCCTGGCTCTGCTTGGGTGAGTCGCACGGCTTGGGTGCGTCGCACGGGGCCAGACTTGGGTGAGTTGCATGGAGTCAGACAGCCAAATGTCCTGAGGGGCCCCGCCACTGGAGCCAGATTGTTAAAGACGCTCAGTCCCTGTTGTCAGTGGGTAGCTCTCAATTGTCCTCAGTGCAGCGGGAAGTTCGTCATTGTCCCCCGTGCTGGGCGAGGAGTTCACCATTGTCCCCCACGCTGGGAGGGGAGTTCGCCGTTGTCCCCCACGCTGAGAGGGGAGTTCGCTGTTGTCCCCCAGGGTGGGGTTCTGCACGTCTGGCCCTTATTTAAGTGCCTGAATAGGAGCTGAACTCTGGCAAAATTCTGGCTCTGAGCTCTCTCTCTGCCCCTCAGTTTTCCATTTGTAACCTGAGGGTCTATTTCTATCCCCCATTAAATCAATAAACACCCAGTTGTTCGAGGAAGGGACTGTAACAAAGTTGGGGGTGCATCATTACGGACACTCAGCTGGACACGTGCCTTTTATGCTCTGGCCCATGGATTTGATCCTGGACTGGCGAGGGCCTGCCTGCCTTCCCCTTACTCCTCAAGCATTCCCGTTGCAGGGAGCGGGGCTGCTTGCAAAGTAGGATGCACTTCAGCATGAGCCAAGGGATCCGAATCCGGTCCTTTAATTATCCTAGGCCATCCAACTCCTCGCGCGAAGGAGCTGCTCATGAGCCGGAGTCCTGAGCCTAGAGCGTTATCCTGTTGCTACTGATCAAGACGTCTCGTAAAGCCCACAGCACCCCCAGCCAGAGCGCTGTGTCTAGGGGAGTGGGGGGGGGTCAGTGTGCAGCCCACCCTGAATGTTTGTAGTCTGTCAGCACGTGGAACTGCGTGTGCAGATGGTCGGAGCCTAGCGGCAGCTGTGCCCACCTCTGCAGTGTGTCTGCGCCCCTGCAACGAGCCGACTTCTGGAAGCGCCTTTCCACGGCACATTCTCATGTAGCAACAGACCTGAGATGCTTTCCTTTCGCTCTTTTTTTTTTTTTTAAACAAAGCTAATAAATGGACGATCAAAGAATGCTTAGCACCCAGGCTAAAGATAGCCAGTGCATGTGACAGGGCTGGGGAGGGGACCCGCCAGGGTGAGCAGTGCCAGAGTAACTGTGTAAACATAGCAATCGTCACGCACGGTAATCAGGTTAGGACTTGATCATCCCTGTCACTTATATTTTTTAAAATCTGGTCTTTAAATTTCAGGTCCCTTAACGCTGCTGCATTTTCTGCGCATGCTGCCCCCTTGTGGGAGGAGCCTGAGATGCACCTTTTGAGTTGGGTTTGGTGGTGTTTGGACAAAGGTCTCCTAGGGTACTATTGCAGGCCCCGATCCGCATGGGTGGATCCCTGCAACTGCAGAGAGCGGTGGGGCCAGCCCACACGGAGTTCTTTTGGGGGACAGGAACAGGAATGGCTTCCCCCTCTCCAGTGGGCTGTCTAGTCCCGTATCCTGCCAGTCCCAGCTGCATTAGAGGAAGGTGAAAGAACCCAGCAGTGATGGGAGAACCTGCCCTCAGGGAAAAGCTTCATAGATTCCCATTGTGATCGTCCGGGCTGATCTCCTGCAGAGCACAGGCCGGAGACCAGCCCCACAATAATTCCTGGAGCAGAGCTGATAGAAGAACGTCTCATCTTGATTTTAAAATGGCCTGTGATGGAGAATCCACCATGATGCTTGGTAAGTTGTTCCAAGGGTTAATTACACTCGCTGTTAAAAGTTTGCACCTTATTTCCAGTTTGAATTTGTCTAGCTTCCACTTCCAGCCATTGAATTGTGTGGGACCTTCCTCGGCCAGACTGAAGGGCCCATTATTAAATATTTGTTCCCCATGTAAGTACTTACAGACGGATCAACTCACCCCTTAACTTTCCTTTTGTTAAGCCGAATGGATTGAGCTCCTGGAGTCTGTCACTGTAAGGCAGGTTTCTAATCCTGTAATCATTCTCGGGGCTCTTCTCTGAACCCCTCCAAGTTATCAACACCCCTTAACAGGATAGTCCGAGGTCAGCTGAACCCTTGACACAATGTTTGTGTATGACAGTAGCACTTAGCAGCCCAGTCATGGAGCGGGACTCTGTTGTGCTAGGTGCTATACAAACCAGAACAGAACAATGATCCCTGCCCTCAAGAGCCATTGCAGAAGTGCCTTGATAAAAGCAGAGCTGTGGCAGGGAAAGACGAACCATTGGACACAAGTGACGCTGCTTTATTTGCAATTCCCTCTTCTCGTTTTGTACTCTCCCCTCTGGGACAAATTCCTGCAGGAGCTGGTACAACTATTGATGGCCTCATCAACCAGGAACATTCAAAAATCATTAATCACCCCCCAAAAAACACATAAAACTGGTTTAAAATCATTAGATTTTTAAAAAAGTAAAAGCTGTTCCGTTCTTTCCCTGGCTTTCTGGTTCCTGCACCCACTTCAGATTCGTAAGATTTTCTCACCAACCATGAGGGCAGAACCCGACTTTTCAAACAACGAACACTGAGCTTTACATACAGCCCGTGGCACCCAGCAGCTGGGCTCTCATGTCATGAGCATTGCAATCAAATCGCTGGAGTTGGCACTGTGGCCCCAGCCCCATCGCAGCTGACAAAGTAGCAGGGCTGCTACTTTGGCTGGTCTGTCCTGGTGTTTGAAGTTGAGTGGGGGAGTGGTCCCTCTGTACCATTGCTAAACTTACAGCATGTGGGAGCTGGGCCTTTGGCTCACTCTGGACAGGACCACTTGAGCTGCTTTCCTGCCCAGCCCAGAGAGGTCTTAGAGTGAGACCAGATGAGTGTTGAGCCAGAAGTGGAGCCGGCTGGTAGTGGGGGTTGGACTGTGCAGCAGGATCGCAGCCAAATTACAACCGAACAGCTTTACAGAAAATGCCATTTGCAAAAGGGGCTGCTTTCAGTGGAAAAGGTTTCATTTAAAACCCTTTGCCCAGCGCTGCTCTCCAAAGCCCTGAGCCTGCACATGTGTGCTCATGTGAATAACTCCGTCCCTGAGGAACTTAACAAGGTTACTCCCAGGCCGAAAAGGTAGCTTGTGCATAAATATTTGCAGGAAGGTCTAAGGGTTAGTGTCTGCCACTCTTGCACTGAGTTGCAGGCCCTTAGTCTTCAAGTACTGGCCCTGATGGGTCCTTCTGTGGCCCCGGCATGGTAGTGACTGAGCACCGTGGACTCTCCCAGTGCAGGGCTAGTGAAGTCAGGGATCAAGAGAAAAAAATGACTGGCTGGACGGTGAAATACTTGTCATGGAGCTCAGAACAGCCAATCAGGACACTGTGGTTTGCATACTCAATTTGATTGGTTAATGTTGTTCTGGAGTTTTGCATTGTCCTACAAGTTGAACAATGGCAATTTACTGATTAATCACATGATTGTTTTCAAACCTGTGTCCCAGGATTCCTGTGAACAACGGGACCTCATAGAAGGGCTCTAAGATTTAATTAAGAATCTGCAAAACCCTGGCGTGGAAGGGGCTGTCTAAATGGAGCAGTTTATTAATACTGGTTTTTCTAACCCCTCTTACAAAACGCAGACCTTTGCCCTGAGCATGGCTTGGGTTTCTTCTGAATCCGGATGGCACCGTACGCCCAGACATTTGTCCGTTTTCCTCAGAACGGGCATCTTCCCTTGGCAGAAAATGCATCCTGACCTGCTCGGCACTCATTTCCGAGTCTCGTCGCTGTGTCTGCCAGGAGCCAGGTCATTCGCTCATTCATCGAACGGACACACATACATGCGAGCACCAAGATTATGCAAATGTTTGGGGTCAGCGTGGAAACGCTCACCCAGTGTTGTCTTATCAGGTTCCAGAAGCTTTTATGAATGCTAATGAGGTTGCCCCAATGCCCTCTCCTGCCTGGCAGAGGACAGAGAGAGGATTTTCTGTCCTGGTCCACATTTCGCACCGGATCATCCATTTCCCAGCGCCAACCCTGCAGCTGCCTTTTCCGTTCAGAAAGCCAGAGCTGCATCTACGCTCCAGGCGGCTGTAACGGAGGATGCATCGCCTGGAAAAGCCGTGGTGCTGTGCTGGAGTTCTGTACGGGTCCATATTTCTAGGAGGGCTCATGGCCATCTCTGGCTGCACTCTTCTAACCAAGCATTTCGAGACTTGACCTGTGTTTTTTCCCCACCCCCTCCACCTCCTCAGCCCTTCCCACTCAGGAAATACAAGCAAAAGAGAAAAATAGTCTGGCCCGATGGGGCCCTGATCTCGGTCAGGGTCTGGGCAGCACCTGACCCGACAGGGCCCTGATCTCAGTCGGCGTCTGGGCAGCGCCTGGCCCGACAGGGCCCTGATCTCGATCGGGGTCTGGGCAGCACCCAATACAATGGGGCCCTGATCTCGGTCGGGGTCTGGGCAGCGCCCGGCCCGACGGGGCCCTGATCTCGGTCGGGGTCTGGGCAGCGCCCAGCCTGACGGCGCCCTGATCTCAGGTACCACATCTAGGCAACACTGAAATACTGATAAGAAGATGAAATACTGAAAAGAAGATGGCAAGAGGGTGCTGGTTTGTGCTGTTCTGGAAGGTTCAAGCTGATCAATCAGAGCTCTTCGTTTACTCTTTGAAACCAGAGTGAGCTGCGTTGCTGCAAATTGTGTCTACACTTAAGTTTGCTCTAGCTCAGCTCTGTCAGTGCAGCTAAAATCCCGGAGCAGACGAGATCCTAGCAATGACTTAAATTCTCGGGATACCAACCGCTCCCAGGGCACAGTTCAATTCCTGATAGCCAGGCTTTTCTTGGGGGCATCTGGGCTGCGCTTGGTGGAGCTGCTTTGGTGGATGCGGGAGAAGCTCCAGACATAGGCCCCGATTCAGCAAGGTTCTTGGGCATGTGCCAGACTAGAAGCGTGGGAACAGGGATGTCAGCTCCAAAGGGACTTGACGGGCTTAAGCACCTGCTACAGGGAAGCCAGGAGCAGGGCCCAAAGGGGTCTGCTTGTCCCGGGGCATGGCATGGCCTGACCGGCGCTGCTGAGATGGGCGGCCGGGAGGCTGCAGGGTCTGCCGGGGAGGCGAGCAGGGAGGATGCATTTCAGAGGCTGTGAAGCCCAAGGGAACAGAGCGGATTGCGGCGAGGTGCTGGAGCTGTCAGCGGGGACAGAGAAGGATGATAGATCAGCTGCTGATTTTATCGCTTCCCCCGCGTAGCAGCAGGATTGATGTTGCTTGCCCGGCGCCGTCCCTGATGGATGCCAGCAGTTCTCACCTTGACAGGGTCGAGTGTTTCCTCCCATCTCACTTCAAGGCCTGATCCTGCTGCACAGGACGGTGTCTCCCTTCAGGATCAGGCCCTTGCCCTTCGTGTGCCGGGGCCCTGTTCTCTGCTGCTTGGTGTCTCTGGCCAGCCCTTTGTACCAGTGCCAGGTGGGCGTGAAGGGCCATGCTCTGCCCACTGGGTTCGGTCACATAAGGGCATTTGACCTCTAACCTGGGGCTGCTAGCAGGGGAACTGTCTGCATCATGCCATCTGTCCTTCCGTTCATCATGGCAACCCCTCTCCATTTCCTCTGGCATCTGCCCCCTCCCTCCCTGGGCACCCCCCTCAAGAACCTTCCCCAGCGCTCTGGGATGCTTCGTTCTCCATCCTCTGAGCCGAGCCCTGTCCCTGTCAGCGAGAATTATGCAGCAGTAACTTAAGGCAGACAATATGGAGTCTAACAAAGACGGGCCTCTAAACGGGGGCTATTGATTTGCCATCACTCTGACCCTACAGTGGGTACGGGCATGGACGGAGCAGCGCTGCCCAACCCGACGGGCAGGGCTGGCTTGCAATGGCAAAGGGATGGCCTGGCATTGGTGGTTTATCTGAGCAATTAAATCCCCCAAAGGGATTGCGCCCAACCCCCTTCTCCCTGCTCGAAAGACTCCAGCCCTCCTGGATCCGGATTTGAAACAGTGGTGAAATCTTGCCGGGCTTTGCCGAGGGTTTAATTCCCTGCCAGCGCTGCTTTCGCAAGCACACCGATGACTCAACGAGCAATTACAGGCTTAGCAGCCACTGCTGGGGTGAGGTAGCTCTTCGGGGCTGCTCGGCGGGGTCGAATGCGGCAGTGCAGGAGCCAGAGAGGCTGCCGGGACTGCCCCGGTGGAAGAGTGACTCTGGCCGACAGGCTGGGTTGTGCAGTGGGTAGGGATCAGGCCTGACAGTTACATGCTCTTCCCATCTCTGCTACTGACCTGCTGGGCCACCTTGGGCCCCTTGCTTGCCGTTGTAGCGTATGGGGCTGGGAAGCTCTTCAGCATTGGGAGTGACTCGTCTTCTGCATCTGAGGCCCCAGCTTGGTACCCTGAAGAGCCAGGAGGCCGTCGCCTGGATACCAAGGCTGGACAAACGCAGCACTTCCCTCGTACAGAGGCCTGGAAAAAGAAGAGCAAAGTTTTTTCGGTTTATTTTGGCTCATGGAAATATTCGAAACAAGCTGATGGAGGGAGCCTGGCTTAGCTGACAGGAAACCTGGGTTCCAGTCCTGTCTCTGCCGCTGCTCTGCTGGGGACCTTGGGCAAGTCCCTTCCCTGACCTGTGTCTCAGTTTCCCCTCCCATCCTGGGTCTGTCTGGTCTATTTCCATGGTAGGCTTGTCAGGGCAGGGACTGCCTCTCACTCTGCGTCTCGGCAGTGCCTGGCCCGAGGGAGCCCTGCTCTCTGTGTGACCACTGGTTGTTACCGTAATACAAACAACGTTACTAATAGTTGGAGTCAAGCAGGCGCCTGCAAGGAGGGATGGTGTCAAGGTGAGACCCTGACCCAGGGCTACTCCAGCCCTGCATTCAGCTTCTGCGCTGCCACAGGTATCCCCAGGAACCTGAGGCAAAGTCACTTACTGCTTCGGGGACTCAGGCCCCTCTGTCCCGTGGGGATAACAGCCCTTGTTGGGGGGGCTGAGAGTCTAACCACGTTAACGACTGGGAGGTGCTCGGATAACTGTGGAAATGGGGCTAAGTAGCTAAAATAAAGAGATTGTGCTAGGTGCTGGACAAACTTAGAGCATAAGACAGCCCCTGCCCTGAAGAGCTGGAAATGTAAAAGCTTTTAGCATTCAATCATAATTCACCGGATTAAAATCAGGGGAGTCAGCAGTTTCCAAACTGCGTGGCGAGTTATTTCTCTAGCCCAGTATCCACCGCCTGGTGCAAGCCTGCCTGGTGTGTGTGGGCCGAGCATCGGGTTCGGCTTTGGCGCAGGTCTTGGCATCAGGGAAATGCTCCCTTTGCGAAGTGAGCTCTGGGGCTCCCTGGCACTGTCCCAGTGGGCAGCACCTGAACTGCAGACCTTGTGCAAAGCACAGCCGGCTTTGCAGGGCTCTTCTTGCGAAAGGAATTTGTATCTCATGAATCATTCACACCGTACTGCGCTGGCAGCCCCAGCCGCGACTCTACCAACGCTGCGATTCAGTGTTTGAACACATGTTCCACTCGGGGTGGATGTGCCCTCAGTGCTCCAGCAGTCTTGTGCTGGGAAGGAAATTGCCCGGCTTTCCCCCCTCCTGGCAGCATGAGGTTTGCGTTGCTCATCAATGGAACTCATTGACTCTGCAGAGAAAAGTCTTTGGGATCAGGAGCTGTTTTAAAAAAATGACTTAAATGAAAAGCTGTCTCTTTGCCATCTGTCCTAGCTCCCTATGGAGGCTCTGTGATTGTGCTCCCTAATTGGGTTTGTATAGATGTCTGGATGACATTTTTAAAGGCAGGTGCATATGTTTTGCCTGCAAAATCTTACCCATTTCTAGTCTCAGGATGGGATCAGGACTCCTGGGTTGTGTTCCCAGTTAGGGCACTGTCTGGCTTTGTAACCTTGCACTGTGCCTTGGTTTTATGTTGTGTGAAATGCTGATAATGATTCTGACTGGCTCTCATAGCTGGCTTAGTTCATTCTTAGTAAAGTACTTTGAGATCCATGGATGGCAGATGCTATGGAGAATAGCAATGGTAAGAATTGCAGTATGGCAACAGACCTGTGGTCCATCTAGGCCAGTTCCCTGTCTCTGACCATGACAGCACCTGCTGCATTAGAGGAAGGGCTAGAAAACCCCACAGTTATGGGATAACCTGCCCCTAGGGGGAGTTTCCTCCTGAATCTGTCAGCTGGATGTCAGCGCATGCCCTGAAGCAGGGGGGTTTAGCTGCTGGTTGGAAAATTGATTTTATTTCCCCATAAAAAATTTCAGTGAAAACAAAAAAAATTTTCTCAAAAAACGGTCTTTAAATTTTTCAGGGTTTTGCTGAAAACCAAAAATGTTAGTTGTCAGTAACCAAAAATTCAAAAACATTGCTAAAACCTGAAAAAAGAGAGAGAAGATTTTTTAATGAAAAATGTTGATGAAAAGGAAAATATTTCTGCCCCAATTTCCATCTACTCAAAGAGCCATTTTCCAGCCAAAAGAAATTCCAGTGGAAAATGTTCAAGGAGCCCTATTTATAACCCTTCGAAAGGTCTTTCTTGTCCTTAAAAAATCCTTATTCTGATAATTCTGGTTGTTCTCGTTACCCATAGAAATGTCCTCTGCTTTTCTGAATCCTGCTAAACTCAAAAAGGGTTTTCCTTCAGCTTTTTTCATCAGCTTCAACCTCAACTTGTGGTCAGCAGGGCCTGTGTAAAATTTAAAAATATCTTGCTTTTCACCTGCCATTAAAATGCTGATTTCTGCTTCTAGTTTGAAAGTTGTTTTTATTTATTGGACATGGTTTTCAATTATAACTCCATGCATGAGAGGGAGGATAAAGTTTCAGCTTTAACAAACAACTGCTTGTTCCTAAATTTTAAATGATGTTTTGTGCCGAGCCTGCAAAGACAAACCAAAATCAAAAGATTTTTTTTAAAGAATAAAAATGTATGCCATTTTGGCTCTGCACTGCTGCACAGCAAAGATACTGTCTT
This sequence comes from Dermochelys coriacea, assembly GCF_009764565.3. Taxonomy (NCBI): domain Eukaryota; kingdom Metazoa; phylum Chordata; order Testudines; family Dermochelyidae; genus Dermochelys; species Dermochelys coriacea. The sequence goes on along the minus strand of NC_050094.1, from coordinate 14,588,248 downwards.
CTGCGCTGTTTAAGAGTCACCAGATACAAGCTTGCAAAAGAGTTTTCCTTCCCCTGCCTTTATAGAATCATTTTATTTCCTTTTAATGCCAAAAAATTTGGGGGTGAGGGGCTTTGTAAGAAAAATATAACAAAGGATTTTGATGCAAGTGGTTTCTCCATTTGGTATAACTTCTCCCAACGTTTGTATGCAGCGGAGATGCCAATAAGTAGGGGCTGGGGAAAACGAGTTTGTTTTAGTTTAACGATTGTGTTTAGTTTTGGAAATATCCGCAATGAACCCGGAGGGTTAATGGAGTCAGTTCTCAAACTGCTATGCTGCAAATGATGTCATAGGAACAAGCTGAACTAAAGGCAAAAAGAAGAGGCGACACCAGCAGGATTAGAGGATGATGATGAGATGGGTCCTGTATTTATTGCTTTGCTTTGTCGCTATGTCCCATGCTTTCAGTACGTAAGCATTGTAAGGGGCATTTGAGTTAGCTAAGGCCAAATCGGGAAAGTTTTCTGTATTAAGCAGACAGGCAAAAGGATTGCAAAGTCAGCAATATTATAGAAATGTTTTCCTGACAAATTTAAATAATAAAATTGGTTTGTGTTGAGTCCTCCCTCTGCTGGAGTAGGAACACAAACCTACTGCAGTGATGCGCTGCCATGTGGGAACCAGCAAACGCCACTGGCTGGTTTAGTTTCATGATCTGATGCTTAGATGGTAAAACCTGACTTAGACGCTAAGCTCCTGGGGCGGGGGCTGTCTCTTTGTTCTGTGTGTGTCCAGCACAGTGAGCCCTGGGCTATAACTGGGGCCCCTGTGATAATACAAATAATAATCATCCAAAACTCAAGTCAAGGGGAGTCTTGGGTTCTTCTCCAACTAGCCCAGACCTCATTAGATTGTGGATTTAGAGGCAGGATTTTTTAAAAGGTGGCAGATTATAGGAAATTAGCGCACTGGCTTTTAGCTTTAGAAACTCAGACTTTGCAAGGAGCAAACTCAGACACCACCTTCTCAGAGACTCAGCACCCACGACTCAGCTCCCACTGAGACACCGAAATACACGGCCAGATTTTCCTAAGTTCCCACTATGAGACTTTTGAGGCCAGCTTGGCGCTTTCTGCTCTGAGGTCACTTGCAAATCTGGCCTCTGATTCTGGGGCTGAAATGGGAGCTGAGCAGGTCTGAAAGTCGGGTGTGGACTGCGGGTGCTTGAGCTCTTCTGAAAATCCTGGTCACAGAAGGGACTTTCTCAGAGCAGCGCCGCTGAGCAGGGAGGTTAGAGCATCTTGTTCAATCCAGGTTCGGGCTCCTACCTGGGAGTGCTGTGGCCAGTAAGTTTCTATCAATCTCCTGGTCAGACAGGAATCCAGTTAATTGGAGCCACATGTCTATGGTGCTTCTCATGCCCTGCGTCCCAGGAAGCTCTCCAGAACTATAAAATTAACCGCTCAAATGATTATGTGCGAGCGAGGTGAAATTGGCGTATGTTAAGCTTGGGTTTAAGCCCTAAGCGTGTGTTGGCCTCGGGAGCTGCCAGAGGCCAGGATTCCAGATCTGAAGGATGTAGCAGCTGTAAAAGTTCTGTAGCTGGGATGGGGGCAGGGAGGGGCTGATCCTTGGGAGTCCCTAGGGACCTGAGTGTCAGCACTAGATCTCACAGTGTGACTCACACAGAGAGCTCAGGCTCACCCTGGTGATCTCAAGTCACCCCTGGAAATCCCTCAGAGGGCCCAGGGTTTCCAGCACAGCCTCTATATCTGGGTGCTTCAGCAGCTCAAGGGCAGGTGTGCCCCCTCCCCGGTGAGTGCGTGTGGCAGGTGCCCCTCTGTCTGCTACCGAGCTGTATCAGCAGATGCTCTGGGTCCAGTCGCTGGCATGTCAGCTAAGAGAAGGTTCTCTCTGAGTGCTGACCCACATGTAGCCCTGGCTGGGGGTGTAACCTAGTCCTGGGGAAGGCTCCTGCCTGGCTTTTGGAAGAACATGGAGATGAGCTGCTCGGATTCCTAAATCATTCAGTTCTCCTGGACCTTTCTGGCCCCCAGGAAAATCAGGGGTTATTTGCCCTTGGAAGCACAGGGCTCCTTCCCCATTTCCCCTTGTTGCTCTCCCCAGCCAGACCCCAGGACGACCCTTTCTGCTGCACAGGGCAGGTCTAGGAGTTCTGAGAGAGCCTCTCACTTCTCCATGGACCCCGAGATGTCCCTTCCCCCTAAACACCAGCCTCTGGTCCTGTCTGGGGAGCACCGAGGGGCCCCACCTGAGCAGGAAGCTTCATGGCACTGTCCAAACACACTGGAAGAGACGGTCCCTGTCCTACAGACCAGGGGCTGGGAGGTGACTTGCCAAGGTCATGTGCAAGGTCAGCGGCACTTCTGCCTACTGGAGCACACTACTTCTCAGTCAGCAAGACACCAGTCTTGGCAATTGAACCTCAGGTTTGCCTGTGACACTGATGCATCCTTTAAGTAGCTTACATTGTTGGCTTCCTGGCATCAGCTTTCGGTTTGGGGTACAGAAGACAACCCCCCCTTTTTTTCAAACAAAAGCATGATTCTCCTTTTCAACAGGCCTGTTTCCCCCCGGCTGGGATGCTCCAGCGTAATCTGCAGGTGTGTCTGGTTCTGTGGAGCATGCCTCCTTGGGCTGCCCTGCTTCCTGCACAGTTCAGGGTTTGTGCCTGTTCCTCTGACATTCTATTAGCAGCTATGTCATTCTGTTCTGCTTTGTGTATTCCTCTCTGATAACCTGGCTTGTCCTTGACCATGCGTGGTGGTGAATTACAGCAGCCAACTACAACTGGATTTTTTGAAATTTTAACATGCAGCTTGCCCATTCCTTGCAATTCCATTTATTTACCTCCCTGGCAGACCCAGAAAAGTGCAGCTCCCTGGCAGAGTGAATACTGATTCCCGTGCCAGTGGCTGGTTTCTGAATTGCTTGCGCTGCTCCAGTGTGTTCACATCCAACTCACTGCAAATGCTCCGCCAAACAAAGTGACACCTAGTCAGGGTTTTAATGGGTTCCTAAAGTGCTCGGGAGCGGGAGGGTTTTGGTTTGATTCAGAAATCCCTGCACGCAGGCTTGGCAAATATATCGTGAAACCATCTATAGATGGGAAAAGTGGCAATGAAATTATTGCATTAAACTATTAATGCTTGGAGACTGTGGCTTTCAAATGGGATGAGGGACAGTATTATCCAGTGGTTACAGCAGGGGGATATTAGGTAGCTCTCCTGGGGGTTGTATTCCTGCAGCTGATTGACTGTATGGGCTTGATTAAATCACTTTGCCGCTCCATGCCTCAGTTTCCCCACCTGCAAGATGTGGGTAATACTTGCTTATCCCCCTCATTGTGTGTGAGGTTAATTAATGTTTGAAGAGCCCTTTAAAGGGGAGAAGCACTGTGCCAGAACTGCAGGAACACTCCCTCCTGGCCTCATCTCCTGCTTTTTGGAGAGCGGAGGAAGGCTAAGCCATAATTGTCAAGTTCTTGACGGCTCAGGTAATGTAAGGTTTGAGATCCATTAGAGAGTCTGTAATTATTTATAGGGAGAGAAAATCCTGCATTGTAAAATCAGATAGCATAGCAAATAAATGCTCTGATGATGGAGAGAGGGTTCTTCAAAAATAAAGTAATTTATAATCATAGATATGTGGCAGTGCAGCATCTCCGCACTTTAATCTTGGCTCTCTGGCCCTGATCCTGCAATCATATCCTAGTGCAGGATCGGGGCCTCTCTTTGTGCCCCTTAGACAGAAGAAGATCCATGTCACAGGGTCACCTGGGTAAATTCTAGTCCTCATTGACTTCATTAGAGGTCACACCAATGTTCCCGAGAGCAAGATTTGCTCAATGGATGCTAGAGCTAGACATAAGCCGGCTGGATCATCACTTCCATTTCCTGACTAACGCAGGACTGTCCTCTGTCCTGATCCCCCCTAAATTGCATCTGACCGGACAGCTCTCCCAGTGACCCTCTTTGAAAGCCAGTGGGAGCTGGTCTCTTTGAGCAACCTGAGCCATCCCTTTTCAATGTGGGGTCGAGCATTGTTTTGTCTTGGCATCGATCTGTAGCAACTGTCTAAAAGCTCGTGTGTGAGCTCCATGTACTACGAATAGTTGGCATGCCCTGGGATAACTCCTCACTGTCTAGTTCCATGGTTTCATTAGTAATTGTCAAGAGCTTTGAGCATGTTATGCAGAGCATAGATGGTATTCTCTGGCGCAGGAACCACGTCTTCTGTGCCTTTATACAGCATCCAGCACAACCCTGCCCTGCTTAAGGGTTTGAGGAGCTGCTGCAATATCAAACACTTTAGGTTTTTCCACTTTAAAAAGACGTTGAGCTTAGCAAAAGCCCACGGCACGGCAGCGAAGAAATCTCTGCCTCGGGGGTGCCCTGCAATCTGTTTGCTGCCAATGCTGTTCCCAGCAGCCAAACTGTTGCTTCTTAAACGCTAGGCATCTTCTGGCTGTTGTAGTTTTTTAAAAAACTGAACAAAACAAAACAACATCGTTGCTTGTATCTCCCTCCCTGCCAGCCAGTGAGTGTCTGGTCAATTCTGCCCTCCCTGCCCATGCTCCAATGCCATAATGTACACTAGGCGAATAATAAAAACGATCTGCAGCCAGATCACAGCTCCACCAACCAACGAGGCTTTTCAGAGCATGGCTGGCATGCAGCTCTTGCCAATTGTGCCACTTAGTTCTGTCACTGTGGCTAAAGTTTCTGGTTGTGGGTTTTGTTTTTTTGCTGCTGCTCAGAGCTAGGGTACTTGAGGGCATTGTCCCTGTGCCCTGAGGGGAAGAGAATAGGGCAGAGGGTAGGACTTAAAAGGGACCCAAGCAGTGTCTGACATAGTAAGTGGCACAGATCCCATGCACGTATGTAATGCAAGCCTTCCTCCCCCTCCAAATATACCATCCCAGTCTCCCTCTTCACCTCTGGGCTCAGCCAGACCCCGCTGCGTTCCCAGCCACCTCTGCTTCATGAGAGAAACACCTGCTTCACTTCCAGTTTTGGTAGAAATTATAGGAAATTGCAACGTCCTTTGGGGAACTGAGGAACAGACCAGGGCCCATGTAGCCCTGCGTCCTCTCGCCAAGAGGGGCCATTCCCAGTGGCTTCAGAAAAAGTGCAAGAACCCTGCAGTAACGGAATAACCTGCCCCCAGGGGAAGTTTCTTCCTAACCTCCATCAATCCGGGGTTGACGTGAAACAGGAGTGTTTGTATCAACCCAAAACTCATGTGTGTTTGTTTTTAAATCCTTATGATTAAAGCTCTGGATGTTCTCATTATCCATATAAGTCTCCAGTTCTTTTTGGACTCTTGCTAAGGTCTTAGTCTCACTGATATCTTGTGGCGGTGAGTTCCAAAGGCTAATCAGGTGTTGTATAACTCTAATAAAGCAGGGAATATGGCAGCATCCTGAAGGTCACGGATTCTGACATGTTCCCCTTCTGCCCCCCCCCATAACTCCCTGTTCAGGAGGAACCTTGAGCTGCCTGGCAGGAAGCAGGAGTGGCAGCGTGGAGGCCTGTAGGCCGTTCCCGGCCATGTAGTTCCACCATGTGGCCCTTGGCCACTTTCGTGTTTCATTCAGAAGCATTGGCAGGCGCCCGCGGGGCTCTGAAGGGAGGCGGGCAGACGGCCCCTTGCTGGCTGGGGACGTGTTGCTCACCGGTACCTGGCCCTGGGTGTTGGTTTCAGGTGCCCCCCCCTTTCTCCAGGAGACACCCCCACAGGCAGGACAGAGGTGCCTGATCTGCTCTGCCTGCTGCTGGGGGTGGGGGCAGCAAGCTGGGATGGGGCCCAGGAACCCCCCCTTGTGAGCCCAGGGTCAGCCGCCTCCTGAGGCAGCCCTGGCCCCTCCAGGCAGCTCCCCGCCTCTGCTCCCTCGGGAAGAGCCCCCCAGTCTCCACAGGGTAGGGGTGAGTGAGTCTCCCAGAGTGGCCCCCCCCCGGCTGCGCTCCTGCATCCCTGCCCTACCCCGCGGGGTGCAGGCCGGGGGGGGCGCTGATGGGCCACCAGGGGCGCGAGCCACGTGCAAGGGGGCAGGCGGCCGGCGCCGCCCCCCGGCGAACCAGCGGCTCCGCTTCCCCCCCCCCCGGCCCGCCCTTCCCCCGGGCGCGCGCGCGCGCGCTCCCCCGGCCCCTGCGCCCTCTCCGGAGCGAGCGGCGGGCGGGCGGGCGCGCGCGCGGGGAGAATGTTGCCCGGAGCGGGGGCGGCCGCCCAGCGGAGCTGGCCAGGTGAGCGGGGGCCGGGCCGGGCATGGCATGGCCGGGGGGGCCTGCGGCTGAGCCTCCGCTTGGTGCACCCCCCCCCCCCGCCCGGGCCGTAGCTGCAGCTGTGCAGAGGGCGATGCACTGGGAAGCGCGGCACGGATTCATTAATTAAACTAATGAGCATTAGGGAGAGGTCTCCTGGAGGGCAGGCGCGTGCACGGACGGGACTTTGGAGGAATACGGCGGGAGGGATGGGGATGGGGGGGCAGAATAGTTGTTGCGGCAGCAGCAGTAAAAGTTGAGGGGGGAAGGCTCGGTCTCCGTGCGGAGGGCGACCCGGTTTCTGCAGGACAGGGGAGCAGGGACCCGAGCCGAGCCGCCCGCCCCCAGCGCCCCTGCCCCTGCCCCTGCCCCTGCCCGAGCCGCCCGCCCCCAGCGCCCCTGCCCCTGCCCCTGCCCCTGCCCGAGCCGCCCGCCCCCAGCGCCCCTGCCCCTGCCCCTGCCCGAGCCGCCCGCCCCCAGCGCCCCTGCCCCTGCCCGCCTCGCTGCAGGCTCCGCTGGGTTCGCTTGAGCGGCGCTTGGGGAGCCGGGGCACGGTTCGGAGGCGTGTGGGTCGCGTGTGTGTAAATCCGGATTGCAGGTGGGAAATGCCCCACCGGGCCGTGGGCTTCCGTCTGCAGAGCCCAGGCGGCAGGGGCCGGGCTGATTAGGTGGGACGCTTCAGACTCTCTGCTTTGGAGCCATTTGCTCTGGCATGACCTCAGAAAATAAGGGGATGGAGCTGGAGAAAGAGGCGTGATTCTGCTTCCTCATGGGCTGGTGTAAAGCAGGAGATGGAGCTGCTCCACCTGGAGTCAAAGGTGTCAGGCTGAGGGCGGGACACCAGAATCGGGCCCGTTGTTTGCAAGTGGCTGTCTGCAAGGCAGCCCTTTGGATGCCTCGGGTTGTTTTCGTGCTTTACTGTTGCTTCCTGTTTTGTTTGCGCCTTGCAGCTGGAAATATCCAAGGTTCCCAGGAAACTGGAGTTTGGGGGCGTCTCGCCCCCTTCACGCTCCCCAGCTCCTTCCACTCCTAACCCTGCAAACTTTCACTCCTCTAAGGCAACACAAACTGTTGCAATCTCAGCATATTTGAATGAATCCAGTCTCCTTGAAGATCACGGTTGAGTTGCTTGGTCTTTTATTTATATATGTGTTTGTGATGCACATGGGGGGAGAGAAAACTTTACTTTTTCTTTTAAAAAGTGTGAATTTGGCAGAGAAACCTGCTTTGAAGAACTTAAAAGAAAACGGGGTTCTTTAAACCCCCTTTCTTGTTGCCCTGGGTGAGTAATTCATTTCAAGAACCATTTATCTTCAAAAAAGGGCAGTTGGTTGGTGAGGTCTGTGCAGTCTGGATTTTATTGCTGTGATAATAAGTCCCATGTCCTGGGATATATTAGCAAAGTTGTCAGCCTGCTGCAGTAAGTGTGCAAAGTCATGTAATCTACGCACCCTGCAGTTCGGTGGCTGGCTGGGAGGGTGCTCGCATTGGTAGATTTCATTCAGTAATGGAATGGTTTATGTAGAAAATCAAGCCTCCGCTTTCTGGCTCTCTCCACAAGGGGTACTCAGCTTTTAAAGAAAAAGCCTTTTGGTGAGTCCTCATGAAAGCATTTTCTGTGAGTGATTTGGGTAACGAGTGGGGCATAGCTTCAGCCTGCGTATGAGTGGATTTCCCATTATGAAACAAATGTGATTCTAGCATGTTAACTTTAGTGATCAGCAATTACTTAGTCCCCAGAGCGTCACTTCTGTCCAGAAGATTTCTGACCCTCTTGTCCTCTGATATGTTGTTCAGGTCACTTTATTACTCACTTGATAGCTGCATAGTTATTGCTGGGGATTGTGCGAGTGGTAGGGCTGGAAATCTTTTCCTTTTCCTGAATAGTAAATCGTAAGTATCTTAAAAAGAAGCTACATATCTGATTTATCTTTGGCAGAACAGAACTGGCAGAACTGTCAGCACTTAATGCCAAATGTATTGGAGTCAAACGGGGAAAAATGAGTCCTTTCACTGAGTCTGAAAACAGAGCTTGCGGGGGTTGTGCAGCTGATTTCTCCCCCCCCCCTTTTTTTTTTCCGAGACAGAAATTCAAAATTCATCTTAAATGCATCTGCTTTTACCAAGCAAAATGGGGTGAAGTCTCCGGCTCTGGGTTACAGTGAGGTTTCTAGGCCTGGTTTAACACAGCATGGGAGGCTGTGTTAGAAGGCTTATGGGGAGTCATTCATCCCAGGCAGAGGGTTAGCAAAATGCCTTTGCACCACTTAATGCCTCTAATGACCTGAGCCTGCCAAGTCTTGAGCCTGTGCTTAACCGAACGCACCATGCGTCACCCCTCTGAAGCTGCTGTGGCTGGCTGCACCCCTTTAAAGCTGCTGGGGCTGGCTGCATTGCGTAAAGTTAGCATGTGAGAAAGTCTTTGCAGGATTGGCTCACATTATGTAAATTTCCGGTATCAGCCTGGTGCTTGGTGTCTGCACGGGGTTAATTTCACCCTCGGTACTGATCTGAGCATCTAAGTGCGTGGTTTGGATAGTCTGTATAAACTTCCATGCTCGCAAATGGGGCGCGCTCTCTTAAAATAGCCCTGCACAGCTGGAAGCTGGTTGGAGAAGTAATAGGCATGAAACAGACGAGTCTGTGTCCTCGGTTTCCAGCTTGATCGAGAGTTTCTTCACCAAATAACATCAGTAAATTGCACAAACATATATTTTTTTGTATGAGTGGCTGCAGGTGCTTTCAGATGGAGCCATCCAGCCAAGTGGTGGCTCTTGGAGCAATCTGTTCTGTTTGTCTAGCACAGTTCTGTGGGATACTGAGAACAGAACAGTATGTTTACTGTGAAATGTAACTCTCTGGATGATAAAATTCGAATGTCCTGCCTTGAATGCCACTGAATTGAGCAATGGGCTCAGGGTATTTTGTTTTCTGTACATATATTTAAAATAAATTCTCTTATGCTTTCAAATAGGAGAAAAAATAGAGGTCTTCAGGATGAAATTTTATAGGATAGTTAAATTACACTAGGCTATAATTAGTAGGCGAGGATGCACTTGCGAAAAAATGGCATAACTGTTGCAATTGCATCCTGACGCACTGGCCTTAGCACTCCTCAGTTCCTTCACCAGCTCAAGTGATAGTTTAGCACTGGCAAGGTTCTTAACTCCAGATGTTCAGAAATCGTGGGATTGGCATAGAAATCGTGAGCTCCAGAAATGCTGGGTGGCCGGGTTCTTGTTTCCTTCTAATTGCTGAGCCTTTAGCAGGTCGTGCTTTTCTCAAGCTTTTCTCTGCGGCCACAAGAGCCAGAAATGTCCTTTTACAATGAAATCTGAGATTCTCCCATAACCACATGACTCCTGGAGTTGGGGCTTTGACACCAAATATCTTGAGACCCCATAAAATCGTGACCGCTTCGTAAGAAGCAGAAGCTATGAGCAAAATTCCCGTTCGTATTGGTGGGAGCAGCATTGTGCTTTAAAGGTTAAACATGTTGGCGGGGAGGTCCTATATTTATTGCCTTTAGGGGCAAATTCTTTGCTTGGCTTACCTCCCTCCCCCCCTTTGCATTTGGCCCTTTCATTTTGAAGCAGCTGTTTTATGCCATGTCCAGCCTGTCTTGTGTAGGTTCCGTTGTTTAAGTCATCACACAACACGTAAGCGCGTTAGGGTTGTTTTGTTTTGCACAAATGCGTACAATGCAATTAAATTTGGAGAGCTGGTCCTGCTTTTCCCTCTGCATCCGAACCCCCAGTTCAGTCCGTGAGGAGCAGAACAACCGGGGATTTTCCTTGCCCCCTTATTTTTGGATGGCTTCCGCCCTGTAAACTGACTCTCAAGGCTCTTGTGCAGAGCTAAATAATAACCAGGAGGACAAAAATGGCCGAGTACAGTCCGAGGAAGCTGGTTCAGGAGGCAGCTGTTGGAAAGGAGGAGACTCTTGCACCTGCCGTGGTTATCAGGACCAGGAATATGGTAGTGTTGCGCTCCCAAGCCCAGGGAGCATTTTAAAACGGAGGTTTATTAAGCTTAGGATCAAACAGACAAACTAATCAGCTGGTACAAACCCTATGGCTGCTCTGTCCTTTAGGAACACACACAAGTCTGCTGCTACAACCAGAGCTAGCCCCGCTGACCCCCTCCACAGACCGTCTGGGCTTAAAGGGGCAGGGCACAGGTCACTTTAACTTGACATTCCCTGACGTGTGCTGTCCTCGCTCGGATCAGTCTGCCCTCTTGGGGATCTGCACAGGCAGGGGGATCCGACTGCAGGATCGGGACCTTGGTGCCAAATCCAGCAAAGATGGGGGTGGGGATCTGGGTTAGGATTTGCAGACTTGAGCTATTGTGTCCTGCGGTTGAATCTTGGTGAACCAAAAGGGAAACCTTTTCAGCAAAAGATGGTGATAGACCATTGGTTAACCGGCAGGAGAGCTATGGCTGGGAGGACGGATTTATTTATATTGCCCTGCAGTGCTCTCCTGAGGCTGCCCAGTTCGGATGGCGATAATGGGCCAAGGCGCATGGGTCCTGCTGGGATTCTTTTTGCCCCCTGCAAGCTTGGGATGCCTTCGTCTTCTTTCCTGACCTCCTTCCTTCTTGGGAGAGCTTTCTGTAACTGTAACCAGCAAAGCTCTAGCCACTGGGCCCAGTTATGCTCCCACAGAAAGTTTTGCCATGTATTTCTGTGGGGTTAGGATCAGGCCCTCAGTCAGCAGAACCTTAGCGCATGTGCTTCACGTCAGTAATTCCCGCAGGATGGGCTGAATGTCCCACTCAGGTGCAGAGTGTTTAAGCATGGGCTTAAGTGCTTTGCTCAACGGAACCTTCGTTACTAATCCCTTCCCCGCCCAGCGCCCCCACTTGGGGAGCCTCTCTCCGTTATTGTTGTAGAGGGAAGATACGAGACACCCGATTCAGACACTCAATGTATTTGTGCTGGCAGGAATTAGCGTAAATACTGCAGTTTAACAGAACGATAATAAACAGCTTGAATAGACACGTTGTCACGGAGTCCCCGGGCGATGCTCTGGAGCTGCTCCCTAAGAAGCCAGGCAGGACTCCGGGGAAGTCTCCTTTCTGGGAGCAGCCTGTCTGCAGGACACACAGCTCCCCCGGCTCCCCCTTCCTGGTCTGACCTCGGACCACTCAGCATCTTCTGCCCCTCCGTGCGCTTCTCACAACGAGTCCATCCAGGCAGGGTCCTGGAGGGGCCAGAGGGTCCTGCACCCCAACTCCGCAGTCAAACGGGACTCTCAGCCAGCCAGTAAAACAGAAGGTTTATTAGACGACAGGAACATGATCTAATACAGAGCTTGTAGGTGCAGAGAACAGGACCCCTCACCTGTGTCCATTTTGGGGGGCAGTGAGCCAGACAACCACGTCTGCGCTTCACTCCTCGTCCCCAGCCAGCCCCAAACTGAAACTCTGCCCAGCCCCTCCTCCTCTGGGCTTTGTCCCTTTCCCGGGCCAGGAGGTTACCTGATTCCTTTGTTCTCCAACCCTTTAGCTCTCACCTTGCAGGGGAGAAGGGCCAGGCCATCAGTTGCCAGGAAAAAGGGTGTCAGCCATTCTCTGTGTCCAGACTCCTGCACACACCTGTCCTTTGGGGCTCTGCAAGGATCATACACCCTTATCGCACCACCTAGATATTTAAGAACTGCACAGGGGGAAACTGAGGCACCCCCACAATATTCAGAGGAAACATTAAGAACAGTCCCGCTTCATCACACACGTCCCATTTAAATCTCTGCTGGGCTTTCCTGCCCTGCCCTCTGATCGCTGTAGTTGGTGGTGGTTTGCGGTGTTCTCTTGCTGCCTTCCAGTCCTGCAGCAGCCCATAAAAATCTCCTCTCGGAATTTTTCAGACATGACCTCAGGGCAAAAGGCCACGTCCAAGGAGTGTGTTATCTTGACAGGTTGGTTTCCTGAGTGTGAAGGGGGCTGGCTTGGCAATCCTTTGAGACCAAAGGCCTTTGTGTCGCTACAGCATGGGCAGCTGCAGTGCGGACTTCTCCTTCCCAGCATGAGCCAGTCCTTCCCCAGCGTGAGCGCCCCGGGGCTGACGCATGGTTGTGTCTCTGTTGTCCAATCCGGCCTTGGCCTGTCTGCTGAGGCCTCCAACAAGGTGTTAGCATGTGGTGTTCCTCATCCGCGTAGTTCAGGAATGGTGCGTTATGGGATCGATCGGCTAGGATTCTGAGCGTGACCCACAACTCCTGCAGTTCCTTGCAGTGCCAGCGGCTCTCCCACAATATACTGCAAATGTTTCCCACATCAGGATGAGCCTGCAGGTGGTGCAGAGGCCCCTGGGATACCCAGCCGCAGTGCACCATGCTTTCTGGGGTACAGCTGCTGCTGTGTGGACACAGGCGACGTAACTGGAGCTGGTCCAGGTGGCACAGTGTGAATGCACTCTACCGAAATGGTAGCTTTGATTTTGTGGCACTGGTGTGTCTTCTGAGCGTAGATCCTCACTAAGGTGCAGCCGGATTCTGATATCCAGCATGTAGATGTAATTCCGGAGTAACCGCACTGAAGGTGATAGTTTACTTCTCCCTGTTTATTCCCACACACCTGAGATAGGATTTGAACTGACAACTCGGGTGTTGTGAGGCTTAATTCTTAAGGTGAAACTCTGGCCCCCTTGAAGTCAGTGGCAAAACTCCCACTGACTTCAGTAGGGCCTGGATTTCTCCCTAAATGGTTGAATTAATGTTTTGCAAAGGGGCTCTCATTATAAAGTATTCATAAAGGCACTAATGAAAGACAGCAAGTAGCAACCACACAAAACGAACACGCTTGCTGCTACTTTATTGCCTGCAAAGGGACACTGGATGCTGTGGCTATAATTTGAAATATAGCTATCCTATGAGAAAGATCTTAATTTCCTGGATTCTTTCCTCTTTTTGCTTTTAATTTATTCTTGCAGCCCTGCGTATATATCTATATTTTAAAAGTGTCCAATGTGCGGTAAGCCTGCCTCTGAATAAACAAAGCCATGTGTTCAAACCTTTTCTACACTGGACTGAAACCCCGTGACAGCGTTGCTTTGCGTTGCCTTTTGCTTTGATTTGCTTTTAGTTCTGAAAATTCACTCATGTCTCAACGTATGATTTGTTGGTTTTTCTGAGCTAACGAAGAGTCCCATAGAGCTGGTTTTTCCGGCACTGCTGCCCTTTGGCATTTCCACACCTTGAGCCCACTGTTCCACAGGCTCTTAATCATTCCATGGCAAAGTAAAAAATGCAAAATGTGCAGCCTGGAGAGGAGGAACAAAGCCCACGAGGTTCTCTTTGTCAATTTAGAAATAACATTGTGATATACAAAGGCTGTTTCTTTGCCTGATGTTTTTAGATTGTGTCCAAAATAGTGTTATAATTTATATATCAAGTAGTCGCGGGAATTGCATCCATGCTCTCCAGGAAATTTGGTCGATGGCTGCATGGTAACAAGTGCTCGTTTTTGTTTTTACAGGCACAACAATTTACTTGTGAGTCATTAAAAAAAAAAAATCTGTATATTGAAGGAGCCTCCTGGAGCCTTGGGAGGCTGCAAAGGCCAGCTGTAGAGGCATGCCAAAATGATTGTCCTGGGAAATTCCTCGTTCCTGTGTACCTGCAAGAAAGCTTGCCTCGAGTTCTCGCGGCAGGGTGCCACAGAGGCAGTACTTGCCTCTCTGAATTTGCTTGGTCCATATTCAGGTGTAATTTTTTCTAAGTCCCAATGATCTCCTTGTGTTTGTCCCTCGTACCTGTAGCTTCTAGACCTGAACTTTCTGACTTTAGCAGGCCCTGGTGTAATGGCACTGTCCAGATGGTCCAATATCCCACTGCAGGCCACACGAGGACAGACAATGGTCCTTCCAGGATTGTATCCTGCTTTCTGGCACCTCAACACAGGCCAGTAGTCGCAGCCAGACATGATGCTTGTGCTGCATGACGCAGAAGAGACCCAAACTCTTTCAACGCTCCTCAGTGTTCAATTAAGCAATTAAGGAGGAATTAATTTTCCAGAATCCCATGGGCCTCACAGGCTCAGTGTGTGGGAGGAAGGGTCTATACTTACTCTATGGGGCCTCTCGCTCTAAAAGAGAGGAAGGAAGGTGCTGTCATTAGACCTCAATCCTGGGGCTTAGGGGACTTGGGTTCAGTTCCCTGCTCCTTCAGTATGACCTTGGGCTAGTCTCTGTGTGCCTCAGTTCCCCGCCTGCGTAATAGCACTACCCTGCCTGACGGGGTTGTGAGGAGAAAGACAGTAAAGATTTGGAGATGCTACAGTACCGGGGGCAGATGTTGTGTAGCACAGTGGGGCTGGGGGTTGCCTGGTGCTACCACAATACAAACGATACATAATAGAGAAATGATTGAAGGCGAAGTACCACTCCCACATACATCGCTGCAAGCATCCTCCACTCTCCTTGCTTGATCAGCAAGTCACGTCAAGGCAGAAGGCTAGAAGGTGGGCAAGGGAGAGGAAGGTTGGAACTGTAGCAATAATAGTAACTTGGATCCTGTACGGTGGGTTGCTGCCATTAGCATCCCAGCTCTTTGCGCAACAGAGGTAGGGGAGCGGGTCACAAAACCTCTTCTAAAAACAAAGTTAAAACTCTGTGGCAGCTGCGCAGCCCAAGCAGAGGTGAGGCTGGTACCAGCCAGGGGCATCTCTGGGAAAGGCAGAGAGGAAGGGGCAGTTTGCTAAACTGGAGATCAGCCTGGAAATTTAAACTGCATTGGAACAGATTTGCTCTTGTTTGCAAAGGGGAATGTTTCCAAATCTCGATTTCCCTGCCCTAATTATGGGAACTTTCTTAAAATTAGTTAATAAAAAGATCACTGGGAAATTGCAAGGGAAAATTTTCTAGGTTAAGTTTTAATGTTAATCTATCCCCCCGCCCTGCCGTGTCTATCTCTGTGCTGAGAGCTGCTGCTGCTGCTTTGGTATGAATGTATAAAAAGGCTAATGTAATCCTGTTCATGCCGTGGTGGTATGTGAAGGCAAAAGTGTATATGCTATTTCCTGTAGAAAAACAGCTGGGTTCCTTTTACCAACGGGTCTTGGAGGAATTAAACCAAACTAGATTTTGCTCAGTTTGGCTCCATGGTCAGTCTTTAATTTTGTACTTCACAGGGAATGGAATTTGGATCTGAAGTGATGCTTTTTTTATTCACAAGCAAGGGTGGAGGGCAGAGAGGAGGAAAGGCGGTTAGGGAGGGTGAAAAAACATGGATACTTTTTTGTTTTGCAAGTCTTAATTTGCTGAGCAAGCTGACTGGTGCATTTTCCTGCCCTGGCTGGCAATTTATTAAGGCCAGTCTGGCCAAGCTGTTCTCAACAATTTGGGGCACTTCAGTTTTTATGTCTTTAAGGTGCCTGGATTTCAAGGGGTGGGTGCTCAGCATCTTCTGGAAAAGCCACGTGGCCCCCCAAAATTGCTAATCACTTTTTGGAAACTCTCAACCTTGGTTCCTCCTTTATCAGAGGTTGGGGATGGAGAATGGGCAGCTCCCTGGCAGCGCACAGCTCTCCGTCAGACAGTAGTGTAGCCCCTGGAGGCAGCAGGTCAGTGTCTCTGGCTGTATTCTGGTCCTCAGACAGCTTCTGCGGTGTCAGCTCTTACGAGCGGAGTAGGGTTGACACTGGCCAGTGTTGTGATGGGAGATTTATAAGGAAAACCTCTTGTTACTGCAGGAAGAGATGTTGGGGTTTGAGTAGGGGACGTCTTTCCCGCTGCGTCAGTGCTGAAGGGAAGGTTTCAGGCCAGTTTTAGGGGATGCTCTATTGCTGTCTGTCACCTGGGAACACTTAGGTTCCCTGTGTGCTTTTCCTAAGAGCAGGGTGTTAACTCTGAGTGCACCCCCCCTCCCACTACACTGCACCTGCCAGAAGCAGCCAAAGCAGGGATCTTTGGACATTCAGAGACCTGGCTGGGGATTTGTCTGGACTTGCTCTGTCCTGTCTGTGCTAATTGGCTGCTTGCTCTGACCATCACCCCATCTTCAGTCCACACCTGCCCCTCTTCCTTTTTTCTCCCCTGCCTGCCCCCCTCATCCCTTGTGTCTGCGTGTGTGTGTCTCTCTCTGTCAGGTTTCAGAGTAGCAGCTGTGTTGGTCTGTATCCGCAAAAAGAAAAGGAGTACATGTGGAACCTTAGAGACTAACAAATTTATTCATCAGTCATCGTTTAACAGAATTCCTTCAGGCAGTGGTGTCTGTCCCAGCATCAGCAACCCCTCTGGGTGGCGCTTCCCACGTGAGTGTCCCTCCTTGCTCCCTGCCTGGAAGGAGAGAAGCTCCCTGGAATGAGTGTAGGGTGAAGAGGTCAGTTCACAGGTTAGATGTCGAGGAGGATTCTGAGCATTTAACAAGGGTGAGAAAAATCAGCCCTGCAGAGCCCTAGGAGGCTTGTGGGGGCGATAACTGATCACCCAGCACTAGACGCAGGCGCAGCTGAACTTTGTTAAGCCACAGGCCTTTCTATGAAGCAGAAGTTCTGTTGAAAGGGTAAATGTGAGTTAGGTTGAAAAGGGCTGCAGTGGTTTGGGGCTCCCTCGTCACAGTTGTTTTGCTAATTAGCATTTCATGTGATCACTAAATCCTGGGAACTTTCAGAGAGTTGCAAAGTCTTGATTTTCATGATCTTAATTATTGTGGATGAGAATGTACAGCATTTATAAATAAAATGAATGGGGGGAGACTGGTGCAAGGGGAGACGTGGTCTCTTCAGGAGCAAAGTCTCCCTTAGGGCTTTATAGAGCAAACCAGCACCTTAAATTCAGTCCAGGGTCTCAGAGTGCTGCCATGAAGGGTGTGTCTGCACTGTGAACCCTGGGCCGTTTAGCCTTGCTAGAGGCATCTGGGAGGGGGAGTGTGGCCCTGATAAAAGCTTCATCGTTCGCCTTGGTGAAAAGCAGCAGCAAGGGGTCAGCATCTGCACCGACCCCCTTCTAAGCGGCTCAAGCCCTCGAGTTGCAGCTGATCCTCTCTTGGAACCAACCATGTTGTAGAGGACGTTGCTGCTTCATTCTCCTTGGCTCCTGTCCGGTGGGGAAACCAGCATGATTGCTACAGGGGTGACCTAACGGGACAGTGTCTTCTTCATGCGCTGCATGAAGAGGTGGGTGCCGAGGTCACGGAATGGCAGCCTCGGGGGTCATCTATAGCCGTCCTTGGCAGGGCACCGTGGCTTGTTTTCTGTGCGTTGCACAGGACGGGTCCCTACTTGCCATTTCCCTCTGAATGGGCTGGCTTGAAAGTGCTGCACGCCAAAGCCTGTTCCCCAGGGCACCAGGGTTACTTCCTTGACTTGTATGAAAAACGCCACCCTGACCATGTCAGTCAATAACCGTGAATGCTTAGGACTTGGTCTTTACATCTCCTCTGGAAGACAGTACCTGCAGTTAGCCCTTCCTTCACTGCTGGGCTTTGGCTCAGTTGGGATTTAGACATTGCCGCTCTTCCCGGGCACCAGAACGACCCCCAGGGCCATCGACTCCAACGCAAGAGTGCCGACTGCTGAACCATCTCCCATCCAAGCACGGATCTAGCCTGACTTCTCTGAGCTCATGAGATGTGACAGGATCCTGGCCGGAAGTGCCCTGGCTGGAGGCCGTGAAATGACAGAGTTTTTGTTGCTGTAATTGCATGCAGTCTGCATGCCCGACAAACATGCACATGATCTCGGGGGGGGGGGATTGCACGAGTGATTTAAAGTTCTGGATGTGAACCTGTCTCAGTGGCCCCAACCACATAACTATCCTTGGGTTTTTGAGCCTGCGAGTAATTACTGGCACCTGATGTTGCAGAGAGCTCAGGCATGTTGTTCCCTGGATGACTTTGCTTCTGTAATTCGTTGAAAGCACAGGTTGTAATTAATGGGGGTGTGTCTGAAACGAGAATTCCTTGCGTGTTAGCAAGAGAAATAATTGAAGGCAAAGTACCATTCCTGCATACGTCACTGCGAGCATCCTCCACTCTCCTCCCTTAATAAGCAAGTCACGTCAAGGGAAAAGGCTGGAAGGTGGGTAAGAAGGAGGAAGGAGTGGAACTATAGCAATTAGAGGCGTAAAAAAAACCCATTCCCCTGTCGGGGCAGAGTGGAGTTGCTCAACAGAAGGGTGTGTCTGGTATACAGAACTGATAGGAGGGGTGCTCTGGGCTGAGACTGGGAATGTGGGTTCAACTCTGTGTGACCTTGGGCAGGTCACTTCATCTCTCTGTGCCTCAGTTCCCTCTTCCCCCCCACACCCCCCAGCCTTTGCCTCTCTTGACTGTGATCTCTATGGGGCTGAGATGTTCTCACACTGTGTCTGGGCAATGTCCAGCCAATGGGGCCCTGAGCTCAGTGGGGGCTTCTAGGCGCTATTGTGATATACATTGTTCACAGCTGTGACAGCCAGAAGGGGCCACTACGGTGATCTTGTCTGAACTCCCACCTCGCAGGCGTGGAGATTCTTGGCTGGTGATTTCAAACAACAGTTATGGGCGTGATGCGGATTTACAGCGTAGCTTGTAGAAAGCCATCCCAGTGTGATTTAAAGACTTCACATGATGGAGAATCCGCCATGGGCCTAAGGCAGCTAGCCCAGTGGTAGTAACTCTCATTTTTAACATGTTCCTTCTTCCTGGTCTCGGTGTGTCTGGCTTCAGCTTCAAACCACAGGATCTTGTTCTGCCTTTTTCTGCTAGAGTAAAGAGCCCACTGCCATCTGAAATCTCTTCCCCAGGTAGGTACGTGCAGGCCACGATCAAGTCACCTCTTGTCCAAGAGAAGGTTAAACTAATAGACTGAGCTGCTTAAGCCTCTAATTCTAAAGCAGGTTTCCCAGACCTGGACTCATTCTTATAGCTCTTTTCTGAACCCTTTCCTGTTTGTCAACATCCTCTGTGAATTACGCAAGGACCTGGACGCCATATCCAATAATGGTCTGGCTAGTGCTGTGCCCAGGGGTGACACCACTTCCCTGCTCCTGTCTTTTTCCACCAAATGCATCCGATGAAGTGAGCTGTAGCTCACGAAAGCTTATGCTCTAATAAATTTGTTAGTCTCTAAGGTGCCACGGGTACTCCTTTTCTTTCTGCTCCTGTCTGACATTCGCTTGCTTGTACCTCCGGCGACTGCTTTTGCCCTCTTAGTTGCAGCATCGCAGTGGGAGAGCATGTTCAGTTGGGTGACCTACCGTGACCTGGATTCCTCTGCAATGTCCCTGCATCCCAGCGCAGTCCCATTCTGGAAGTGTGGTCTCCGGTCTTTGTTCCTAGATGGATGACCTTGCATTGGCTGTAGTCAAATGAGCTGCCTTAGGAAGCAATGCAGGTCGCTCTGTGTAAGTGACCTGGCCCCGGTGCTGTTTACCATTTCGCTGATCTTTACGTCCTCTGCATATTTTGCCAGCCACGATTTTCTATTTTCTTCCAAGATATTGAATAACTTCAGGCCAAGAACAGATCACTGAGGGAAGATGATTTCCCATTTACAATGACTCTGAGATCTACCGGTTAACCATTTAAAATCCATTTATTATAATCACTACCTCTTTTATATAGGGCATTTCATCAGTAAATCAGTGTTATCTTCATTTTATAGCGGGGGGGGAGGGGAACTGAGGTACAGAATGGCGAGGTGGCACAGTTACCCAGCAGGCAGAGTTGGGAGTAGAACCTGGTCTCTGGCATCCCAGATCTGTTGTACTATCCACTAGGCCACACTCATAGAATATCAGGGTTGGAAGGGACCTCAGGAGGTATCTAGTCCAACCCCCTGCTCAAAGCAGGACCAACCCCGACTAAATCATCCCAGCCAGGGCTTTGTCAAGCCTGACCTTAAAAACTTCAAAGGAAGGAGATTTCACCACCTCCCTAGATAACCCATTCCAGTGCTTCACCACCCCCTAGTGAAAAAGTTTTTCCTAATATCCAACCTAAACCTCCCCCACTGCAACTTGAGATCATTACTCCTTGTTCTGTCATCTGCTACCACTGAGAACAGTCTAGATCCATCCTCTTTGGAACCCCCTTTCAGGTAGTTGAAAAGTAGCTATCAAAACCCCCCTCGTTCTTCTCTTCCGCAGATTAAACAATCCCAGTTCCCTCAGCCTCTCCTCATAAGTCATGTGCTCCAGTCCCCTAATCATTTTTGTTGCCCTCCGCTGGACTCTTCCAATTTTTTCACATCCTTCTTGGAGTGTGGGGCCCAAAACTGGACACAGTACTCCAGATGAGGCCTCACCAATGTCGAATAGAGGGGAATGATCACGTCCCTTGATCTGCTGGCAATGCCCCTACTTGTACATCCCAAAATGCCACTGGCCTTCTTGGCACAAGGGCCCACTGTTGACTCATATCCAGCTTCTCATCCACTGTAACCCCTAGGTCCTTTCTGCAGAACTGCTGCCGAGCCATTCGGTCCCTAGTCTGTAGCGGTGCATGGGATTCTTTCCGTCCGAAGTGCAGGACTCTGCGCTTGTCCTTGTTGAACCTCATCAGATTTCTTTTGGCCCAATTCTCTAATTTGTCTAGGTCCCTCGGTATCCATCCCTACCCTCTAGCGTATCTACCTCTCCTCCCAGTTTAGTGTCATCTGCAAACTTGCTGAGGGTGCAATCCACACCATCCTCCAGATCATTAATGAAGATTGTCACGGAGTCCCCGGGCGATGCTCTGGAACTACTCCCTACGAAACCAGTCAGGACTCTGGGGAAGTCTCCTCTCTGGGAGCAGACTGTCTTCAGGACACACAGCTCACACAATTTCCACCTTCCTGGGTCTGACCTCAGAGCATTCAGCAATCCTCTGCCGCTGCGTGCGCTTCCCACAGCGAGTCTGCCAGGCGGGGTCCTGGGGAAGCCAGAGGGTCCTGCCCCCCAACTCTGCAGTCAGACGGGACTCTCAGCCAGCCAGTAACACAGAAGGTTTATTAAAACAACAGGAACATGGTCTAACACAGAGCTTGTAGGTGCAGAGAACAGGACCCCTCAGCTGCGTCCATTCTGGGAGCAGTGAGCCAGACAACGACGTCTGCGCTTCACTCCTCGTCCCCAGCCAGCCCCAAACTGAAACTCTGCCCAGCCGCTCCTCCTCTGGGCTTTGTCCCTTTCCCGGGCCAGGAGGTTACCTGATTCCTTTGTTCTCCAACCCTTTAGCTCTCACCTTGCAGAGGGGAAGGGCCCAGGCCATCAGTGGCCAGGAAACAGGGTGTCGGCCATTCTGTGTGTCCAGACCCCTGCACCACTTGCCCTCTAGGCTCTGCAACAATCATACACCCTTATCCCACCACCTAGATACTCAAGAACTGCATAGGAGAAACTGAGATACCCCCACGCTATTCAGAGGAAACATTAAGAACAGTCCCGCTTCGTCACAAAAATACTGAACAAAACTGGCCCCAGGACCGACCCTTGGGGCACTCCACTTGATACTGGCTGCCAACTAGACATGGAGCCATTGATCCCTACCCGTTGAGCCTAATGATCTAGCCAGCTTTCTGTCCACCTTATAGTCCATTCATCCAGCCCATACTTCTTTAACTTGCTGGCAAGAATACTGTGGGAGACCGTGTCAAAAGCTTTGCTAAAGTCAAGGAACAACGCGTCCACTGCTTTCCCCTCATCCACAGAGCTAGTGAGCTCGTGTTTTTAAAGCATATGAAATATTTAGTTACATTTACAATCAGACATACACAAGTTCCCGCAAGGAAAATGCTTCACACACAAAACAGATCTTTTTTGTTTTTTGCCAAATAGCCATTAGTCATAATGAGGATAAATAACGCACAAGAGGAATTGACCTCTCATCATAGAAGGCAATTAGGTTAGTCAGGCATGACTTGCCCTTGATGAATCCATGCTGACTGTTCCTGATCACTTTCCTCTCCTCTAAGTGCTTCAGAATTGATTCCTTGAGGACCTGCTCCATGATTTTTCCAGGGACTGAGGTGAGGCTGACTGGCCTGTAGTTCCCCGGATCCTCCTCCTTCCCTTTTTTAAACACTACATTAGCCTTTTTCCAGTCGTCCGGGACCTCCCCCGATCGCCATGAGTTTTCAAAGATAACACTGCCAATGTTTGTTTGACAAGGGTTCTGCATGGTTGGTATCATGCAGGACTAAGTCAGATGTCTTCCAGGAGTCGAAGTACATTGTGTCAACACAAAGAAAAGGAGTACTTGTGGCACCTTAGAGACTAACAAATTTATTAGAGCATAAGCTTTCGTGAGCTACAGCTCACTTCATCGGATGCATTGATGCATTCTGATGAAGTGAGCTGTAGCTCACGAAAGCTTATGCTCTAATAAATTTGTTAGTCTCTAAGGTGCCACAAGTACTCCTTTTCTTTTTGCGAATACAGACTAACACGGCTGCTATTC
This sequence comes from Dermochelys coriacea, assembly GCF_009764565.3. Classification (NCBI taxonomy): domain Eukaryota; kingdom Metazoa; phylum Chordata; order Testudines; family Dermochelyidae; genus Dermochelys; species Dermochelys coriacea. The sequence goes on along the minus strand of NC_050094.1, from coordinate 14,565,618 downwards.
TGAATGTGTCAACACAGTGACCTTCGTCAACTGAATTTGTGATTTCATCAACCTCCCAAAACAGTAATTACCAATGGAGGGGAATTTATTACCCAGGGCCTGTTTAGTTCTTGTTTCCTCTGCTGAGCGTGCCAGGAAAGATGCTGATGGTTCTTGTGATGTGATCTTGTCTTGTGTGTGCTTGGAAATAGAACAAAGACCCAGCACCTCATTAGTTCACATAGCCACCAAGCAGTCATGAGTTGGGAACCAGTCGGGTAGCTGTGTACTCCAGCTCTCTGCTCCCTTGCCCACAGAAGCCAAGTGCCTTTTAACAGGTTATTTATTTATTTGGAAAGGGAACAACTGTATTGGTGTGGTGCTGGATTTGCTCGGGCTGTCTGACTCAAATCCTCCTTTTGAAGTAGTAACACTTCTTCCCATTAACGTTTGTCATCTTTTCCCCAGGCTGCTTGCGCCCGCCCACGTCTCATCTCTCCAAGAAACGCTGCACTCCCAGAGAGAGCGACACACACACAGACACACACGTGCTGTTTGTTTTGGGCAGGAGAGCAGCTACTTTGCATTTGTTTGAACTGCTGGAAGCATTTGCAGCACAGAAGATTTACTGTTTGTTCTATGATTGAAGTTTCTTTTGATGGACTCTGAAATGCTTAAAAATAAATAAAACCCCAGCAAAACCCTCCTTCCTCAGCCTGTTGCTTACATAGCACGTGCCAGGAATGAGTGCAAATGCTAGCCCAGTCATGACCTCTGGGTCCTTTGAATATGTTGTCCTGTTTAGCCTGGGTTCAGGAATTCATGCTCTGGAGCTGTCTTCCAAGACTTGTTCGTCATTTCCCATATTAATAAATACTGTTGCCCCTTTGAGGAGTGGTAGGAGATTTCAGGGCCTTGCTGGTTGACTTCCCATTAGAGAAGAAATTAGTGAGACAGAGTGTGGATGTGCTTTAATGTAACTCGCTACACTAGTCCTGGAACAGAGATGGTCACAAACAGCATGCAAGCAATCCCTTCTTTCAGGAACCTCAGTCCAAAACACTAACACCCAGTTTCTAGGGAGCAAGAATTGACTCTGATTTGAGAGATTAAGGGGGAGAGCCAACTCTCCTATGGTTTTCAACAGCTCCTCCCAACAAGGTCTTCATCGCAGAACTGAGAAGGATGCTGCATTTTTTTCCAAAGACTACCCATGGCTCACGCACTAAGAAAAGAACATGTAAGACTGTAACAACTCCTGCCATGACAAGTTCGTTGTCCCTCTTCAGCCTGAGAGGCTAGCTGGAGTTTGAGCCTGTGGATGTCCCCAGTCAGAATACAAGTTGGTGATAGTCAGGATGCGGTTTTGTTTATTTACAAAGAATGTCCCAAGTCCCATGTCTCTGAACTCAGAGGGAATCAAACAGCAGGAAATGGCTTCTTTTTGCTCACCCTCACCAAAATGTGCTTTTCAGTCTGTACCCTGTCCCAAAACCTCTCCCCAGCTTTCTTCCAGGGTCAGTCACATGCTGTTAGCTGCTCCATCAGACCTGGTCTCTCACTCAGTCTGTTCTTGTCTTGTCTTGTCTGTTCACGTGCTGTGAGGTTTCTCTTGCCATGAACACACGGACCCGCCCAAACACTATTCAGCCAAAGCTCTGGTGCGTTCACGCTCCGTTTTGTCTGCAGTGGGGGCTTATGTTTATAGTTATGTTTATTGAGGGGTGAGGTCAAACCTACCAATCTCGGTGGGGCTTTAGCTCAACCAATAACAAGGTTTTGTTTGGCTCATAATGATACTTTGTGTCAGGAATTCTCAAACTTAATTGCACTGCGACTCCCTTCTGAAAACAAAAATTACAGTACTACACAACCCCGGTTTGGGGGGGGAGGGGAAGGGACCAAAGCCTCAGCCCTCCCTAGTCCTGCTGTCCCAGGTGGAGGGGCCAAAGCCTGAGCCCCACCGCCAAGGATGGTGGGGTCAAAGCTGAAGCCCAAGAGCGTTGGCTTGAGGCAGGGGGCCTGTAACCCAAGCTCCGCTACCCAGGGCTGAAGCCCTCGGACTTCGGCTCTGGGCGGTGAGGGGTGGGCTTTGGCCCCGGGCCTCAGCAAGTGTAAGCCAACCTTGGCAACCCCATTAAAACGGGATTGTGACCCACTTTGGGGTCCCGACCCACAGTTTGAGAACCGCTGCATTACGCTTTCCAAAGCTATTTCCGTCATACAACCCTCAATGAATGTGCGTTATGCCCATGGGGGTGGGAGCTTCAGAGGAGCTTGGAGGAGTTATGCACCCAGTTCCCATTGTCTTTCCGTGGGATTTAAGCACCTAAAACTTTTAGGCTCCTTTGAAAATCCCAGCTGAGTCGGTAAGTATAAGTAGCTCCTTGTTACAAGGCTGCGGGTTGGGGGGACCAGAGAGGAGAAGTGACTTGCCCATGGTGACACACCTAGACAAGTGGCAGAGCCAGGAATAGGACCTGGGAGGTCTGACTTCCCAGTCCAGCGAAAAGCCTATTTAAACAGAAATGTTCTTTGACTCATGGAGTGCAAAGGGCTGTTGGAGTGCCTGGACAGAATAGCTGCAATGCAGAGGAGCGTCAGGAGCCACCGCGACGGGTGCTGTTGGGAGACCCTGGGTAGCTAAAAGAAAAGGAGGACTTGTGGCACCTTAGAGACTAACCAATTTATTTAAGCATAAGCTTTCGAGAGCTACAGCTCACTTCATCGGATGCCTTTTTTCATGAAGTTGATAGATTTCCACTCCATACAGCTAAATTCAGTGCCTTGCATAATGACAGGTTTCAGAGTAGAAGCTGTGTTAGTCTGTAACTCACGAAAACTTATGCTCAAATAAATTTGTTAGTCTCTAAGGTGCCACAAGTCCTCCTTTTCTTTTTGCGAATATAGACTAACACGGCTGCTACTCTGAAACCTGTCATTATGCCTAGGTAGCTAGGGTTTCTGTCTGAATAGCTGCAATACTGAGAGAATCGGGGTGCTCGGGAGACAGAGAAGAGCAGAATCTCCCATGTTCCTGGGGAAGAGGAGCCTTTTCCTTCCCGCAGAGAACAGATGTGTTTTCAGCCGAATGCCTGTCTAGGTTAAATCTGAATGCTGCGTAGTTCATACCTCCAGGCAGCTCAGCTGACTAGCTGATTTGCATCCTGAAAGTAGTTCACTCTCCCTCCGTCTCCCTGGCCAGCAGGGTTTTTCTGCTAGCTGTCCATCTCTGGCTGATGCTGATAAAGCAGAGGTGTGGGCTGGAATAGCCCACATCATCCAGCTGCAGCAAGAGAAGTAAGCTTTAGAAAATACAGTAAGGCACTTCTCCCAGAGATGTCCAAACAAGCCATCCTGAGAGCTGCGAGAAGGCTGCTGAGTGGGCTTGTTAGCAACGCCAGCAATCAAAGTGGGTGCCTGGCTATCTCCGCCTGTCGTGATGAGCTCTCAAGGACCATGAACGGCTGCAGTGTGAGGACACACAAGTGACTCACTGAGTTGGGCTGAGCAGAGTGGCACTGTTGGGAAGGGCACCAGTAAAGTCAGGGACACAGAACAATACACACACAGAAAGGAGGGAGCTCCCCCTCTGAGCAGGGAAACAATCTAGGGCCAGTGGTTCTCAACCTGCGGGCCGCTTGCGGCCCAATCAGCACACCGCCCGGCCCATGGGACGTCTTCCAGCCCATACAGGTAGTATATCTCTCGTGTGGATGTGGCCCACATAACACACAGAGAGCTGCATGGCAGGCTCACAATGGTAAATAGGTTGAGAACCACTGGTCTAGGGGGACTGGAAATATGTGCCGTTGGGCGTCCCTCTCAAGCCCTGGACTCTGAAATGAGGGACATCAGGTTTTTTTTATCGAACCACACTATTTTACTAAATATATATAGATCTGTATATAAAAGCATGCCTGAGATTTCCAATTATTAGTCATCTGTTCTGAGATTATGCTTGGTCTATGCAGAGAAACACAAAATGCAGCTAAAATGCTCAAAGGAGACCACATGAGGAGAGCTGTCCCCGTCCTGTTTCTGTCCCCCTTTTCGCCATTCTCACGTTTGGTACTGAAAAACGGAGGCAGCTGAAATCATTAGTCACTCACTTGAAAATCTTGGCCTGGAGATGAAGTGCTGTTCTACTGGCTCATCCTGACAACTAGACCAGGTGGGACTTGTAAGCTCCAATTTAGATGTTTTAAAATGTTGTCCATTTCTCTCTAGGCAAAGGGATGTAGGAACAGGGACAGAGGAAGTCCTGTATGTAGCGTCTTTAGAAACAGCCAAGCACAGAAAAGCTCAGGCTGAGGGGTGTGTGTGTGTGTGTGTGTGTGTGTGTGTGTGTGTGTTTAAGTTAACAATAGAGACAGACTCCAGGACGGGGGGGGAAGTTTAGGTCATATATCATGTGTGTTTATGCTGTGACCTTGGTGTAGCTCATTGACCAGTGGCTATTGTGTTATTTATTGAGTTCTGACAGTGTGCTCACCGTTGCACAAACCTAGAGCAAGATACTATCCCTACATCAGGGACCTTGTCCCACTGGTGCAAATCCCAAGGTCCTTACTCAAGCAGAACTCCCACTAATGTCAATGGAAGTCTGGCCGGAGGGCAGCAATGGATCAGGGCATCAGGATTTGAGTGCGTGGGAGCCAATGGGATTGCACTTTGTCTCGTGTGGCGGCGTGTGTCAGGCTCTGAAAACACGGCACGTCTCGGTGGGACACCCAGTGGGAAGCAGAGGGGGATGTGTTTGCTGCTGGAACTCATTCCTGGATGTCTTATTACCTGCTCCGGGTTGGATTTTCTAAGCACTTGGCACTGAGCGAACTCAGTTGCACTCCCGTTGACTTCAGAGGGAGCTCAGCAAGGCCACTGCAAAGCGCGCCTGAAAAACTCAGCCCGGTCTCTCCGAACAGGCTCATCTGATCTGTGTGTGTTGGGGGGGAGAGGAGTGTGTGGGTGCCTTCCTGCCTGCAGGAAATCATCACTCACTGACAAAGTTTATTGAACACTTATAAAGTTAATGCCAGCACTTGGTTTCCGGCAGTGTCGGCTCTCAGCCTGGTGTGAAAAGGGACTGGCTCTTAGAGAGAGAGAGAGGATTCAAATCATTAGCTCTGTTTTAGTCCATTCTTCCCCAAAGTTCACAGCTGTTCCTAAACGCAGGCTGTGCGTGTGCAGAACATGGGAGTAAGGTGCATTCTCTTCCATCTTCCCTCCCTTCAAGGACGCAGTGGCAGTCAGAAAAGCCCCTCTGCTGGAATCCGGCAGAAAGTCCTTTTTCATCCCATCCCAGAGGTTCCGTTTCGGGCTCTGGAGGTGAGACTCTTGTGCCAGGATAAACCAGTACTCTCGGGAGAGCTTCCAGGCAGATTGAAAGCTGTGACGACTGAGAGCGAAAGCAGGCGGAGCGAGAAGAAACTTAAAAGAGGATGAATTCAGGCCTTCTCCGAGGGGGGAAGGCAGAGCTACCAAGTGATGCTGACGCTGCTTGCTGTGTTTGCAGCAGGCTGAGGAGTGGGCAAGGTGCCCTAGAAAGGGAAGGGTGTTTGCAGAGTTACTCACAAACACAGGAGAAGCTAGAAAACCATCAACTTGGGGTTGGGTGTCGTCTGGGCCCTAGCAGTGACCAGGGGAGATGTTCTCCAGGACGTCCATCACTAGACGTTCTGGTCTCCTGTCCTGCAGTGTGGCGGTTGTCTGAGAGGTGGTTAAAGGGCGGGTCGTGCTGATGTTGGAGCTCTCGCTCTGGGAAGAGGGTGGAAATGTCAAACCTGCCAGGATGGAAGTTTGAGCCATGCTGAGAGCTCTGCAGTGATGGACGGAGAGGCCAGGGGGTTGTTCCTCCATATGTGCTCGGGAGTCTCTCTTGTTGTTGCCCGTTGCTCCCAACAAACTGCTAAATCTGTACACGGCAACTTGACCCACTGACCAATGTTCTAAAGAAGGCAGGTTTGCTCAGTTATTAAGTGGCGCATGTCCAGTGGGTGCTGTACCTGAGCTCCTGACTCAACCTTGCCCTCGGGTCCCGGGGCTGCCACTGAGTGGAGTATGCGCCTTCCTGCCCTGCGGTTACCGCTCTGCCATTAATCGGCCAGAGGGGCGGCCGTGCCACGGGGCTCGCTCTGTTAGCACAGCAGCCTTCCCGCCTTATCTGTGCATCCGGCCCCCACGCTGGCAAGCTGGGTTTGCAGCAGTGCATTCTGGGAATGTCTGGGCCGCTGACCCACAGGGCCCAGAGGACGGGCCCCCAGGGCAGCTCCAGAGCACTGCACTCTGGGGTTCCCTCCGGAGCTGGGAGGAAGGGCGACTGCCCAAGCTGGCTACATACATGAGATTAGGACCTTGTGTCCACAGTGTGCTATCCCAGGTACAACAAAGGGAACTGTCTGCCAGTCCGGGCCAGCTGCAGTGCTTGTTAGCCACACGCTGCGCAGACACACACTGGGCCTGACACTGGTTTCCTCGTTCCCCAGATGCAGTGTGGACAGAACCTTGGCCTGGAACGATCCCCAGGTGCTTTGTCTTGCTCGGAGCCAGCTCCAAATGGTTGGGGTGTCTTCTGTGACCTATCTTCCCGGGGGGGGTTCCATGTGGACGTTTCTCTACCGCGGGTGCCAGCTGTGGGGTTAGCTTGCTAGGGGCTCTTCTTTCCTGGATGCTGCTGCTGCACTGGCCACGTGTTTGCAGTGACTTGTGAAGGCTTGTTTCCTGCTCTCTATCTTCTACAGTCCGGCTGCTAGGAGAGATGGGGGGGATTCGTAACCTCTGTGAGTGTGCTGTCCCAGCCTGTGTGCTGGTGGCCTCAATGTCACATCCCACCAGAGTGCCTAATTCACTCCATGAGCCGCATTGCAAATGCACAGCCCCTTGGAAAGGCGCACAAGCTGGATCCTGTCGGCACGCTGCAGCTGTGCGTGCAAAACCCTATAAGTAGCCCCACTCCACATTTTCGAGAAGTATTAGGAACTGCTTTGGGTTTATTTCTGAGCATCGTTATGAAAGGGTTTTAGGGGATTAAAGGACACTCAGATTAATCTTTGCTCGGGGAGGCAGAGTTTGCTGAACGGGCAGTTCTGAAGCCTTGGAGATGCAGCATGCATGGAAGGTTGAGGCAGGCTTTTCTACGGGTCACCACAGCTGCATCTCAGCTGGGAAGCTAGATTAGGGCCAGAGGGCTGAGATGGTGTGTGGGGCAAGGAAGAGCCTGGAGCAGTTCCCAGGCTGATAACGTCCCTCTTTGGGGCTGATCCTTCGGATCACAACCAGCAGCTTGGTGCAGTTTGTGACACTTGAACGACATGTCCCTGCCCATTCCTGGTCCGAAGCAGGTAAATGGCAAACTGATGTAGCAACTCTCCCACTTCCCTCTGGGAAGTCCTTCAGCAGAGTACGGTATCGAGCATCTTCACCGGATCAAGTTTTCTATAATGACAAGAGGGATGGTTTTAAAGCAAATGTAAATACAGCAACTCCATAAGCCAGCTGATTGATGCTTGCTTCTGAATTTTAGCAAACAGCAAAGGAGGGAGTGGTACCTAGTGGTTGGAGCAAAGGCTTGGGAGCCCACACTCCTCCTTTGACTCATTGGGTGACCTTGGGCAAGTTGCTTCACATCTTTGTGCTGTTCATTTCATCGTCCGTTTGTGAAATGGCGCTGAAGCTCCACTTGCTCGGGGGTGGGGGCAGGTGTTTGGGAATCCTCCAGCTGAATGGGCCGGAGGGGAGCTGAGTGTTATGGATCCAGGGTTCTTGCAATTACTCCATGCACCCAGCAAGGGGCGCCCAAGAACTCACAGTGTAATGGACAAGCTGGACACAGGGTGGGAGGGGAACCAGAGGCAGAGAGATGGAAAGGGACTTGCCCAAGGTTGCACAGCAGGGCAATGGCAGAGCCAGGGATAAAACCCAGGTGTTTGGAGAAAACAGAACTAGCTCAGCTACCAAGGACAGCCCACTAGACCTCCCAAATTCCCTGCTCCATCACTGATGCCATGGCTGACTTTGGGTAAGTCTCCTAGTTGCTCTGGGCCTCAGTTTCCCATCTGTACAGTGGGACAGAACACTTTTCTACCTCCTGGGGAGCTGTGCAGATAAACAGTCAGGCTTGTGAGGCTCAGATATTACGGTGATAGGTGCCGGGCATGTACTGTAGGCAGCTGGCCTGCCCTGGGGTGTGCAGGGCCGAAGCTGTCTGAAGAGAGGCAAGTGCTGCGAGCCCTGGCTACGTGGCAGCGAAGCCCTGACACTAGGAGATCTTCCCTCTGGAACAGTCACTAGTGTGTGTTTGGACACGTTTAGAAACCGGCAGTGCAGCGGATGGCCTGGTGGCGGTGCGTTCTTGCTGGCGGGTTGGTCAGCGCCCAGGAAGGAGCTGGTCCAGGAGCAAAGGCAGTGGCCTGCCGCCACATGGGTGCATTATCCATCCCCCAGGAAAGGGGGGACATGCGAGATGGGACGGAGCTGAGCTTGCTGGGCTGGAGGGTGACGCCTGGTTTCAGTAGAATGGCTGATGACTGCAGCTGGGGCTGGATTCCGGCCACCCGGGGATGTGAGCAGGGAGACCCAGGAGCAGCAGCAGGGGACCTTGCGAGCAGCTGGCATCTTCCCTTCCGAGCTGAGGTGTAGCCACACAGAGTCCCTTGTTGGGTAGGACTGGTAGGGTTAATGCCCTCTTGAGTTGCTCGGAACAGTTTCCTTCCGAGTGTTTGTCTGAGGCTCTCTGCAGACTCCGGCAGGCGTCGCAGGGTTGGTTACTCACTGGTCATGTGTTTAATCTTTTCTTCCTGACCACGAGGTCTAGAACTCGACTTTCTCTTCTAAATGGATGCTGAAATTGTGCTGGAGTTGGAGCTGTAGGTGTGGACCTGCGGTGCCTTTGTCTTAATCCATCCCTGGCCATGCTCCTTTTTAATACAGGTGTGTGACCCCTGCTGGGACCCAGTGGTTCCTGGTCCCAGAAAGCAGTGCTCCATCTGGATGTGACCCAGGGCAGAGAATCTTTGATTTGCTTCTCTCACCCTTGGAAACGGAGAGCAAACCACAGGAGAAGCAAAGTAATTCCCAGTCACTCTTCATGCCTCCTTCTGCTAGGGATATTACTTTGTGCTGCGGTAGCACCTTTTGTCCCAGGGTCTCCAGGGGCTTTCAGAGGTAAACCTGTATCCCTGTGTCCCATCTCTGTAGCCCACCATGATAATCTCCATATTGCTACCAAAACCAAATTTATGCTAGGAATAAAGAGTGTGTAGTTTTTTTTAAAAGGGGTGGGGAAAAAAGAAACTAAAATACCCTGGGTCAGAACTTCTGCAAGGAGAGCAGGGCCATGGTTATAGCAGGGGGGGCTGGCAGTCAGGACTCCTGGGTCCTATTCCTACCCCTGCGAGGAGCTGGGGACTGTGCTGGACAGGACTCCTGTGTGACCTTGAGTGAGTCACCACTTCCCCTTTCTATGACTCAGTTTCTCTGTGCAAAATGAGGAGGTGAATACATGCCTATTTTCCAGGGGAGGCTTATTTGTGAGGATCCATTAATACCCACAAATCAGGACATGTTCCTCAGATGAGAGGTGCTATAGAGAAGGGCAAGTTCGGGCAACAGATGGTCTAAGGTATGTAGAAACCCAGCAGCCACCTTTTCCTGGGGATGCTCATGGGGCAGGCTGTTTTAATCATGGAGAGCATGTTGGGTTTGTAAGTACACACACACGCTGGGGAAGAAATCTGTGTGTTTCAGACAGCAAGCTGGGCTTTCCTCTAGCAGTAAAAACCCCACATCTGTGCATGGGAGAGAAGACATCTGAAATTGTCCAACTCCTATCAGTGGGAAAACACTTTTAAAAAAAAGTTTCTGGTTCCCAATCATCCGAACCGTTAGGAGAAATTCTACTTTTCCTCTTGTAAGCCAAGGCCGCTGGGGCAATACTGGTACAGTGCAGCATTTCCTTTACGCCTCAACTGAGCTCAGAAACAGTAAGCGGGGAGCAGCAGTTTTCATCACCATCTGATACTAAAGTTCTAAAGTCGCTTCGTTTGCCACGAGCCCTGTTTCCATGTGATCCCAGGCAAAGCTAGTGTTCACCCAGTTAGCTCTTCAGAGATAAAAGTGCCCTAGGGAGTAAGAAGGCAGCTGATCTGCATGTGGGGCAGGACAGATAAAGTGACAGGCCGAAGTCAGGTTTCCATTCAGCACGTATTCTTTGGGGCAAAGGCAGTTAAGTGCAGGCACTGGCTTGAGAGAAATGGCTGACCTAGAATCTTTAAAAACAAAACTGTTCTAGTGCTAATTAGAAAATGGAGCATAAAACTCATTTTTAGGGGGGGATGCTAGGAACTGATTGAAGGGAGACGGAGCCTGACTGCAGGACTCACGGGGTGCTCGGAATTCGCACACAGCGGCAACGTCCCTGAATTCGAGACCGAAGTGCCTGGCGTAGTGTTCGGAGAGCAGGTCCGGCTTGCCCAGTGCCAGAACTCTGCCTTGCCAAGCACTGATGGCGGGGCTGAGTGACAGGAAGGACGATACTTTGCCCCGAGAGTCTTGCTGTGTGCGCAGGCTGGGAGCTGGCTCTCGGAAAGACGGCTGTGTGAGTGGAGGCTGCAGAGACACTGCTGTGTTGTTCTTGGGGCTCCGGCAGTGCGGGGAAAGTAGCGAAGCCACGAAGCTGGCAGCCGGCGGCAGGGCCTCTCTGCTTTCTGGGTGAGGAAACCATGCCAGGAATGCGCCGGGTTTGTCAGCACCCTGACGCCTACGACTTCCAATTCATTGGAGGCTGGTGTGTGCCAGGTGACCCTCCGACCTCTCCTCTCTGAGCCCCCTTTATGAGCCAGGTGAAGAGGGCGATTGTGCAGCCCGGGCTGCGAGGCCAGGTTGGGAAGGAGCTGGACAAGGAACAGACGAAGTGGAGACAGAGGCCTGGTTGTGGGGCTCTGTCCCAACCTGCTGCCTGCTCCTAAGTACAGGAAAACTCTTGTGAACAGGCGTGTTTGCGGGGGTCAGGGAGGAAGGGTGACCAAGAAGCTTCTGTGGAGAATTTGGCCTCTCTCTAGTTTCTGGTCCCACAGCAGCTTCTGTGATCCCATGTCAATAAATAGATAAACAAAGTGAAGCCATCCTGACCTGCCCCAGAAATGGCACAGACCCTCATCTGTGTAGGTAGCTTAGGCCCAAGGCGAGAGGGAGTGGCGCTGGAGAATCTGAGGGCCGCGTTTGTCTCTGTGGCTACGTTTCCACTTTGGTCAGCCTGGCGGGACATGTTGGAGAGAGGGAAACCACTGGGGTAAAGCACTGCTTGGACATGGCCCCGTTACCTCTCCAGGAGCTGGAAAAGTGGAGTGATCACACGCGCACCCCCTCTCAAGCCTGTTGTACTGGTGAGAGGGTGGAGGTGCAGGGTGGGATGGGGGTCCTGGCTGCAGGCTCGGTCCTTTGCATTCAGATAACTTGGAAACCAGGCGGGTTTTAAGTTTCCTGCTAATGAGACAGCCGGTGTGCTTGGAGCGCTGCTCACCACCCTCTGGCTGGTCCCTTGTGCCCTCCCTGTCATGTACACAGGCTATAAGCTCTCTGGGGCTGTTCCCAGTCTGTGCAGCCCCTAGCGCAGTCGGTCGTCATAACCCTGGGCTGTGGGGAAGCTTTCAGAGGCGTTGTTCTCACTGACGTGCCGAGGTCACCCAGCTGGTCAGTGGTAGAGCCAGGAGTCGAGCCCAGCTCTCCTGAGTAGCAGTCTAGCGTATGACCCACCTGGCCATGTCGTCTCCTTTGCTAACCCCCACGGGGCCTCCCGGCCTCAAGGTGCTACCGCAGAACAGATTCTGGCTGTACCAGGGCTTGGCAGGATTGGGCCCTTCTGCGTGCATGTGATTTCCCTACTGGCAGCTCTGGGGACTGATGCTTCTGGGCCACCCCCGGGCATGGGCACCAGCAGGGCAAGCTTCTTCCAGACACGGGTACTGCCCCACTGGTGTCTCGCCCCTGTGTGCCTCTCTGAGCCCCATCCGCTCCTTAGCATCTCAGCTGGGGCCACCAGCCAGGCTCTGTTTGTGAGGCCAAGTTACTTTTGAGAGATGACTACTTGCCTGCTGGGTGCCGGACCTTTAAAACAGGGCCCCGAGCTGACATCATCCCTACCGAATCGAAGCCTGGTCCTGCCGGATGCTGGAGCTGTCGGCTCCGGTTGAAGGTAGCCAGTGCAGGGAAGGCTGACCATGCGGGAGGGGTGGGTTTGTTTCCTGGCTCTGCCCCAAGCTCCCCGTGTCCCATTTCATAGAATCATAGAATATCAGGGTTGGAAGGGACCCCAGAAGGTCATCTAGTCCAACCCCCTGCTCAAAGCAGGACCATTTAGGTCCCCATTTCGCAAAGCGCTCAAGCCTGCCAACAAATCCCTTTTAAGTTCTGCTTAAAGTGAAGCAGGTGCTTAGGTGCTTTGCCAAGTTGGGGCCTTAATCTCTTGGTCTCAGTTCCCCAGCTGTACGGTGAATTGACAGTCCCTCCTGTCTGCCTACCCTGCAGGGTCACTGCAGCTCACTAGATACCCATGCTGTGTGCGGCACAATGGGATCTGGATCTTGCCAGGATGCTGCAGTGAGGGTGCACAGCACCTGACAGGATTGGGCTCTTGGGCCAAGCTTGAATGTGGCCTGCAGCCACTCTGGATCTGTAGCATCTGCAGGTTTCCTTTTCCCCCAGATGGCTGTGATGCTCAGATTCTCCTGTATTCACTCAGCTACTCTGGCCCTGACATTTGTGCACTCATCCAGGGATTGGCAAAACTTTTCCTGAAATCCTGAGCCATGGGGCATCTTGGGGTAAGTCTGCACTGCAATTAGCCACCTGCAGTTGGTCTGTGCCAGCTAATTTGCGGGCTGAGGGGCTGTTTAATTGCTGTGTTGACATTGGGGCCTCTGCTGCAGCCTGAGCTCTGGGTCCCTCCCAGCTCACAGGACCCTGAAGCGATGGTAGGAACATTAGGGAGGTGGATTTAGCTGCCTGCACCCACTGAGAACATGTTAGGGAGGTGAATTTAAAAAAAATTAAATTAAATTAAGATTTGTAGCAAGTGATTAAACTGGTGCCTTTAGCTGTGTTTATGGACACGCCAAAAGTAAATCGGCTCCCAGACTGAATAAATATTTTGCTCAGGCAGGCGAGATTTTCAGTTCATCTGTTTTAGAAAGACTTGAAGTGAGAGGGGAATTGATTTTCTCCAGCTTGAACAAGGCAAGCTGCTCTGAGAACTAGCCAGCTCGTGACGTCACATTATTAGTTAAAATGGGGAAAATGCAGCTGGGAAATCATTGAAGAGAAAATGAAAAGGAAGGTGCCTTGTGCAGCACCCTCCCCTTCCCACTACTTCTTTCCAGGTGTCTCCTTCTGAGAGTTTGCTGGTGCTGCATCTCCTGGGAATTCTCTGGTGGGGCTTTACCAGTCCTGATGTGTAACCTTGGGAGAGTGTTTGGTAAGGCTGGCTGAGGCTGTCCATTAGCGCCTGCCCTGAGGAGCAGTTGCGGGCGTTCCACCTCGGAGCAGCTTCCTGAGAAAAAGAAAACAGCCCGGGGGGGGGGGGAGGGGAGATGGACTGGTCCCAGTGATATGTTCCCTGCGGATTTTACGCTGGGATAACAACCCAGACCTGCTCTGGGGCGCTTCCCAGCCGCCCTATGTCGTGTCCCATGGGTGTGCTTTGGTCATAAGAACGGCCAGACAGGGTCAGACCAAGGGTCCATCTAGCCCAGTCTCCTTTCTGTCGACCGTGGCAATGCCAGGTGCCCCAGAGGGAATTAGCAGAACAGGGAATCATCACGTGATCCATCCCCTGTCGCCCATTCCCGGCTCCTGGCAAACAGAGGCTAGGGACACCATCCCTGCCCAGCCCAGGCTAATAGCTATTGATGGGCCTATTCTCCATGAATTTATCTAATTCTTTTTTGAACCCTGTTATAGTCTTAACTTTCACAACATCCTCTGGCAAAGAGTTCCACAGGTTGACTGTGTGTTGTGTGGGGGGGGGAACCTTCCTTTTGTTTGTTCCGTTTGTCATGCCCTGGAGCATCCTCTCTCAGTGGTGTGAATACAGTTCTGCAGATGGCCTCCTGTTGACACATAACTTACTGCCAGGATGCATCCTCTGCTGGTGAGGAACATGTAACCCCTTCCTATGGGGAAAGCTGCTGAAAAGCTGAGGTCTGTTCCCAGACCTGCTGGGGGACTCTGGGCAAGTCTCTTTCCCCTCCCAGCCTGTGTGTGCTGTGCACATTTTCTCCAGGGTTGTGTCTGTACAGCACCTAGTGTGATGTGGCCCCAGTCTCAGTTGTGGCCTCTTGGTGCTCTCTGGAATGAAGGGAATTTGGGGTGCCGAAGCAAAGTCCCAAAGTTTCCCTTCTTCCTGGGATGTAACTGGGGACATACGTGTAACCCACGCCCACTCGGCGAGATGCTCTGTCTCCTTCGAGAGAGGTGTGGGCCTGTCACCGCCTCGGCTAACAGATGGATCTTTTCGCTCTGGCAGTGGACTCTCCAGTGGCAGCATCCAAAGGTCCCGTGTTTTCTCCACGCTGCCTGTGACCCAGCCAGGTGTGCGGCGTTGCATACAGGTTGTTACATCTGAGAACTGGTTAAATACTTCTCTGGTCTGCCAGGGCCTCGAGGTAGCCGATCCCGCATCTGTACTGCAGCGTCTCTGGTACTTCGCATGGTGTATGCTGACCGAGCTGGTGCAGGGCTGGCTCATGAGGTGATGCTGACCTGGATTCATTTGTGTGCTGGGGACTCGGCTATTTCTAGTAATCAAGGGTGTGTGGGGAGGGGGAAGGTTGGAGGATTTGTTTCCAGCCACTAAAGTCATGGATCATAAGCTGCTTCAGACTCGACTGCTTCGGTGGAGACCAGTTGGGCCAGCGCCCCTCCTGGTGTGCACTTGTAAATGGTGCATTAAAAGATTCTCCGTGTGGATTGCTTGCCCTGGCACTAGATTGTTCCAGAGTAGAATTCCAGTTCAAACAGATAGTAAATTCAAGCCAGGGCTTGGTATTTTCAGACATCAGTTACCACTAAGACAAGGGCATAGTGCTACCCCTTCACAGTAAATGCCGTCAGGTAAGCGTTAAATATGGGCATAGGCTCGTTAACTGGAAGTACCCACAGGAATTCCAGGGCTGCCCGGTGTCTTTGGTTAACCTGTGAGCTGTTAATCAATCCCCAAAGAAATGCTATTTTTTTTAAGTACACAGGCAGTTTCTTTCTCCTCGTTTCCCAAGCTGTCCATACCCAAGGCCTTTTAAGAACAGGGTCAGAGGAATAAATACACTGTTATCACCATTGTTGTCTGTCATAATTAAAGCATGACAATTACCGCAACCGTGTTCAACTTTCTTCTCATGCTGTCTGTGAGTTTTGATCCCGTTGTATGGAAGTGGATGGGGAATGATCTTTTGCTCCCAGCGTCCTCTGCCCGTGTTCCACTTCCAAAGTACCCCAGCAAATTAATTGGCTTGATGGCTCTATATCATTTACTTTGTAGAGATGATGCAGGACCAGCTGCAGGAATGATGCAGGGTGAAATTCTCCAGCCTGAATTATGCAGGAGGTTAAACTGGATGATCATAGTGGTCCCGTATGGCCTTAAAAATGAGGACTCGGTTCTCACTGGTTTCTGTTCTTTTGAGTTGTGGATGGAGCTAGTTGCAATATTGGTGGTGGGGCTGCCAAATTTTAAACAATGCCAGCTGCTTTCCGCTTGCAGGATTTGAAACCGGCCGACCTTCCTGTGATTTGAGGTTTTTGTTTTAGCAGAATGTTGGCTTGAAGATTTTCATTTTTAAGTCCTCCCCTTCCTTCTCCCTTTTTAAGTTTACTTTTTGCCACTGAAAAAAGGGGCAAGCGAAAGGAGAAGGGATAAGCTGGGAAAAAACCCACTAACATTTTGCTGAAAAAATGGAAAATTTAAAAAGGAAAAAAAAGTCAAACATTTGTGCTCATGTCTGAGTTTGCAAGGAGACCTCCATTTTCCAGGGAACACGTTTATTGTTCACAAAACATTGACCGGCTTGTGGTGACTGACTTGCTATTAAAGGTAGATGCTGCTGTGGGCAATGCCAGTGTGGCTCCCCCAGATTGCCCCAGAACAGTCCAGCTGCAGAAGGGAACAAGACGCCAGCAAGTGAATAGTCAGCCCCGTTTTCATGGCATGTGGGTTTTCACACCCAGAGTGCTCACCCATCCCGCCCCTGCACCCATCCACCGTCTCAGGTGCTGTGGCACGGACAGTGCTTGTTTCTTGCATGCTTCAAGTTGCCATAGGGTGACAGTGAATGTTGAAATCTCCAGGTCACTCTGGAGCCAAAAGCAAGTCAGCTTTTTTGCCTTTTTTTGCTCACTTCTTTGCCTTAAAATCTGTCTGTTCCAGAGCTGGGATCTATGGGAAGTTTAGCCCGGGCATGATGCTGAGTCCTGTGCACGTGAGGAGAGGAGTTTGCAAGGCTGCGTATTCTGTAACTTGCTTGCTGCTGTCTGGGCTCCCTCCCTAGTGCTGTAGAGCTCTTCTTATCCACCCTTTGGAGGCTGAAGTTTGTTGTATTTGAGCCTCTGAGCTCACCTCATGCGTTATGAAATCACAAGATTGGCTTGAGAATCACGAGACTTTGCAAACAATTGATGTCGGGTGCTGTTTCTTTGCCTCCTAGCCTTTGAGCCTGTCAGGAATCAGGCGGTCAAGCTTTTCTCCGTAACCCCAAGGGCTGGAAATGCTCTGCTTTTTGTAAAGGAAAGCTGAGAGTCTCATGCAATCACCTAACGCCAGCAACAGGGGTTTTAAGAGAAACCTTGAACAGCAGAAGTCTTGGGATAAAATCACGGGAGTTGGCAACATGAGGCTTGGTTTGCTCGGTTTGCTTTCAACCACAGGGTCCTGTCTGCCAACCCTATGAGGTGTGCAAGGCTGCAGCAATTCCACTTTAGACAAGTTCTTATCTAATACTTGGTGAGGTTCATGCCTTTTATTACTTGTATTTTGGGAGCACCAAATGGCCCCAACCAGGACCAATACCCCAGTGTCCTGGGTGCCCCATGGACACGTAGGGAGAGATGGTCCCACCCCCAAAGAAGATCCTTGTCCTGTGAAATAATGCATGTTATTTCCCAATAGAAAAGCCTTGTGTCTGTGGTGTGTCTGAGCAGCTAAAATCAGAGTTGTGCGTCTAACGCTGTGGTGCTGTCGGATGTGCTTATGGATCCACTTCTTGTGGACAGGCTGCTAGTGGCACCTCCTTTGCCAGAGCCACCTGGCAGTGTCTGGTGAGTGAGATGTTACAAAAGCAACCGTGCATGGCCATTTAGTGCTCTGCATGGACTGGAACGTGCTGGCAACCCTGGAAACAGGTGCATCCATCGTGCAGCTGACACGCAGGTCTGTGCCGTTGTTTCTGGTCAGGAATGTTACCTACCCGTTGGGCTGTGCCGGCCGTTCTCCTGTTCCATTCACTCCCCCGAGTGCCGTGCATGCAGATCTGGTGAGGAGGGCAAGGTTTAAGTTCGGGCTGACTCGGATCTCAGACTGGATTGCCTGGCAGCTGAAAGCTTAGGGAGTGACTGGGAGTAGTGAGTGACTGTGCCCAGCAGGGGTTTGCAGAGTGAATTCTGTCCATGTGGTGCTAAAAAAAGCCACAAGATGAGCAAAATTATCGACTGAGTCACTAATAATTCACCCGCTGCTTTAGTCACCAGCGGATTCTAACCCGGCATTAAGTGTGCTGCTGAGGGTGCATAACCTGAATTCTAATCGTGTTAAACTGACGTGACTGAAGGAAATAAAGGGCTGCTCTGTTGACCGCAGCTCCAGCTGGATCATCGGGCTCCATGCACGACCCGCTGCCGCTGGAGGTGCTCAATTAACGATGATCCTTAACGAGGAGCGCTGATTAACAGGACCAGAGGAGACATTGTCAGGAGCCGAGGTGCGGTCCTTAAATAGGAGAGGGATGGTTAGGCAGGGGGTGTGCTGCCAGCCCAGCTTAGTGTTTTCCTGCTGTTCCCTCGTGCGCTCCCCTCTGTCTGTGTCCGCCTGTCTCTTGTCGTTCGATGCGGGCTCTTTGGGGTGGGGACCGTCTTTCTGTGTGTGTGTGCGCGCGGTGCCTAGCACGGGGAGGCGCCAATCCCCACCCGAGGAGCTGCTGTGACTTCAGTCATTGAGTTCCAAATGCGTCTCCGCAATGCTGAAGGGTGAAGGTGGGTTCTGGATTTCTAGACAAATGCTTTTTCTGCTTGAAGGAGAGGAGATGGGCCTGTGGTGGGATAAGTGGGGAGGGGGGTGTCTGGCAGTCAGGGCTCCTCCGTTCTCCTCCTGCCTCTGGGAGGGCTGCATGGTCCACAGCTAGAGTGAGGAACAGGTAATCGTGTTGTTCGGGTTCTAGTCCCGGCTCTGGGAGGGGAGTGAGCGGGGCAGGGGGGAGGGTCAGGACTCCTGGGTTCTAGTCCCGGCTCTGCTATTGGCAGAGCAGCAAGAGCAGCGGCTGGTACTCAGGACTCGTGGGTCACTCCCCCAACCCTGCTGGCGCCTCCTGCTATGACCGCAGGAGGGTCCCTCCGCTCCCTGTTATGGGGTTGCACAGCGGCTATATGAGTTGCCTCTCCTCTTGGGGAGCACATTGTGGGCTGCTAGAGCTGCTTCCCCACTCTGAGGACGAAGGAGAGATTATTGCTCAGGTGTCAACAAATGGCAGCAGCTGAGACTGTCAGTGGCCCCCCAGACCCCACTTTCAATGAACCCGCTTACCCAGCACTCCGCAGGCAGGAGACCGTCGTGCCAGGAATAGCTCACATGGGCCTGGAAGGAGTGGGGGCAAGAACGAAACCTGCCACAGGCTCGGAGAGGGCCCAGAGGCTGAGTGCAGGGGCGGCCCCGCCTCTTGCGGGTGCTGGGCGCTCACCGGAGAATGAGACCACGACGGCTGCAAGAGCACGTGGGAGGGAATCCAAACGTGGACAAAGCCCTGACGGGGGACCGTCTTCCGCCCCTGGGGAGGGACCAGTCGGTGCCTGATCACGTGGAGGGATCCTCTCTTCACCGTGTTTGCTGCCATGTGTCCTGGCTGCGAGGGCTGCTAGGAAACCAGAATTCTGCTTGGTGGGAGATTTCGAGGTCTCTGTGTTGGATTTTGTCCTGCAGCAGGACGGCACTGAGAGCTTTCAATAGTTCTGGTTTAAAAACTCTTTCTTTCCCTCCCAGGATAGCCCAGCGGCGAGGGCTCTCCCCTGCGAGGAGGGTGAGCCAGGTTCAAACCCCTGCCACAAATCAAGCAGAGCATGGGCTTGATCCTGGTTCTCCTGCATCCCCAGTGAGTGCCCTAGACAGTCCTGGGCTGGGTTTGTCTCTCTTCCACCTCCCACCCCGGAATTCCATCCTGAGAAACCTTCCCGGGGAAGCTGAGTTGAAACCGAGGCTTTTCCACAAAGAATTTCAACTTTGAGGAATTGGCATTTTGGATTTTAAACTTTTTTTTGTTTTGTTTTTTGTTGAAAAATTCCTGACTAGTTCTTATGGTTAGTTTTCTTTTGGTTCTGTGGTTAAAGTAGGAAACTGGGATCCAGGACTCCTGGGTGCTGTTTGTAATGCTTCGGCAAGGAGTGAGGTCTTGTGGTTATAATAAGAGGCCAGGGAGTCCGAGCTCCTGGATTTTATTGCCAGCTCTGTAAAAGGACCGTGCTCAAGTGGCTAGAGCCAGGGGCCTGAGAGTCCGGATGCCTGGGTTCTGTCCTGTCTTCTGGTCAAATATTCTCTGCGTGATGCTGGGTGAGTTGCTTTCCCTCTCTGTGCCTGTTTCCCCATAGGAGTGACAACACCCATTTCACAAAGGTATCAGGAGATTTAGTAAATGAATGTTTAAAGTGCTTTCAGATCCTGGGATTGCTGGTAATTTGGAAAGGAGATGTATTAATATTATTGTCTGCTGTCATTACTAGTGACATTTCACTAACCTCCCAGCCGTTCCTTAGCTTTGCTTCATGGCCACTTGCTTCTGATGCTTAAGATCCAGGGAGTTCCTCATGGCTCTGCTCCATTCAGAACTTTGTAACCCACCTGAAACAGCAGAAGCTCCCATGATAACTTTTTGGTGGAGCTGAGCGGTGTTGTCCCTGGAATTGGGAGTGTCTGCGTTTGATACATTGGGCTGCAGCATGAAGCTGTTCTTGTCGCTTTTTACCCAGTTCCGGTCAAGACTAGTTACTCCTAAGAAGTCCCTATTGATTGATGATTTTGTAAGTTTTATTGTTTGTAAGTGGAAGTGCTTGCGGTTAAACATAGGACAGGTCAGAAAGTTCCGTTAGAAATGTGTTTTGATGAAAAATGACTTTTTCATCCAAATTGAAATTTTGCAGACAATATCCATTTTCTATGACATGTTCAGATTTTCTTGAAGGCTTCCCCTCTCCCTGAAAAGACCCACCCCCACTTTTGCTGGCTGAAAACTGTTTTCTTTTGTTTTGGTGTTTTTGGTGTGTTTTGATGGAAACATGAAAACTTTTGAAGAAAAATTTCAATGAAAACAAAAACTGTTTTGGTTTTTCATTGATTTTTTTTTTTTTTTGGGCAGCTGTCGTAAAAGGCTTTCTGAAAAATTCCTGGCAGAGGCAAGCACTGAGTACGCCCCTGGGAACCCCAGGGATGGGGCATTGTATAAAACCCTGAGCAGAGTAGGTTCAGGTCATCCCAGGAACGGGACTTTTCTAAATACCTCTTCAGCAATGTCTCCAGCCCAGCCAAACTGAACAGCTCACGGATGGGGCTGGGCACCTGTGCTAGCCGTCTGTCACTCCAGGCAGGAAACCCTGTTGGTGAGCAATGGTAGGAGAACGAGGCAGAGGGTGTAGCTCGTAAAATCATGCTCTGAGATACATGCCCCAGCAGCCCAGAGGGTGAGTGCTCCCAGCATCGCTGTTGTTTGTGGGAAGGAAGAGGCAATAGCTGGGTCTGTTTGGATGCAGGTGCGGAATGGCTCTAAGAGGCCAGTTTGAATGCAGCCCGGGTTGGGAGGCACCAGGAACCACGATGGTCTGTCTTGACGGCTGTTCGATGCCCTCCACGTGGGACGGAGTTGTGGGTTTCGTGCAGTTGGTAGCAGGCAGGTGGGACTGGTGCAAAGCTCCTGGCTCCATGGGTGGAGATGGCCCCTCTAGGTCAGGACTGAGGCTTGTGGGCTGCTGCCCATATCTTCCCTGTCCTGGGGTTCATGAGGGCCTTTTGTTGTTAGCACACACAGCACAGCCTCCATGGTGCCTAGGTTTGGGTCTAACAGGGGCTGCTGTCTCTGCGACCCCCATTCTGTGCCAGCCACCCTCTTGGCATGCACGAGCAGGTCCAGCTGGCACTAGAGACCCCCCCCGGCTCTGCAGCTGGTGGCTCTAACAGGCTCTTGTCCACTCTGGTGCATCGGCAGGGAGAGGGACCTGCAGGGCAGGGTTATCTGCTGGCTCGCGATATCCACAGACAGCCCCGTTCAGCCTGGTGGCCGGGGGAGTACAGCAGGCCCAGCATAATTTCTGCTCTGTGGCCCCGTTGCTCCTGCCTCCTGCATTGAACAGTTGCTGATAGTGTCTCCTGGTCTCTGATCCCAGCTTTAAGAGCTTCCTTATTCCGCTTGTCCCTGCAGCATGTCAGAGGGGCTGTCTCAGAGCAGGGAAGAGTCTGAAAAGGCCGGTTTGTGTGGCTGACTCATTGCAGCGTTTTCAGGCCTGGCCTTCGGGTGTTTTCCTAATGACAAGGTCCTTTATGCCCCCCCACGCCTGGCACCGCAGACAGCCCTTGGCCTCTGGGCTCTGCTTGAGGCTCCCCATTAGCCTCTTCTGCCTTTTGAGGGCCTCCTGCCCGTGACTTGGGCATGGCTAATCAGGGCAGTGCTGCAGCCAATCCAGCCACGCACTCACCCGCCCCGGGCTTGGCCTTCTCCTGGGCAGGCTGCAGAGAGGAGTCCATGGGCGGCCCCTGTCCTGCCTGGCCTCTCCTTGTGAGGGAGAAGAGGGGCCCGTAGAGTGCAGTGCTCCTTAGAAGTGAGGCTCTCTTTGGGGGCGTCTCCGTGGGACTGCCTGCCTGTCTCCCTCCCGTGTGTATGCTCCCATGCGCCCTTCTGAAGCTCAGCTCCCTGCCAGAGTGGAGGAGCCCCAGATCGGCCAGTACATTAGCTTTCAACTCCATTGGCGCTTCCCCTGTCAAAACAGAAACGGGGGGCTCCACACATTACCCCCCCCTTCGTCCCCGCCAGTCTCTCCCCAGCCCAGACAGCAGGAAATCCCCCTGCAAGCCACTGCGGCGGTTCTGGGTTTGGTGAAACGTTTGCAGCCTGGAGCTGATTGAGTGGCGACCTCTCACCACGGGGCACCTGGTGTTGGGGCTGGGCAGCCCCTGGGATTCCCAGCTGGGATTCCTGCCTGTAGCGCACACATCAGATGCAGTTTACATGATTGTTTCTTGGCTGCCTGCGCCCATTCTTGTCTGTGCGGGTGGCATGGTGCCCACTAATGAGCTGGTGCAGACCCTTGGCTCAGGCAGGCCCTGCTGCCTGGTGACAGTGCATCCCAGACAGGGAGCAGGGCTTCTGAGCAACTTGCCAGGGGCTCTGCTCTGACAGCTTCACCTCCATCCCATTGTGTTTCCAGGTGCCTGTCACATGTGATGCATGGACAGTAATCTATTTGCTGTCCCAGCATTCAGGCTGCTACATCCTGCACTGAGCTGGGGCTAACAGCTGATGGGCAGCTTACAGCAGTATATCAGAAAGGCTCTTTCCTCTGTTGTACCCAGATGGCATGGACCGTCCCCGATTATCCTTTCTCCATCATTGTCACTAACTGGGAGCATCCGGGTGTGTCTGCATGAGCCGCTCTCACCACTCATCCTCTGGTCTGAATCGTGCACAATCCAGCATCTGTCACATCCCAGACGTCACACATGCTGGGCCCTCTGGGCCTGGCAGTTCAGAGCCCTGCCCCTCTTTCATTACAAATGACATGCTGGGCTGGAGGAAGAAAGAGGAGGTAACAGACCGCTTTCCCATCAGCGTGTTAGTGTCCCGTGGTGACCAAGGGGAGCTGAGCCTAGCTGGGCTCTGCAGGGCTCCAGGCAAACCAGAAACTCCCAACAAAGCCCAGATGAACCAGGCAAGCTGCCTTGGGTTTGCACGGACCCAGAAATGTTGCTGCATTTCAGGACAAAAGCATGAACTCCTGGCTGTGGTTCACGGGACGTTTGCTTCTGTTGGCACAGCCACTGGCAGAGCAGAGTGCTGGTTTATGCACTGAGGTCAGCCCTTCCTTCGCCCAGGACGCTCCGGGGATTCTGAACCTGGCCAGATGCCCTGGGGGGAGCCAAGTGGATCCCCACGTGAGGCGAAGTCTCCAGTCAGGGGAAGTCTGCTCAGGAGCGTGCCCGTAGCTAAGCCATGCAGCAGAACAGATCTGTGATGGCCCCCCGCCACTCAGCAGGTTTTACTGTCTCCTCTGGAGACACTTTGCAAGTGTTCAGGGGGACTGGCTCAGCTGGTACCTGCGTGTTGATTTAATCTTGCAAACAGCTTGGCAACATGCCTCGAACCCACCCCGGCTCACTGCAGCACGGGGAATCTGCCTCAGTTACACTTGCCTGGCCCTTGTCCTTGCCAAGCTGTTGAGTCACTGGCCAAACACGAGTCAGCAGCAAACAGGCATGGGCTGTGGCACTGCACTTGCTGGCAAGGCTTCTTGGCATTCACTGCTTAATTAACTGGTTCAAACGAGTTGGCAAGATGTGTGTAGACTCTTTCGCTGGGACAGGCTCTTAAAGGCTCTTCAGCCAGGAGGCGAGGAAATGAGAGGCGTTGACTCTTCAGCCAGGAGGCGAGGAAATGAGAGGCGTTGGCTCTTCAGCCAGGAGGCGAGGAAATGAGAGGCGTTTAGTGTTGGAAATCCACCAGGTCAACAAGGCTGCATGGGGACTTGGCATGCAGGGCGTAAACAGGGCTCTTTGGAGTAGTATTATGGTAGGTCCTACAAGTTCCAGACCCCATTGTGCGAAATGCTGTACACACACCGGTTGAGACAGGCCCTGCTCCATGGAGCTCACCATTTAACAGACAAGCCAAGCAGAGGGTGGAGAGGAACCGATGCACAGTGAGGGGAAGAAGTGACTTCTCAGGGTCACCCAGCCGCTCAGGGCCAGAGCTGGGAACTGAACCCAGATCTTCTGCTCACTAGGTCACACTGCCTTTCAGAGTAACCAAGTGCATCAACCTAGTGAGCAGGGCATGGCATGTATGAGGCTGTGGGATCCAGTCGGGGCCCAAACAAGGCCAGCTTTCAGAGGAGAGGGAGTGTGTCCAGGACCTATGGTGCTACAGTGGGAAGCAGGTAATACTAATAAGCAGGATGAAGTTGAGCAGAGCACGTCAAGTATTATAACATTCAAAAACCAGTCAGAGAACACTTCAATCTCTCCGGTCACTCGATTACAGACCTGAGAGTGGCTATCCTTCAACAAAAAAACTTCAAAAACAGACTCCAAGGAGAGACTGCTGAATTGGAATTAATTTGCAAACTGGATACAATTAACTTTAGGCTTGGATAGAGACTCGGAGTGGATGGGTCATTACACAAAGTAAAACTATTTCCCCATGTTATTTCTCCCCCTCCCACTCCCCACCCCCACTGTTTCTCAGACGTTCTTATTAACTGCTGGAAATGGCCCACCTTGATTATCACCACAAAAGGTTTCCCTCCTCCTTCCCCCCCCCCACTGGTAATAGCTCATCTTAAGTGATCACTCTCTTTACAGTAAAAAGAAAAGGAGGACTTGTGGCACCTTAGAGACTAAGAAATTTATTTGAGCATAAGCTTTCGTGAGCTACAGCTCACTTCATCAGATGCATGTGTATGATAAAACCCATTGTTTCATGTTCTCTGTGTGTGTGTATATAAATCTCCTCCCTGTATTTTCCACTGAATGCATCCGATGAAGTGAGCTGTAGCTCACGAAAGCTTATGCTCAAATAAATTTCTTAGTCTCTAAGGTGCCACAAGTACTCCTTTTAACTGAATTTTGGTAACTCTCCTACTATAATAGCTCCCAGATCCTGTGTTCTCCCTGAATCCTGCCGAAATCTGAGATTGCGTTGGCAGAGTTGGGGTTAAGTTGCAGATCAGCTGAGAGTTTCTCGGCGCTGCAGGCTCACCAGTCTGGCGCGGCAGGAAGCGGCTGAGAGAAGCGGGCTGGTAGATGTGCTCAATGCTGCCTTTTTGTAGTGAATGCCCGCATGTTTTCTGTGACAGGGAGACAAGCAACTTTTCATGAATATGGTCCTTTCAGACAGGAAAGCTGAACTGCTAGAGCTTGTTAAACAGCGTGATGAGTGCTGCCCAAACCCAAATATCGGAGCCGCGACCTGGGTTGCCAGCTAATACTGGCTTCCTTTTGGCCTTGCTTTAGCTCAGGTTTTCCAGTTTAATTTGGACACTCATGCTTTTCCTCTTACGCAGGCAGCCTTTGCCAGCGTAGCTATTCCTTGTTCTAGCAAGTGATGTGTTACGACCATAAAAAAAGGGGATGGGTAAAGCCAATCCCCGAAGGGAGTTAGAACTATGAGATTTGGCAGTAATGGGGAAAGCTGAGACAATACAGTAAGCACAGAAGATTAATTCAGGCTAGGACGATTTTACTGATTAAATTAAGGTTTTTAATCCCTCCCCTTCCTTTTATCCTCTAGCCAAAGAGCAGTGTATAAATTTATTAGCCAACATCCAGGAGACACTGAAAGACGTGGACAATTAATTATCATTTGCCCCGTTTAATTTCCCTGCCTGTTGGTGATGGCTTCTTAGCAGTACAAAGACCAGTTGGCTTTTAAAGTGAGTTGGAAATGAATTGAGGCAAAGGGGCAGCGTTTCTGCTATGTGATTTCACCAGACGGTTGGGCCGGAGGGATATTTTAGATTGGACATTAGATTCTTGGGGCGTCGAAAAGTCCCACAAGCACCGAAGAGATGCTCGATTTAACCCGGGAGCCACTGGGTTGTGAGAGGAGAACTGAGGTCCTGGAGGTTTTAATAGCACCATGATGACTGAAGTGGTGCAGCGTTTCACTGTGCTGGGACGAAGGGTCTGCTGTCTGACAGAGGGTGACACGCATCCCATGGCAGGGGGCCAGCGCTGGCCTCCGCACCAGGTTTGCTAGATATTAAATAAATATTCCTGTTCTTGTTCTCCCCGCCAACCCCAAAATCACATCATCTCTCCCCGACAGCCGCTCCATGTGTCTGTACTTTGTCACCTCCTGTAGCCTGGGGCGAACAGGGGCAGTCGATCGTTGATTTCCAACTCTTTTGCATCCGATGAAGTGAGCTGTAGCTCACGAAAGCTTATGCTCTAAGGTGCCACAAGTACTCCTTTTCTTTTTGCGAATACAGACTAACATGGCTGATACTCTGAAACAACTCTTTTTAGAATTTCAAAATCTCCAGTCACATCTGCTCAAAATCCTTGTTACAACCCTCTGGAAACTCACAAGTTCCCAGGTTCTGGGATGCACTGTGCCGGGGAGCAGGGGAGGTTATGTGGGGGCTGTGCTGGGGAGCAGGGGAGGTTATGTGGGGGCCATGCAGGGGAGCAGGCGGGAGTCACTGGGGGGACCGTGCCGGGGAGCAGGGTGGGTTATGGGAGAGCAGCGCAAGGGAGCAAGTGGGGGTTGGGGGGGGCGCGTCCAGGAGCAGGCAGGGATCGTGCAGGGGGCCATGCCGGGGAGCACATGCCTGTTTGATTGGCTCTCTGCAGCGAGAGTGGCTGCGTGGCCCCTCAGAGACCTGAAGGATTCAGTCATGGCCTAGAAGGTTTAATAATTCCACTAGATATGCACAAACTTCATCATTGGCTTAGACAAATCCCCCCCTTGGGGCCTGGCTGCCAGCCAATGAACATTAGTAGCCTGCATGGGGTACGTGAGACAGCCAGTGCCAGAGTATCAGAAGCAGCTGAGTTCTCGCGCTCCAGGGTGAGCGAGAGTCGTTCAGGTGACCGTGAGGCTCCCAGATTGTGGATGAGAAAAGCAGTGGGTGGGGTGGAATTAGCCCATTGTTGAAATATTTACTGCCCCAGAAAGCAAGTAAGAAGCTAGCAGTAACCTCCCCAGGGGGCACATTTATAAATCAGAAGTTGTCTCTAGGCTGCAAAACGTTTCCTGCGATTGGCTTGCGTGAAACAGACCTGCAGGGGAAAGCAGAGAGTCTGTTGTTCCAAAGACGTTTGCATCAGAGTTTCTAGGGCCATGTTTCAGGGGTGGTCTCTTGAATGATGCTTTGTTGTTGTATGACAAGTAGCATGGCTTAAAGCCCCGCGCAGATCAGGGTGCTAGGTGCTGTATGTTATGCTCACTGGATACGTGCAGTGAAGTTACGAAAACCCAAAACCACACTAGCTGGAAGGAGGGAATGTAACGACTTTGTCAGACTTCAGAACAGTAACAGAAAACCCCAAGTTTCAGAGTAGCAGCCGTGTTAGTCTGTATTCGCAAAAAGAAAAGGAGTACTTGTGGCACCTTAGAGACTAACAAATTTATTAGAGCATAAGCTTTCGTGAGCTACAGCTCACTTCATCGGATGCAAAACCCCAAAACAGAGAGAGATGAAGCAGGCTGCTCCCTAAAGCAGAGAGGCACAACTCTCCCCACCTTCTAGGCTGTCTGGCTGTGACTGAGTCTGATCACACGCAATCAGGACCAGAAAACCCCTACAAATTATGGTGCTAGCTTGTAATTTCAATACAGTTTTCCATACACCAGGTTCATAGACTTCAAGGCTAGAAGGGACCATTGTGATCATTCTAGTCTGACCTCCTGCACATGGCAGGCCACAGAACCTCACCCACCCACTCCTGTGATAGGCCCCTAGAGCAAGAGACAGTGCCTGCCCCAGAGAGTTTGCAATTGACGAGGCAGACAAAAGGACAGTAGAAAGGAAGTTTTATTATCCTTATCTGCAAAAATGGGGAACTGCTGCACAAAGAGATGAAGAACCAGGTTCAGGAAAGCACGCAAGCGTGTGCTTAAAGCGATTCCCTGATTCCAGACCTCCGAGACTTGCACTGGGTCACAGAGGGAGTCTGGCAGAGTGTGAAATTCTCTGATCTCTGTTTGGCACCAGCCCTGACACTCATGTTGATTCCTTCTGGTCTTGAACTCCATGAGCCAATGACCCGTCCGGCTGGGAGGGATGAAGATTTATTGCCGCTTTTTGGCCTTCTAAAGCTGATGAATATCCTGCCGCCCAGTTCAGCCAGTTGGATCTTGATGTCGATCCAACTGGTTTATAAATAGCTTGGCAGCTTGCTGGTGGCACGTCACAGAGAGATAACAATAATGGGCTGGAGGGAGTGGCCACGGAAGTGGTTTGATACCTCGTCCCATGGCTGTCACCTGCAGGGCTGACCTCTAGGTGATGAATCAAAGAGGAAATGCTGTGAGAATGTGCCGCTCTCCCTCATGAATAACTAATGCGGAAGTTCAGTTTGTCTCCTCGCAGCTGCTATAGGGATGGCAAAAACCGGGCCGCACAAGAAGAAGAGGGCAGCGTGGTCCATTGTACAGACCCCCTGGGCTGGGAATAAGGAGAGCTGAGTTCTGTTCTCTGCTGGCTGACTCTGGGCATGTCGCTCACATGTCCCCTCCACCATTGTCTATTTGATCTGTTTAAACGATGAGCTCTCTCTCTCTTTCTCTGTGTTTGTACAGGCCTGGCGTGACGGGGGCCCCAATCTCTGTGCAGCGCCTTGTGCCCGAGCTCCCAGATCTCGGCCGGGTCCTTTAGGCACTACCATAATGTAAATAATACAGATTTTCAGCATGACACCAAGAAGGTGCGAAAACTTGTCTGGTGAATCGGTAAATAACAGGTAAAGTGAATAAAACCCATTCAAAGGGAGATGATGTAACTTCTGCCTCTTCGGAAGCTACACAAAGAAAAAGGGGGAAAGTCCCTCTGTTAATGAAAGTAGTGTGTCTGCGTAGGAGAGTGCTACCTCTGCCTGGACTTGGGCAAACCAGTGCTTGTTTAATGGGAGGCATTTAATAAATATCCCACGTTTCTTTCAATGAGGACCAATAGGCGTCATTGCAACCCTCATTGCTCGTGGCCACTCGGTTAACGGCTTGGTTGTAAGGGAGGGTGAGGAGTCCAGCAATAAGGATCAAGTATTTAGCACAAGTGATCTCTGTGGCGTACGTTTGAATTTTGCTGTGTAGACCTACCCTGAGGGAAGCAAACTGCAGGCCTGCTTTCTATTCTGAGCTCAACCTCCATACCCCCGCCCTGCTGTCTGATCTAGCCAGCATTTCTGCGTTCTGACCCCTAAACAGAGTTGTCGAAAGCCCCTAAATGATGTAGGAGCCTAAACCCCTTGGGCTTTTGAAAATCTGTGTTTGTCTATGGCTCCCCTTTCCCTTCCCCCACTCTTTTTGCCTTGTGTAGCTTGTAAGCTCTTGAGGGCAAGGACTGACTCTTAGCCACGTACAGTATCTAGCACAATGGGGCCCTGATCTGCAGCGGAGCCTCCCGGCGTAGTCACGATACAACCCCTAACTTCTACGGCCCGCTGCTCCTGGTGGCTTGGAACAAATCTGCAGACAGCCCAACCCGGGCGCTTTAATCCCGCGCTCCAGTGCTGGCTCTCGCTTGTGTTTTCAGCCTGTGGGATCCCAGCTGGGCCATTCTGACACCGATCAGTGCCTGCGAAGGAGGGCATGATGTTTTGAGCCTTGTTGCCTTTTGTCTGTTTAGCAGGGGTGGGAAGGGAGAGGAAGGGGTGGGAAGGGAGGGTCTGACTATGGAGCTATCTGCTAGAGGCGGTGGAAGAGCAAGTGCATCCATTGGGATGGAAGACCCTAAATTCTCGGTCATCTCCACTCCCGGTAAACTCATTGTCTTCTCACGCTGACGAAAACCCCAGGCCCTTGCTAGGCTGGTAGCTAAACAATGCACCGGATGTCAGCTTCCTGTGTCATCCAGATTATTCGTTCCCTAGATGCCCTGCCCTTCTCCGAACACCCTGAGATATTGCAGGCTCCTTTGTGTGATGGGGTGGCCCATCTGGAGAAGGAGAGCCCCCATTTTAGAGACTGGTCTATTCTGCCACAGATCCAAACTCTAGCTGATGGGGGCTTGGAGGAAATTTGCCCTGGGAAGTAAATTAGCTTATAACTGCAGGACTTCTTGCACCTTGCTCTGAACCGTGCAAGACTGGCCCCTCAGATTCAGGAGACAGAAGCAGCGTTCTAGTCCACTCAGTGTTTTCCTTTGGTCTCTCTCAACCCCTCAAAGGACGCACCAGCCTCCTAGACAGATTCAACCAACCTTCCTGCCCAACAAAAAAAGCTTGATCCAAAGTAATTAAATTCCTTGGTTGAGTGATGACGAAGCTGGCTCTCTTTTGAGGGCACTCTAAGCTCTGGTGACACCTGCTTGCATTTATAGCACAGGGATAAAGATAGTAACAAGCCCAGTGGAGAGATTGGGGCCCGTACAATAAAGTAGTTCAGATGCTAGTTACTAATTGCCTTGCAGGAAGCATTTTTCACAAGTTTCTTTCATAAGGAAAGATAAGCAAAGACTTTGATTTAGCTCATTTTTTTACTGCTGAACGAAGCGGCTCTTTGATCACGTTGGGTTGAGGCTCCTAACAAGCCTCTGTGTTTGTATTATGGGGCTGTCAGAACAGTGACATGACAATGTGTCCTCTGCACAGCTCAAACGAAATGAATTATTTCTTTCACTCTCTCTTTGTACTGTCTTTGGGGAAAATGACTGCTCCTGGGATTAGCAGATGGGCTTGTCAGCCAGCAAAGTAACCGTAAACTCGAAGATTAGATGCTGCCCAGCACGGAGCGCTGCATCCGGTAGCTCACCAAGGCTGAAGTAAAGGGCTAGTGGGGAGCATTGTCAGTAGAGCCTGGAAGCAAATTGCTTCACCAGTGTATTTTCTTGCATTCATATGAACATGATTTTTCTGAAAAGGACGTTGTCAGGTAAAGCCTGGGACGGCCATACAAAGAAGAAACTTACCACCCTGGGCCCTGATCCAAGATAGCAGTGCCACCAACCCTGTGTGTTCAGAAATTCCGAGTCAGCCTCCCCTCCACCCCGCACCTCGAGTCATGAGATTATCTTCAAAACGACGAGATTTTAAGAAGCCTGGCAAATGTGGGATTCTTTTTATTTGTCATGTGGCTTTTGAACTAGAATCAGATTTCTCAGGCATTTCTGTGCAACCGTTATTATTATTCTTTATTTGTATTATTGTAGTGCCCCGGAGTCAGTCACGGACCAGGACCCCCCTGCGCTAGGCACTATAGAAGCAGAACAAAAAGGCAGACCCTGTCCCAACGAGCCAACAATCTCAGTATAAGATGAGGAAACAGAAAGATATGGACAGGGAAAGGCGAGATAATATTGTCTGACAAAACCAGATAGATGCAGGATGCGAGTAGGGGTTTGACACACAAGCAGAGTGAACGGCGTGATGGCAGCAAAAGCCATGAGGGCTGAAAACATAGGGCCAGATCCTCTGCAGGTGTAAATTGTCCTAGTTCCACAACAAGTTGCACCCGCTGTGGAGTGGCCTTTTTGCTTTTTTTTAAATGGAAGCTGAGATTCTCACAGCATCACTTGTCTCCAGGAGCTGGAGTCTTAAGGAAAAAAACACCAAATATCGCGAGGCATGTTGTTAACATTGCGAGAATTGGCAACACCAGGAAGGCATTTAGGTGGGTGTTTAATTCCTGTTGAAAATGGTGGGATTAGGCACCTGTTTTAAGTGAAGCATCTGCAAAATAATTGTGAAAATGAGTATAAAAAAGATTAGCCTTTTAATATAGAAATAATCAAAAATCTGTTTTTTTTAATATACTTGTTGGATAATAATTTTCTCTCCCCACAGATTAACCTTTTTGAGCCCATATTTGATTCATTTTGCTCATGGAAGTTGTGACTTCAGCAGGAAAAGGGTTACTATTTTTCAGTTTGATTCTGCTTTCCATACTGTTGGGGAGGGGGATTAGTTGTATTTAATCCTCCTTTGCCTCACTGAGGAAAGCATTAGTGTAGCAGGCAATTTGCTGGAAGGGCGAATATGTGCTGGAATTTGTGCTGAGAGGCATAAAAGTGTCTCAAGCTGCTACATCAGTTACAGGTTTCAGAGTAGCAGCCGTGTTAGTCTGTATTCGCAAAAAAAGAAAAGGAGGACTTGTGGCACCTTAGAGACTAACAAATTTATTTGAGCATAAGCTTTCATGAGCTACAGCTCACAATCCCTGCAAAGGAATCCACATGTGCACAAGTGATGTCACCCACTGTCACGATTTTATCAGATGTTTCAGGGTGTTTGGTGTTTTCCTTGAAGTCAGAGCTCCAGGAGTCATGAGATAACAGGACGCTCTCAGCTTTACTGTTCGTAAGTTTCTAGACTGCATGGTTATAGGGAGAAACTTGGAAACGTGAACCCTAAAGGCTCAGAAATCGGAAGGCAAGTCTAAATAATGCAAAATCTCTTTTACTGTTATTTTTAATCTCATTACTTTGGGGGCCTGATTCACAATTTTTGAACACTTGCGGCTGGCGATAGTGCACAAATCTCTGCCTAAACGGGTTCCTTTGCCATCTAAAAGTTTAATCTTTACAACCTGCAATCCAGTTATCCAGAGGTTCATTTGGAAGATCAGTTTTGGTTTGTTTTTGCGAATACATCTTTTTTAATAAACCATGGATTTATTTTTAAGAGAAGTATTCTAAATGCAATGTGGACTTAAATAAATTCCGGCATAAAGATCTGTACTGGATCCAGTTTGGAACGGGATGTTAACTGACATGCTTTTTAGCATTACATATTTAATTTAGGTTTCATCTGTTTGTACTACAGTAGCACCTAGGTTCCCCGATCTACTTGTGCCAGACGGCACTACAGACCCAGTCCCTGCCCCAAAGAGCTTGCGGTCTAAGTAGACACGGGTGGGAGGGCAAAGAGGCACAGAGGGGGAAGAGACTTGCCCAGGGTCACTCACTAGGTCTGTGGTGGAGCTGGGGTTAGTCTGTGAAACAACTCATGTGCTTGACCGTTATAAAGTCGCATTTGGGGAAGGAGCGACAGCAACAAATTAATTCCTAAAAATGTTCCCCTGCGATCATACACCTGGCCCTTCAGGCCCCAAATTGGATTCCGTCCAGTGACCCTGCTCACGGTTCCTGTTACGAGCAAGGATCATGAGGCCCTGGCATCTATAGTGGCCCAGCCTCGGTCAGCAATTTGCATGACTGGGAGAGCGGCTGCTGCTCTGTTGATTGGATCACCGTTGTATTAATGGCGATTCCATGGGCGGCAAATGGTTGATGATACTCCTTTTTGGAGCCGGCAGTCCTTAGTTGGTAACGGCTGCTTGTTTCCAAGTGATGCTGACCCTTGTCTACAGTTACAAGCGACATATGCGGTGGAAATCGTAGAACTGTTTCAAATGTGGCACTCGCGTTTGTGTGGGCTGGAAAGTCAGAACAGTACACGCTGCCCTGTCCCCGCTTTCACGGACTCACAGGTGGCAGAGAGCAGTTTCTTGTGGTTAACAGGTGTGTCATGGCACTTCTGAGACAACAGTATTTCTAGTAAACGTTGGGTTTTTTTGCTAGCTAGAAAATAGAAGATGTTTGTCCTGTTCATATGGGAATGCTCTTGGCTTGGCTTTGCCTCTCTTTAAATGGGTACAGCACAAAAAAATAGCTTAGTCCGGGCTTCATTTAGTAAGGAGGATTCGTTGTCTCTCCTTTTGAAGTAAGACTTTTAAAGTTGAATGTGATGATCTCACTCTGATTCCGGCAAACACAGAATCCAGGAATATACTGACATCATCTTCAAAGAGCCCAGAGAGAGAGCGCTCGGCGAGTCCAATGCTTCATCAGTCTAAATTTGTTTCCTTGAGGCACATATTTGCCTGTATTTTCTTGAGAGGAAAATAGTTCTGGCAGGTTCACTAAGGATACAGGTTATTGACATGGATTCCAGGGGCTGCTCTGCTGTATTTTAATGGAAACTATTCTGTAACTTAATTGGAAACAAGAGCAGCTCTGTGGGAACATGTGCAACGGCTGCTGTGTCTCCTGCGAGTAATTTATAATAAATATCACCACTGCCTTGGGCTTGCTCAGTCAGGGGATGAGGCTGTTCATGGCATGGGCCAAACCATTCCTCAAGTGCCCAGAGGTGTTGGGTGCCTGGGTCCTGCTATTCAGAGGCGCTGAGCACCCACAACTCCAGCTGAAGCTAATGGGAGCTGCAGGAGCTCCCCACTTCTTGGCGGGGGAGTGGGGGGAACAGGCTCCATTTGTCTCGTGGTGAGCACCCAGAAATCAATGACCACCTCCAAAGTTGTTAGTCATGGGCCTGATTCTGATCTCCTTTACACCAGTGTAAATCTGGAGTAATCCCATCAAAATCAACAGTGGTAGGCTAGTGGAAAGGGGCTAAGGCAAAGGCTGTCCAAATCACCGATGTTGAGGGACTGAGATCAGGCCCTGAGTGTGATGGGAACTGTGCCCCCAGGTTGTAGAAGACTAAAAGGACGATGCCTAATGGATGTTTGTGTTTATCTATGCTGGGATTTTATAGTGCCACCCATCACCGTAGTATCTGGCCTTCCAGTGTAAAATCAGTAACAATGGCAAAGTCCCTAGTGGATGTCTCCTTTTTCAGGGTAAGACTTCTGGGTAGGGTAGTTTTTTTTGGGGGGGCGGAGTAGAAGGGGCAACAGGGTAGGGATTCAGGGGGAAAGGGGGCATCAGGCTTGGGGTTTGGAGGTAGAAGTGGTGTCGGGTCTGGGGTCCAGGGGAGTCAGAGTTGTGATGTGGGTTGGAAGGGGTGTTTTTGTGGTGAGTATTTTATGGCGGAAAGGCTTTTTCAAAGAGGGAGGTTCTATAATGTCTTCTGCAGACGGTTTTGCCTGGTCTCGTCTGTGGGTTTGTTCTCACAAAGCTCCCTTCCTTTTGGGGTGATTCTGTAGGCTTTAAACCTGACCCAGAGGTACTATTCAAGTTGTCTGTGTTAGGTGATTGAGGCTACCAGGAGCTGGAGTTGTACGGGAGAACTCAGCCTCACAGTCACACTGGACAGTGCTCAGCACCCAGCGGCTCCTGTTGTGCCACTTATGGAGAGTCTCCAGATGTGCTGAGCCCTGGTGAACATGTGGCCCTCAGTGGCTAAGTGGCCAGGCTCATGAGGAGAGCCGCTAAAGAGATTGTGTGGGGATTACTGTGAATGGGACACTGAGAAGAGCAGATTCCTAGAACTTAAAACAAACAGAAAAAAATTACAAAAAAAAATCCCTTGTCATGTGTTTTAGTGTCAGGCTAATTATTTCTGGATTTATGTGTGGGTCGCCGTGAAGGTCATGCTTTATTATACTGACCAGAGCCAACTCGGCATCCAGAGGAGGAGGCCCTGCCATCTCCCAAGCGGTGTCAGGATTTAATTTCAGGGGGATTTTCAAACCTGTTTGTAGCGACTGGTAAGAGCCTTGAAGGAGCAACGCGGCCAAAGCATGCACAGTGGCTGCATCAGGTTGCACGCCTCTAATCTATTTTGGGAGGCCGGTGGCACAGACACTGGGGAGCTGCCCGATGCCATCAACTGTAAAAACATTACAGCCATCAAAGGATTCTTCCAGCAGAACCCACGGGATCGGTTGCCCCCTGCCCACATGGACGGTGGCCTGACTGTTCTTCCCAAAAGCGTGTCTTTGCCACGTGCTGTGCTCCTGTCTGAGGGGAATGCTGCTGATTCCTGCTGGACCCTAAATTATATCTGCGTGCGATGGGCTAGCTTGCTTGGGTGATCAATGGAGCAAGGGCTTTCTGGCAGACCCTTGGGTTATTCTGTGCCTCGGTTTCTCCCTTGTACGATGTGGATAATAGCCCGCCTTGTGGGGGGTTGTGAGGTGCCTAGAGGCTGTGGTGACAGGGGCCTGTGAGTACCTGAAATAGAGAGTTTAAGGTCCCAGTTCAGCAAAGCAGTTAAGCAGGTGCTGAGCCCCACTGATTTAAGCTTGTGTTTAGGTGCTTTGGTGAACTGGGGCTTGAGTACATCTGTGTTGCCAAAAAAGCAAACAACCCTATTCTGTGGCAGCGAGTCTCTGAGTCAGGGTCTGCACCCTCAGGTCCATGCAACAGCGTGAAAAATCGCCAGGTATTCATTCCCATCTGGGCGCCTCTGTGGCTTTCAGAGCCAGAGCGGGAACGTCCGCGCTGCT
Organism: Dermochelys coriacea; assembly: GCF_009764565.3. Classification (NCBI taxonomy): domain Eukaryota; kingdom Metazoa; phylum Chordata; order Testudines; family Dermochelyidae; genus Dermochelys; species Dermochelys coriacea. The sequence goes on along the minus strand of NC_050094.1, from coordinate 14,529,343 downwards.
ATTTTTAGTGCCATAGCACAAGCCCCACCGACCTGGGCCCTGAGTCTCGTTCTGTGGGTGTTTTCTTGCAGTGTGGACATAGGGACTTGCCCCAAGTCTTTAAAGCAGAGCTGGGACTGACTCCAGAACTCCCTGGGACCTTACCCTCAACCTGTGGCCTCCCCTATTGCTTAGCCCTAGTATGGAGAGAGACCACAGCAGCATGATCCTGCTCTAGGCCAGCTGCACTGAAAGTTACGAGCCTCCACTGCGGGGTTACTGTCACCAGTTCAGCACAGTTCTTATGCTCCTCGTCTGCTGGAGTCCTTAGCAATTGATTCTGAATGCAGGGAAAAGAGCCACAGAAGAAGTAACATTGGCTGGTTCTATTTCATTTCCCCCCAGCTGACAAATCCGGTGTGGTCAGGGAACATCTTTCCTGCTACAAAGACAGTGAGAGAGCTTCCTTCTCTCTTCTATCTGGTCTAGCGGGTGGCAAGCCTGATTTGAGGGACAGGTTTTCTGCGCGGAGTTTGCTGGCCATGGCCGAGATGAACAAGGGCTAAGCAAGACTGAAGCAGATGCACTGGAGTTCTGGGAGAAAGATGCTGAACAACAGCGGCTTTTGCCACCTTCTCCTGCGGGTTTAAAGGTGCTTGGGAGGGGTTTACGGAGACGATGTGACTTTGAGGCATGGTTGGCGTCAGGGATTTTTGCCCCTGTGTAGTAGCTAGTGCAATCCCCGAGTGTAAACTCACTGCCCTAGTGCAGAGTGGGGCTGGCACCTGCGCCGCGTACTCTGCTTTGAAACCCTCGGGCACTGCACTGCAGCACTGTGCTAATGTCTAACCAAGACAGTTCAGGGTGCAGTGGGTTGCTCTGCTCTGTCCTTTGTGCTGATATACACAAACTTGCAAGGATCTTGTGACGCCTGCCCTGAAAGTACTGTCCCGCTCCGTTCCCTGACTGCAGTCTGCATGGCCGAGGTTAAAGGGAACAGCCGGATGATGAATCTTTCTCTTCTCCATCTCTCCGATTCTCCCTTTTGCTGCTGTGCTACGTTTGCAGGGGAATCCGTTTGGACTAACTGTCAAACTCTCTGCACACACATTGGCTCTTGCTTTCCCCCCCTGCTGGTGCGAGAGAGATTTGTGTGTTGCTTCCAGGATCTGTCAGTGCTCAGGCAAAATCCGTGTTCCCCCGCCTCATAACAAGTTGCCAGAGGAAATAATGGAGCTAATTAGTGATGCCGGAACAGGCCATTCCATGCAAAGGACAGTGCCCCTTTACCAAACCCCCTTTTCCCTCATTTATGATTGTAAAACAGAAGTAAGTCCCACACGCTCTGCCTGGCCTTTTACTGCATCCTTTACGCTCTCACTCTTTACCCTGCTCCCCCTGGGTCCCTGCTGGTCCTTGGTGAAGTTCGTTAATCAGCTAGGACTCAGTTCTCTGCTGCCCCACTGTCTACACCAGTGCAAAGTGCTCCCAGAGTGGAATGGGTCAGGCTTGGCGTTGCTCTGGGGTACTAGGGCATGGTGACTGGCCTGTGTTGGGGCCCAGTGGCAGCCTCCACCCCATGTAATAACCCAGATCTGGGTAGAGGCTCCAAGCATTACCAGTATGCATGCTGCTCTGGTTGTTGCATGCAGAAGAGTGCGCGTGGAGCTGGCCTCCTAACAGAATAAGTGAGACCCCCAAAGCACCAAGGAAGTTATCAAAAGAGGTGAAAAAATTAACCCTCCGCCACCCCAGTGAGTATCCTTCTGGCCTGCTGTGGTTTGTCCTGAGTTAACGCAGAAGACAGCCCACATCATGCTGGTATTCTGTTCATGCAGAAAATAGACAGCCCTGGCATATTAACAACCTGAGATTCACAACCAAGAGTTGGCGATGGTCCCCAGCTGATAGCCACACAGACATGGCTCAGGACTGCATTCTGCTCTGTTCCTCGGTGGGGAGAGTTCAACATGCGGAGGAATGTCTGATTGGAATCACAGAGGTTGTTTAAGGATAGGATTTGGCCTGTGATATTCCTAGATCTGCAAAGGAGCCACCGCAAACCCCCAGTGCCTTTCTCAGATCTGCCTTGTTTTTAATTTTGGAAAGCTCAATTAGTGGAACTAGACCCTAATCTCGATTGTCAAGTAAAGTCTCTTGTATTATTGACAATTTATCAGCTAAGCCCAGAAAGGGGGGCAAGATGATATGGTTAGATTTAGAACTAGGGGATAAATGTCACAACCACACTATATTTGTAAATAAAGTCTGTTGCTATGAATTTAAGCCTCCCACAGAAGGGAAAAGTCTAATTAGGTGGAGGACTGTCTGTTTGTTTGTCACTTGCGGAATCATTAGACACAATCAAGTTTCCTGCTACAGCAAGTCTGATTGTAGTCAAGATTGCTCTGTTTGAAGAAAATGGAAAAAAAAACAGTCCCTCAGCATGGAACTCAGACGTCTAACTTCTTAATAAACCAGGTTGGTGACTTAGGCCAGTGCAACAGAGCCCCGGCCCGTCTTCCCTGGGGGAATCCTCCTGACCCCAGTTCTTGTGGTTAGAAACCCTCCGCTTGTGAGTGAGTTGTACCCTGTTTGAGTATTTAACCAGGTGTCTGTCCAGAGAGGAGCATTATTTATTTGTATTGTGGTAGCGCTTAGGGGCCCGAGTCATGGACAGGACCCCTTTGGGCTAGGCCCTGGACACACCCAAAACACAACATCGCTCTCTGTCATGAGGAGCTCGAAGGGGTACAAGGATGGCCCAGGCACTGTTGGGCTTGTTGACTCTCCATTGAATCCCAGGACCAGAGAATCCCAAATCTTGTTCTCTGTTGTGGGATGGGGAGAAGGGATGGGCAGAGGGGTGAGCTGTCAGCCAGTGTGGTTCATCTTGGGTCATTGCAGACAAAGTCCTGTGTGAATGGCCAAAGACAAGGAGCAGAGTGAGCTGACGGTTCCTGGGCTGCCAAGCCACTACCTTCCATGTGCCGGCTTTGGCAGAGCCCCACTATGCCTAGACTACTCTAGTCCCAGGAACCGCCGCCGGATGGGGGAAGGGGCCCTGGGGGAGCGCTCAGGCCAAGCTGCCAAGTCAGGGACCCGAGCAATCCAGCCAAGAGCTCAGCAGAGGGTTTGCGCTCAGCACCCAGAATGTCTCTGGAGAGGGGAAAGTGGCGCCTAGATCTTCCATGCGCTGGGTTGTCCTAGGAAAAGCGTGTGCAGTCCTGGCTGCCCGGTGACCTCCCCACCCTAGAGCCTGCAGGAGGGGGGCAAACTGAGTGTGGTTCAAAGCAGACCCTGCCCCCCTCCTTCTCAGGAGTGCTGGGAGCTGTCACAGTAGCTCTGCGTTTGGGGCCCTGTAGCAGCAATCAGCGTTTTCCGGGCATGACCTTAGAGCCGATGCAGGGAGCCTTCCCATCTATTCACTCTTATAGAGCTGATGTCAGGTGCATTCTCCCCATTCTTGGCTCAAGGTAATTGCTACAGTTACAGCCGTGTGCCAGTTGGCACCTGTTCTCCCATGTGATGTTCGGGGCTTTAGGGAAACTTGAGGCACCGAACTTTCACTGTTTGCCTGGGGCTTTGTTCGCAGCTTGCTGATAACAGCTGATTTAGAGGTGATCAAACTGCGTCCAAGTGCTCCTTGCAATACGAGACAAATGTCAGAAATTCTCCCTGGGAGTCTGTTGTAGGGGCATCTCCTCTCCTAACTCTCTTGCCTCATACAGGAGGAGAGGGGTACCGGGAAGCACCCAGGCAGGGAAAACTGTCTCGTGCCATTCAGGTAAGAGCCTTGTAGTGCATTAGATTAATGATGCAAAGTATCACCTTTTTAAAGCCATTTGTCCTGAATGAAGCTGGGATGAATTGACTGGAAATCTATCTGTCGTAACTGCACTAAAAGCTACTCCTTAAGTAAAGTGATTGTAAAAAGAAATGGCCAGATCCTTTGCAGTGTCAGTAAGAAAAGCTCCCAAAGTAGTGTTTAATATGGATTTTCTGTTCTGATGGACTTTAGCATTCAGGGGTTTATGGTGGCTTCTGCTGAACTGTAAGTATGTGTCTGTTCTATCAATAAGAATACATGTTTCTACTGTGTATATAGAAGTTAAGATATTATAGTACTTCCACAGTGCTTTAGTACCATGCTTTACATCTTCAAAGTGCTATAAAAATATTGGCTAATTACTTGCTATAGGCAAACTGCTTTTAATGGGAATACTTGATGAGCTATAACAGTGATTTACTTCACAAAGCACAAACTGTGAGCCAGCAATAATATGAAACAGTTTGGGTTGCATTCATTAAGATTTTTCTTGGTTTGTTGTATATTCCTGGCTTCCTTGTGAGTCTTTGTAAATACAAATATGTTTAAAATTCAGTTGCCAAAGGTTTTGTCAGAAGACTCAATCTGGATCATTTTGATTCAATCCAAATAATGAAAATCAGTCCTAGTTGTTACTAAATTATGTCTGGACTTAAACTACACGACTTAAATTCCTAGCCATCTTAGCCAGGACTTCAGCGTTTAGCTAAAGCCTGTTATGTTTGTCCCACGCTTCTTGTCAAAGCTGAATGCTGGAGTAGAATTGGTTTCAAAGTTACTAGTTATTTGTGGGCCAGATCCTCACCTGGCATCAATCAGCACCACTCCATTGACTCCGGCTGAGTTATGCCAATTTACACCAATGATGTGGTCCACTGTTTGTAATTAGCCCGGACTGAGTACAGCAGAATGCCCTCATGAGGCATTAATAGATGCATCAGATTCTGCACAGATTAAAGAAAGACGAATGTGTCTTCACACTAGATGGGGCAGTCAGCTTTCAGTGCACGGGGCAATGAGCCTTACACGTGTCGGCATGCACTTCAAGAACGTGGCTGGAATAAAGCCTTTGCTTGAGAAGGAAGATGACCACAGTTCATGAGAACCTGACCGGATGCTCCAGGGTTTAGTCCGGTAACAGGCCTTCCCTTCCAGGGGCACTGAGTGAGATGCAGTCCAGGGAGATAGATTCTTTTAACAAATTTGTCCTTTGATCATCTGCGTGTTCCTTTCTTGGTGCCTCGGCTCATGTTCATGGCTGAGTGGTTGCCATGGGTCTTCTGTTTAGCACCAGCAATGGGATTGTGTGGCCAAGATTTGAAGCAGGTTAGTGTGAAAGCGTCTCTTTGCTGTCGTTGTGCTTGGTGCAGTGAATAGAAATATGGGGTACTTGTCATCCTCAACACCATACGCAAGCTGGAACCTGCCCTGCGCTGCTCTAGTATTCTCCCCGCCGTTGAATGGGAAAGCCAGCAGAGAGGTTAAGTGACTTGCCTGAGGTGATCCAAAATCAGTGTCAGAACTGGATGGGGAATTCAGGAGTTCTCAGCTCCCTGGTGTGCACTCAGGCAGTAAAGCCAGAGAACTTTCTCTAGGGTCATTTCCAGAAGCTGACTCTGCATCAAAAATAAATTGAGGAACGCTCACTGTTTCTGGGATGACTCTGCCTTTGCTCATGGCGATTCAGAGGGACCTTTCGCCACCCGTGGTACTGGAGGGGTGCGACTTCCTATTTCAATGATTTATTATTGGTTTGACCTAGGTGCTCTATTGTGCTTGGAACCAGATTTTCAGGTTCTTGGCAGCCACTCTCAGGAGTAGCTAGTCCAAGGAATTCCTCTCCTACCTAAGCGCTCAAATAAAGGCCAGGCTTTCCAACGGGCACTCGATGAGCTGAGCTCTCTGGAAAATCTGGCCACTTGCTTAACAGCCTAAATGAGAGTGGCTCTCTCTCGAAAACTGGCCCATGGAGCAGTCCAGTCTCCGCCCGAGAGCCACCGCCTATGCCAGGACACATGAGAGGACAAGGGCAGGAGCTGTGAATCTGCACTAGCAAAAGCCAGTTGCCTAATTCAGGGCTGGTTCGGCTCCAGCAAAGGGAGCAACGGAGGGATCGGTCGCATAGGCAGGGAGTCGATGGCTAGTGGAGTTGCGCTGGTGCTGAATTTCGCAGCCGATTATTGCTGGTGCAGTCCAGGGCCTGAATTTCACCTCACTCCGGCTTTCGGCTGCTTTAATCTGCTACCACCATTGGTTTTGCTCCTGAGGTTAGGAGCTGTCAGCTGCTTCCCTCCTGAGGCTGGTTGCAGCCAGAGGGGAAAGTCAGGAAAAGAGACTGTGTTTATCCACAGATCAGGGCCAGCGGGGGGGGGGGGGGGGTGCCAGCTGCGCCACTGCCCATATACCTGCAAGGACAAGCGGGGGGTGGGCACGGAGACTTTCCTGGGCCTTCCTGCTGGGAGTCACAGCGAGGGGCAGGTTAGCCTTGCGTGGTCGCATGGAACCTCTGCTGATAGATTGGCCTGGCCTCCACCATTCCACACGCAGCCGTCGGGGTGGAGGTGTCCGTTCATCACCAAGCTGGGGGGGATTCAAACTGGTGACCTAGATGGGAACGAGAGCTCGTGTCTGCTGACTTCATTTAGGAAGGATGGGCTTGTGCTTAAAGCACTGGACTTGGGAGATTGGGTTCTGGTTCTGCCACAGCCCCCTGTGTGACCTTGGTCATGTCACTTCATCTCTCTGGATCTCTGCTCCCCCTGTGTGAAATGGGTTGTCACTTGGTTGGGGCCGCTAACAGCACTGCTGAATATGCTGTGGCTTCCATTCTCAGGGCTGAAGCTGCCCTGACTCCAAAACTCCTGAGAGGATAAAGATGAAACTGTCTCAGTTTGTCTCTCTGGAAAATCAACAGCAAATTGGAGTTGGCCTGTATGCCCGCTGCAGCCCATGTGCTGAAATGCAGATGATGAATGCTCTAACCTGCTGCTCCATTTTCATCAAGTTCCATATATTTCACCCACCGTTAAGTCTCAAATCAATATGACCAGGAGTTTCAGCTTCAGGTTGATGTGGCAACTCTCTGGTGGTGTCATAATGGCCCATCGGGGTAATTTAACCCCTGTATCTGTATCATACGGTTGGACAAAGATGTTGTGAATCTAGTGAGTCAATTAGGCTTGATAATAGGAGAATGTCCAGAACCAAGAAAGGGAATTGGGTGAAATCCACTGTGTGTGTTGTCCCTGCTGCTGTTCTTTGTAGGACAGGGCTGGGCAAAATGCAGTGCAGCGCCCCAGCAAAGCTAATGCAGTTTCATGATGCTTCTGAGGAAGCTTTGGGAGCGTGCTATGGTGCCTCACCCACTTATATGAATTGAATTTCCAAAAATAATCCCCCGCTGGGCCTGGTTTAGTAACTCGGAGTTAATGTTGCCAAGCAGGACGCTTGGGGCCTGGTTCTGTGCCTGCTCGGACCTGCTCCGACAGGAGCGTGGTGAAGGGCTACGCTTGTTGCAGGGTTGCATGTGCTGATACAGGCACCCTATATAGCATCCTTCACCCAGAGATCCCAGCACACTTTGGAAATATTAACAGAGCCTCACGACTCCCCTGCTGGGTAGGGAATTGTTGCGATGTGCATTTAAAGGGGGTAAACTGAGGCACAAGGTGCTGCAGTGACTAGTCCCATGATCAGAGGTTGAAACTCACTCCTATCTAGAACTAGGCTGAGGCATGACTTAAGCCACCGAAATAAGGCTCTGAGCTTCAGTCCCGTCTAGACTGTGTGTGCAGGGGAGAATTTCACTCTCGGTAGATAAGCAACAGAGGCAGGAATACAGCCCAGGAGTCCTGCCGCCTTGGTCCGGCATACAAAACACGCATGGAGGATAAGTCATGATGTTGGGTGGGTGAGAATGTGAACCTCTCTGGGGCTAAACACGACCTGCTCTCCGGTGGCCTCAGGCAGTTCAAATCCAGACTCTTGTTCAATGGCTAGGTCGGAGGTCGCTTGAGCATCTGAAAATTCAGATCCCAGACCTAGGAGAGATTTAACTCCATACCTTTCCCCTTAATGTCCATCTGGCTGCTCTGTGGGGGGAAGATGAGCTCTGCAGTTGAGCACTGTCTATAAAATAGTCTATTTCTTCTTTATTTTAGACGTTTAATGCTCCAGTTCTACATTTTCTCTCACATTTGTCCCTACATTACACCCTGTTGCGATGTGTGATTATGATGTTGTTTAAAAAGGAGAGAGGGAGAGACCCGAGGTTATGGACTGTAATACAAGGCTATAAAAATGGCCTTAAAATGATAAACTAGCTGCTACTACTGCATTAAGACTTCCCTGCCTCACAGTTTCGTACTGTATTCAGGGCCTGGAAATGAAGACGTACCGTGGAAATCAGCCAAGATGCTGACGGGGGTTGTAATTCTGCGTTCTTGACTCGGCCTAGCTAATCCAGCTTCAAACAGCAGTGAGGACATAGCAGCATGAGTGCCAGCCCAGGCTGTGACCTGGACTTAAAGCTGACGTGCTGTACCCTCACTGGGTTAGCTAACCACAGTTAAGAACACAGCTTTGTTTGCAGTGGGGACGTAGCCTGAGTCGCAATGAGATTTAGGCTCCTAAGTCACTTAGGCACTTTTTGAAAACTTTACCCTTTGTCTGCTTCCATTTCCCAGCCCAGGCTCTCTGAGCAAAGCACGGCAGTTCTCATTCCTTCGGTTTATTTCTTGCTGCCCCCTGGAGCTCTAACCGTGTCTTTGTCTTCCAGGCTCCTGCTGTACTCTCGCCTAGATTTTAAGGCAAGGAGGGATTGTTTCGATCACATAGTCTGACCCAGGCTGGAGAATTGCACCCAAGGGGAGAATATTTATCCCCCTTATTACAAATGGGGAAACTGAGGCTCCAACAGACGAAGTGACTTTGCCAAGGTCACACAGGGAGTCTGGTGGAGCCAGGTCTCCTGAGTCCCTAGCCAGTGCCTTAGCAACAAGACTCACTGTCCTCACTTTGCCCCCCCTCCCTCCTGGCAGAGGTCTGGCTTGCCCTGCCCTGCCCATGTTGGCAGCTCAGACCTGGCTGTTCACCAGGCTTCTGCCCCTCGTCACACTGCGGGCATTGGCTCGTGTGTGCTGGGAGCCCAGCACATGCCCCTGGTGCTTTCTCACAGCCTCATCTGTAAATGCCCAGCGGGCGTCACTCTGAGAAGAGAGACTCATGGGAGCACTTAGTGCCTCGCTGCCAGGATCTCTGGTGGCATGACGATCCAGTGACTCTGACCTTCTTTTATTTCAGAGAGATTTAGACATCTGTCAGGGAGCTTTTCATAGCCGTCAGGAGACCGTGCCCCTATCTTGCCATCTGTGGAGCTAGGGAGGCAATTTCTGGTCTCCTGGGGACCAAAACCCATTGGCTCCAGTGGGGAAAACACATGTGTCCGCTCTGCGCCAATGTGGAGCTTTTGCGTGCCCACCTGTGACCAGATCTGTTGGTCGACCTGGAATGGTGGCTAAAGTCTCGTGTGTAAAAGCTGTTCCATAGGAATTGCTACCCTTCTGGAGGCCCATCTAGCCCAGTTCTGTCTCCTGTGGCAGCTGCTTCAGAGGCAGGTGTAAGACACCCTGCGGGAGGCAGCCTTTCGGTAACCTGCACCCAAAGTAAACTTTTTCCTACCCCCCATTAACTAGAGGTTTGTGCCCTACAGGCATCGACAAATAAAGAAGCTGGCACTGCCAAGCGGCTGTTTAAAGATTGGTGGTGGGGGGTGATTAGTGGAAACCACACCTGTTGTACTCAAGCAACCACTGATCTTATTAAGAATCAACTGAAGTTGCAGATCCCCTTGTAAAGTTGTCTCCTGCTGTAAGCCAAGGCCCCACACACCTCTCCAGAGGGGAAGGGTGGTCTAGTGGGTTAGGACACTGGACGGGGCTCCAGTGACCCGCATGCAAATCCTGACTCAGCCTCAGATATCCTGTCTGACCTTGGGCAAATCACTCAATCTACTCTGTGCCTAAGTTTCCCTTCTGTGTACTGGGGATGCTATCTGCCTACCTCACATGGCATCGGCGACAATACGCTCCAGTAGTGATTGGGAGGGGCTCAGATATGGGATGGGAAGTGCCTGGACAGAGCGACATCATTCTCTTTTTAGGCACAGCGAATGCATGTAGAGGACTGAAGGGGTGCACCCTGGCTGGGGTGAATTTCACCTATTTCAGCCAAGCAGTCGGCAGCTGTGAAAACACGAGTCTCCAGAGCTAATCCGTGGGCCCAGATGGGCAACTAATCGCCGAATTACAGACCCGACAGCTGAGGAGCAGAACGAACACGGGAGGCACCAGAGAAGTTAAGTGAATGAGACAGGCGAGCATGTGGCTGGAGCAGACATTTTCAGTCTTGTAACGAGAGCCGTGACGGGGAGCTATGCTCTAATCAAGGCAACAGCGGGTCCTTTTTTTAAGACCAGTGAGATTGTTGAGATATTTAGTCCGGATAATGTTCCAATTTTAGCTTGGCTGCCCTGGCTGTAATCATGGTGAAAAATGCCCGGAATGGTAAAAGAAGGGCATTGGAACACACACACACACACACACACACACACACACACACACACACACACACACACACACACACACACACACACACACACACACACACACACACACACACACACACACACACACACACACACACACACAGAGTCTTGCCACAGCAAGTGAGGTGGTGAGCGGCTGCTGTGTCGGGACATGTGAGGCTGGGTTGCTCTGTCCCCTCAAGGTTCACTGGTGTGTTATCATGCATCCGTCTGGCCCAGATTCCAGACCCTCGTCTCCTTAGAGCTTGTCTTGCTTTGTTGCTGGTTTAAGTTTCGGCTGCACGCTGAGGCTGGAGGGAGGGGCTGCAGGGAGCAGCAGGAAAAGGCCGTGTAGTCCACAAAGCGCTAGCCTGCCACTCAAGAGACCTGGGTTCAGTTTCCAACTCTGCTACAGACTTTCACTTTGGGTGACCTTGTACAAGTGACTCCATCTACTGTGTGCCTCTCAGTTCGCCACCTGTGTCCTGGAGATAAACATGGCCCAAGCTCACAGAGGGCTGTGAAGATCAAATCCAGCAGTGATTCGTAGAGACTCTGCCCCCGTGGTGCTGACAGCTGTATCAGCAGTAGCACTGTGCCGGGGGCCAGGAACAAGCGGGGGAGATTGACAAATCCCAGATCTCAGTCTGGTGTGTATTGTCCGACACGTGGCCGTGGCATCTTCTAGTTCAGGTACCTTGGGCCATCAGCACAGCTGCCATAGCCGTGTGGTCAGTGAAGTGCCGGGGGGGGGCCTGTTTCTACAAGGGGGCAGGATTCTGAAGCCCCTGCTGCCCAGGAAGGTGCAGAGGGTGTTCCCAGAGAATGCCAGCATGCAAACAGCGAGTGGTGCTTGCAGCTGGGGGTGCAAGCTGACTCCCCCTCTGCAGGTGCCATTCCCCAGTGTGTGAAATTCATCCTGGGCATGCGACCCACCAAAGGTCTAGATACCACTCAGGTGCCACCCAGGCTCTCCAAATAGGGCATAGGTGGTTCTGGTGCCTAGACCCCATGCCCGCCATCTGCCTGGGCAGGATTTCAGGATTTGCTGCACAGGAACCTCGCCTGCACCTTTCTTACAAACCTGGCCGAGTTACTAACGGCCCTGCTGTGAAAGTTCCCCCCCAGAGGCTTCCCAGCAGTGTCCCTCCGAGACCTTGTGTAGTTAATTCCCGCCTCCCCAGCCTGTTTTGCCGGGGTTGTGTTCTCTTGCTTTGCCTTTGAAAACCAGAGGAAACGGGAGGGAAAAGCTGGACGAACTGGAGAAAGGGTCAGATGAAAAATAAAAAGGGGGGGAGTTAAAAAAAAAAAAAAAAAAAAAAAAAACCAACCCCACCTAAACCCTAAGAGTCCCTCTGAAAGGAATCAAAGGCAGAAAGTGAGAGCTTGTCCAGTGTAAATCAGAGAAATGCACACAGAGTGGATCCTTTTCAATCACTTGTCACAGTCCCTCTCTCTGCCCTTTCCTTCTCTCTACTGCTGCTCCTGGGTGTACGAGCAGAGGCAAGCAGCAAATCCCAGACGTGTTTGCTGGCTGCTGGGTCAGGCGATAATGCATACCTGCCTCTCAAGAACCTCTGAGCATCCCAGTGCAGCTGGCACCACTGGTTATCGTGCATTATGGTTAGGGACCATACATTGCAGGACTCCATAGTTGGCAGAGCAACGGTTTTGTTGTTTAACTCCTTGCTCTTGTAGCAGGAAAACTCAGTTCCACAGCACTTGTGGCAATCACAAGTGTTCAAAACCCATGAGTCAAAAATCACGAGACTGGCTTAAAAATCATGAGATTTTTTTTTTAAAATTACATTGTGGGTTCTTTTATTTTGAGCCTTTGGAGGAAGTCACGGTTTCGAGTTTTCCTCCACCAGGGGTAAGTACTTAAAGGAAGACCTGCAATGCCACGAGACTTGTGATAGACTCATGAGAGATGACAAATGCTCTTTCCAACTTCATGAGCAAGAGTCTGAAAAAATTAGCCTAGTGGTGGGCTCCTGAGTCCCTCCACCAAAATAAGCGGTCCGATTTTTAGCGGTGCCACGTACCCACCAGCTCCCATTCACTCCAGGGTGCAGCGGTTTTCAAACTCAGCCACCTGTGTAGCTTGGTAAATAAGGATTTAGGGATTCTGAGCCTACCCGATTGTTGAAAACGTTGGCCAGAAATTCAAACCAATATAAGAAAGGGGTGGGGTGGAGAGAGCTTCTAGACCGCAAGGCCAGGTTTACATGCAGCTAGGGAGGCTGTTACGCCGTGTCAAGGTGCTGTATGTGGGTGTGGTTGATTTCCCCCTCCTGTGTGGGAATAGCAATAACAGTCTCAGTACCCGGCTAGAACTACAGCCGCACAACACCGGTTGTATCACTTGAATGGTGAAGTGAAGCCGGTACAGCTGTAGTGAAGCCGGTACAGCGCTTCTGTAGACAAGACCTCCCTGGGCCTGAACCAGGTACCAGAAGCCAGCGTGTCTGCTGTGTCCAGCGGAACAGCAAAGCTCCAGGCCTCTCCAAGCACCATAGCTCATTCTACAGCTCAAGAGAGCCCCAGGGTTCCTCTGGAGTTTGTCATGATTGAGGTATATCAGGGTCGGGGCCTGCGAATATTGGGAAAGCTCTGAAGTGGGCTAACAATGGATAACTTCCCTCCCCCGCCCCCAACGCCCACACCATAAGGTTGATTGTATTGTGTAGTGGAGTTACAGTATGGTTCTAATTATAGTTCCATGTAATTATCACTAATTCATCTAACCATGTTCTGTTCTGTGAAGGTTTTTATACCACCCTTAGCACCGTCGTTTCTGAGAACGTTCCCATCGTGCATGAAGTGACAGGATGGACCTCAAGTGACAGATGTCAGTCACTTCTCTCCGCTCTGCCCAGGGGAGAACTGGGCCCTTGAGTGCTTTGGAGATAAAGGCCAAGACCTTGCACGTGACTTGCTGGTCCCTGGAGGGCTGGCCTAGGGGGCGTAGAGCAGGTGTGATGTGCTGCCATGTTCTGTACCGGTTGGGCTCCTTGGGGGTCGATGGCTTCGTGCCCAGGTGTAGTGTGTTGCTGGAAGCTGAACGGAGCTCTCTCTGAGTCACCGTTGGCTCAGGGTGAATGTAGCCACTTCCCTGCAGGCCCCAGGCTGCAGATGGCCCATCCCCTGCCAGTTGTGCCTCCTCGCACCCAGTTCGCCATTGCCACCATGTGCCATTGCGTCTGCCAGCAGGCAGCGGGTGTGACATGCTGCCGAGTCAGGATGAGGGTGTTTCACACTTGCTTTGCCCTAGCACGAACAGGAGTGTGTGCACAGCGACGCTGAGCAAGGCCAGTGGCCATGCCCCCTGTTCTCCCGTCCCCACTATTGCCAAGGGACACATGCTTTGTTATCTCCTGTTTGTCCAGACGACTCCCTCCCTGGCACTTGGAGGCTGCTTCGAACAGGGTGGTTCAGGATGGTCACCCAGCCGTGTACAGACCAGGATTAATTGGTCGTCTTCTACCTTGATTAATGGGCCTCCTTGGTCCTCTCTCCCAGTATCTTCACACGAGCTCTTCCATCCCACTAGGGCTGCGTTAACTGCCTCGGCTTTACTGCTGCCCTGCTCCTTCCCCGGTAGCCATGACTAGCTCAGGATGCTGCCTCCCTGCTCCTCCATTGGAGGTGTGAGTCCAGTCACCTCCCCATGGAAACGTGTTGGCTGCTGCTTCTTCCTTGGATTTCCCCTTTGCAGCCTGCTGTGACTTCATGACGATGCGTGAAATAGAAACATAGGCTCTATGTTTATACAGCACCTAGCACATCCCTGGACTCCTAGGTGCTAACACAGTACAGACAATAAATAATAATAATAATTTAGGCATTAAGTCTCATAACACATGTACTACAGGCCCTGGCTCCTGGAGTCATGAGAGTACACCGGCTCTCAGCCTTCATTTCACTAGCTTTTATGCTTGCAAAGGAAAGCTGGAAAATGTGATTCGAATGTCACCGATGTGGCAACATCTGCCTGAGTTTGCAGAGAGCTTGAGACAATTGCTCTGAACTATGCAGTGCATCTCAAGAAGGTGTTAACTCCAAGACCGCTGCTCTGGGGGGTGCTGGCAACCCCAACCCAGTAAAGGACTGTGTTAATGGCAGGAGGGAGAGAGTGCAGTGGGTGTAGCCCCCACCCCAGCAGGGACAAGCAGCTGGCAGGGTACATGCTGCCTCCCACACCCCCTGCTGCCATTCCTGCTGCTTTCTGTGGGGTTCTCATGTTGCTGCCCTGGCCTCTTGGGGTGGGAAGCCCCTGCCACTCCTAGTGGAGGGTGGGGCCGTGGGGAGTGGCCCAGGGCCTTGGGGTTCCCAGGGCCCCTGATTGTTATTCGCCAGACCTGGCCCACCCTGCTCCCTTTCCAGCAAGCTAGGCACACGTATAACTTTTGCCGTCTGAGGGGGAAAAGAGAGTGTTTGCTCCCTCTCGAGGCTGCTGGGAGGTGCTGTGCCCTTGCAAGGGAAGAGCTGCTGAGCTGTTCTGTTACCGCTTAGCCGGACGGGCGCTCGGGATGGGATGGGACGGCCCAGACTGTGGGTTCAGTCAGTGCCTTTCTCTTGCTGCTCCTCCTGGGTTTTTACAGCTGTACGGAAAACTATTTCACCAGTGCAGCAGTTGCTGGGAGTCTTTCCAGCTGAGCAGAGCGCGAGGGGCTCAACGTCTCTGAAAACCTGGCTCTGCAGGCGTCCCAGGGTGGGCTCTGGAAAAGGGAACCCCAGACGCGTGGTCTGGTTTGCCCACAGAGAGTGTGGGGTAGGCGAGGGAGTAGGGGAGGTCCACGGGTCTCTCTTTGTCAGTCTCCTCCTCTCCCCCTTCCCCTGCTCCGAGAGGCCTAGAGAAGCGTTTTGGAGCAGAGGGAATCGGTGCAGGGGTCGCTGGGGGACAGGCTCAGGCCTGGGTCTTACAGGAAGTCGGACGAGATGCCCTTGAACTCCGTGACCCTGACAGGAGACACCCCGGCTCCGCAGATAGGGTGGGGGAGGCCTCTAGAGCAGGGGGTCGGGCAGGGCAGCCTCTGACCTGGGCTGGTCACCGCGAGATCTCGCTAAGGGGACGCAGCACCGCTGGGCTCGGGGCTCCTGGGCTTAGCAGCACTGCCCCACGGAGGGCTCCTGAATGGGCCTGGTAAGGGGTGTCAGCCTGGGTCTATATTAACGCCACCACCACCGCTCGGTGCTTACAAAATCACCATCCTCACCTGTGCAAGGTGGAGCTTGCTTGCCCCCCCCCCCCAGCTGACGGGACTGTTCCCAGGGCTCAAGGGATGGGAGCAGGTGACTCGAAACCAGGCCTACTGGGAGTTGAAGGCCGGGGTCCAGTTCTCTGGGGCTCCCAAGCTGTGAGGTCTCTGCAAGGGGCCTGGGGAAGGCTTGGCAGCAGGGTCTGGCAGGGATCTGGAGCCCAGCTGGGAGGGCTGAAAAGGACTGTAGGGCGGGCAGGTGAGGAAGCCCTGATAAAGCGCTAGGAAGCCTTTCTGAGCCTAGTGGCAGCTGCTGACGTGGCTCGCTGGGGATATGAGGGCTGGATGGTTCTGTGGACTGTTTGATGGAGGTAAACAACACCCACAAGGGGAGAAGTGTGGCCGAAACACTAGCTGCCGTGGTTTGTTTGAGGCAAATTGGAAGGAAACTGAGGCAGGGCCTGGAGCCAGACCTGGGAAGCCCTGCTACAAGCATCTTTCAGCAAAGGGGTTTTAAGAGCCTTCAGCCTCACAGCCCCTGCACTGACTGGGTAACACCATGTCCCTGTTTGATGAAGGGGCTTATCCGAGGGCCCCGGGTTAGATTCGGGACAGAGCCAGGAACAGAGCCTGGAGGTCAAGGACTAAAGGCTAGAAACTGAAGCAATGCCCAGCTCTGGGAGGGAGTGGGGTCTAGTGGGTTAGTGTGGGGGGGGGGGCTGGAAGGCAGGAATTCTGGGTTCTGGCTCTGGCTCAGGAAGGGGAATGGGGTCTAGTGGGTTAGAGCGGGGGTGGGGGCTGGGACCAAGTGTGTTAGGTGCTGTACAATCCTAGAATAATAAACAGCCCTTGTCCAAAAGAGCGTGCAGCCTAAGCAGACAAGATAGACAAAGGGCAGGGAAAGGGATAGAACATGCAAGGAGAAATACAAACTTACGTTCAACCTGAAGTGACAGGAATCCCCGATTCTCTGTCACATCCAGGAGGTCAGACTAGATGATCAGAATGGGCCCTTCTGGCCTTTAGTTGGATGAATCTAAGTGCCCAGTTCTGTGCTCTGACCACTAGACCCCCCTGGGCTGAGTAGCTGCTGCTGAGCCAGTCGATCCCATATAACACTTCCTGGTCTCAGGCACGAGCTTGTCTAGTAGGATGCTGGGACCTGCCTCGTGTCCCACAGATAGTAGCAGAACCCCTCTGTCCAGATGGTCTTTACGCTGCCCCTGAGGTGTCTCAGGCTGTCTGTACAGTGTGTGAGTGATAAACACCAGCTGTGGGTTCCATCTTTCTCACCTCTTCGGGGCCCACCTTTCATGGGCGGCAAATGTTCCACGGGCCCCCAAACTGGGATGCAGCCAGGCCATTCCCTCAGCACTGGCACATCTCGGAGGGCACCGTTTTTCATTGTCACAGCACCACTGGGTGAACGAGCACCTCCCTGGGAGCGGTTTCCCAGCTCCTCCTCAAGTATCGTTTGCAGGGCTAGTTCCTGCCGACCCCCCCAGACCTGAGGATGCCTGCGGACCGAAGATGATTTGAAGCTCCACCAAACATGGCCAAACTAGCCCAAAAAACCAACCCCCAGCCCAGCCCAGCCCAGTATTTGAATTGAAAGGGAGAAAGACAACATATGGCACAGAAGCGTGTGGGTGCGGGCGGCCTTCCTTGTATTTAAAGGGGCTACCAAGTCGGAGCTGCAAATCCTATGGTTTAGCACCTCCACCTGTCAGAGGTGGCATTGGGGACGTAAGGTCCAAATGGAAGGGTTTGGGCTGGCAGGTGCGATTAGCTGTGAGGGCAAAGTGGTGCCCCACAAAAGAGGAGGCTGTGATGGGCATGAGGGTGGGTGAAGAACCCCTCCCCCCTTAGCACAGGCAAGTAAACATAGCTTGGGATGTCCTTGCAGCGGACACTGAGCTGGCTTTAGGCAGGAGCTTCTTGTACTCTGCTTGCTCCTTGGGAGAGATTAGCTATTCGCCTCCAGAAAGCCAGAAGTGAATCTCCAAGGGTGAGATCTTTGGCCTGGGCTAAGTGGATTTTAAATCCAGCTCTCCATACACAGAGGACACAGACCATCCCTGGGGAGCATAGAGGTCTGTCATTCACACCAGGATTGTTGCTGGTGTCGGGGAACTTTAGAGAAGTTCCTTCTTTCCCCATCCCGAGCCCATTGTATCCTCCAAGAAATGCACAGCTCCCCACAATTTATGCATTAGGTAATGCCTTATGCCTAATGCAAACTCCCTGAGCTGCGAATGCTGTTCCTGTTGCTTTGGGAGCCCCTGCCATACCCCTTCTCCTTAGACCCAAATCAGAGCGAGAACCTAGGCAGGCTGAGAAGCCAGGCAGGTGTGTGACCTAAATCTGCCTTGTGTCAGTGCAAGGTAATTCCCACCTTGCCTGGACCCCTGTTCCTGGACTCAGTCCCTTTAAAATCCAAGCACCCGCTCACTGTGGGGGGTTGTGCTTCCTCCCATAGATATGAAACGACCGCTGAGCCTGTCCCACCCTGCTGAGAACAGGACCCACCTGGCAGAGACGGCGCGGAGCCAGTCGGAGCAGAGCAGGAAGCGGGAGAAGAAGCACCAGTCGTTCACACTGTGCGAGGTCTGTAACATCCAGCTCAATTCGGCTGCCCAGGCGCAGATACACTACAATGGAAAATCCCACCAGAAACGCCTCAAGCAGCTCAACAAAGGGAAGGTGCCGACGGGCCAAGGTGAGTGGTCGGCCGGCAGGGCTACCGGCAGGGCAGCTGGAGCCCGGGGGTGCTGGGAAGGGTTTGCCTCTGTCGCCCGGCCCCTGTCGTTATGGGCGTAAGTTGGGGTGACTAATGGCCCGGTTGCGTGGCTGGGGTTGCTGCCCTGGACTCCGACTGCTGTTGCATATAAAAACCTACAGTCTCAGCCAACCGCCAGCCTCCCCCAACAAATCCAGCCAATCGGGGTGGGAGTTAGGGGGATCCCCCAAGCCCCCAGATAAAGGAGTGTCTCCGCCTCTTATTGGATGCCTGTCACTCGCTAGGATCTCTGAACCCAGATGGCTCGGTGACTGTGCGGCCTGAGGTTGCTGCTCTTCGGTGTCCGCGAGTTGTTCCCGTGCATACACAAGCACTGTCACTAGGGCCCTGGGTCGCCAGCGCCCGCTCTGGTTTTGTTTGGGTGCCATTGTGCAGCTGCTGGAACTAGAGGTGCTGGCAGGGCTGCCGCGCCCCCTGGCTTGACATGGTTTCCATCATATCCAAGGTTGACCGTTTGGTTCAATGGCTCTCGGACCCCCCCGAACACATTGGTCCAGCATCTCTGGCCTTTTGTGCACAGGAATGGCCGTGCCGGCCGCCCTTGGGGATGGGGTAGCTGTTACGTGGCCATGTTGCTCTGTTTGGATTCGGACAGTCTCCTCCCCTGGCAATGGGGCTACCTGTTTAGTGGTGTCATTTTATGGTCTAGTTTTCCAGCACACCCATCTTTTGTAACTTCCTCATGTTGGTTACCTTTGGCTCGCGAAACTCATTCGATGTTGGTGCTAAGGGTGAAGGGTCAGTTTTCACAAGCACTGACATCAGTGTCACAGGCATGTTGGCCCTTGAAGGGGAAATGGGCCACACTCCCCCTGTGACACAACCTATTTGCTGCACCAGGTGGGGAGAAATGAATTGTCAAGTGATAGCTGGTCCTGTGACAAACCAGGGTGCTGCATAGCCATCCCTGGCCAGGAGGGGACACTCGAGAGGTGCCTGACCCTGCTTAAAAGTCCCCTTTTAAAAGCGAAAAGTCAGTGGAAGTCATTGGAAATCAATAGATTCATAGATACTAAGGTCAGAAGGGACCATTCTGATCATCTAGTCCGACCTCCTGCACAGCGCAGGCCACAGAATCTCACCCACCCACTCCTATGAAAAACCTCACCCATGTCTGAGCTATTGAAGTCCTTAAATCATGGTTCAAAGACTTCAAGGAGCAGAGAAGCCACCCTCAAGTCAACCATGCCCCATGCTACAGAGGAAGGCGAAAAACCTCTAGGGCCTCTCCAATCTGCCCTGGAGGAAAATTCCTTCCCGACCCCAAATATGGCAATCAGCTAAACCCTGAGCATATGGGCAAGATTCACCAGCCAGATACCCAGGAAAGAATTTTCTATAGTAACTCAGATCCCATCCATCTAATATCCCATCTCAGGGGATTTGGCCTATTTACCCTGAATATTTAAAGATCAATTACTTACCAAAATCCCATTATCCCATCATACCATCTCCTCCATAAACTTATCGAGTAGAATCTTAAAGCCAGATAGATCTTTTGCCCCCATTGCTTCCCTTGGAAGGCTATTCCAAAACTTCACTCCTCTGATGGTTAAAAACCTTCATCTGATTTCAAGTCTAAACTTCCTGGTGGCCAGTTTATACCCATTTGTTCTTGTGTCCACATTGGTGCTGAGCTTAAATAATTCCTCTCCCTCTCCTATATTTATCCCTCTGATATATTTATAGAGAGCAATCATATCTTCCCTCAACCTTCTTTTACTTAGGCTAAACAAGCCAAGCTCCTTAAGTCTCCTTTCATAAGACAAGTTTTCCATTCCTCGGATCATCCTAGTAGCCCTTCTCTGTACCTGCTCCAGTTTGAATTCATCCTTTTTAAACATGGAAGACCAGAACTGCACACAGTATTCTAGGTGAGGTCTCACCAGTGCCTTGTATAACGGTACTAAAACCTCCTTATCCCTACTGGAAATGCCTCTCCTGATGCATCCCAAAACCGCATTAGCTTTTTTCACAGCCATATCACATTGGCAGCTCATAGTCCTCCTATGATCAACCAATACTCCAAGGTCCTTCTCCTCTTCCGTTACTTCTAATTGATGCGTCCCCAACTTATAGCTAAAATTCTTGTTATTAATCCCTAAATGCATAACCTTACACTTCTCACTATTAAATTTCATCCTATTACTATTACTCCAGTTTACAAGGTCATCCAGATCCTCCTGTATAATATCCCGATCCTTCTCCGAATTGGCAATACCTCCCAGCTTTGTATCATCTGCAAACTTTATTAGCACACTCCCACTTTTTGTGCCAAGGTCAGTAATAAAAAGATTAAATAAGATTGGTCCCAAAACCGATCCCTGAGGAACTCCACTGGTAACCTCCCTCCAACCTGACAGTTCGCCTTTCAGTAGGACCCGTTGCAGTCTCCCCTTTAACCAATTCCTTATCCACCTTTTGATGATCATATTGATCCCCATCTTCTCCAATTTAACTAATAATTCCCCATGTGGCACGGTATCAAATGCCTTACTGAAATCTAGGTAAATTAGATCCATTGCATTTCCTTTATCTAAAAAATCTGTTACTTTTTCACGTAGGTGCTTCTGAAAAGTTTCACCCGCAATCCTTCTGCCCATGGGTTTTGGAAGTGGTGACCCTAATAAAGCACCGTGAGGTACTGTGCAGTATTCACACAATGCTAATCGTAGATCCCTTAAATCCACCACAGCTGTCTTTTATATTAAATTCTTTGCCATTTGTACTGACTTTTCTGCTGCTCCATTTGGCTGTGCGTCGTCAGGGCTCAGCATGGTGTTTGCGCTGACGTGTCAGTGGATTGCTGAAGTGTCACTGACGAAATGTGTGCTGTTGTCTGTTGTTAGCTCATTTGGAGTCTCATGGTGAGCAAATAGTGATTTGTGACCTGCTGTGACATTGTCACTTAATATGTTTATACCATAAACTGCTCAGTTAAAAGCCAAGAGGTAATCTTTCCATTTAATTCAAACAGCTCTGCACCCGTGTTAGACCCAGGGCTATCAGGGAGCTCATGATTTCCATTTTTGCTTCCTGTATTTATTGCCAAATTCACAGCTGCATAACTTCTCTTAGCTGGCAGCCGTATGCTTGTCCTGAATAGAACTTGGTGGGCATTGCTCTTTCACTTCTCCACGTCCAGATGGCCACTGGGTTGTGCTTAGTACATCCGACTTCATGCCATGTGGTATTGTGATGTCAAGTCCTTTGCAGAGAATTTCCATCATGTGCAGCAGCTCCTCGTGCAGTCCCAGTCAGACAGTGCATGGAGGTGTCCTGGTTTTCCATCTAGAATTCTTCTATCAAACTCTTGTACGGTTGGGTCACTTTGTGTTTCTCATTTTGTTTTGTGAATGGGGAGCAGCTCAGTTCTCTTCAAAGGCCTTTTCCTGCTGCTCCTCGCTTTCGCTAGACGTGGGTTCCCCATAAAATGCATCCATTGATACAAAGCTCCTCACCAGAGCCCTTGCTTCACATTTACCCAGTGTGTTTGCAACTTCCTGCCCACTTTTCTGCAGTCTGGGCAGCGTTGTGTGGCAGTTTCTCTGTTGTGGCTTTCCACTCTGTAAGGCCTATTTCTGCCTCCGCTGATTTCAATGAAACCGCTTGCAACCAAAACCAACCAGTTGCATTTCTTTCTGTTGAGGAAGAAGGGGGATGTTTAGCTTGTCGCTCCGGAGTATGGGTTGAAAGTTCTGTGCCGCCTGTTTGTTTGTACGAGCCCCAGTTCAGATCAGGGCCCCATTGTGCTCGGAGCTATATGGAGACACAGTCCTGACTTAGCTCTTTTATTCTAGAGCTTTTCATCTTTACGTCTCAAAGTGCTTTCCAACGGAGGGTCAGGATCATTCCCCTCATTTTACAGATGGGGAGACTGAGGCACGGAGACTTTGATTTGCCCTAGGTCATTGAGCAGGCCTGTAGCAGAGCCAAGAATTGAGCCCAGGTCTCATAAGTTCCAGTCCACTGCATTATCCATGTGGCCATGTTATCTCTCAAATATGCCGAGTGTTTCGTGGGCAGTGTTTTCAAGCTGCCTGTTGAAATGGAACTTCTTTAGAAAGTTTGTTGTTTTTAAGCAGCTTCTCTTTTTGGAGGTCCAAGTTCCTTGAATTGTTTGATGTCTAACTAGTATAAAAGGTTTCAGAGTAGCAGCTGTGTTAGTCTGTATTCGCAAAAAGAAAAGGAGTACTTGTGGCACCTTAGAGATTAACAAATTTATTTGAGCATAAGCTTTCGTGAGCTACAGCTCACTGATCATTGTCTGCTTCACAAAAAAACATGGAGTATCCTCCCGGCATGCAGGGTCACGTCCACTGGATAGTTCTGCTACCAGCAGTTTGCAGTAGTGCAGAATTGCATATTAACCAGTTGCCAGTTTGTAACATAACTAAGTGAATACATTTTCCTGCCTCTGGACAGAGCCCCTGCTTAAAAAAAGTCAGCTTGATCATTCAGAGTCTTCGTCTTTGATTTCCAGGCTGGAGGCAGAGATGTGAATCTTGCCCATATGCTCAGGGTTTAGCTGATTGCCATATTTGAGGTTGGGAAGGAATTTTCCTCCAGGGCAGATTGGAGAGACCCTGGAGGTTTTTCGCCTTCCTCTGTAGCATGGGGCATGGTTGACTTGAGGGAGGCTTCTCTGCTCCTTGAAGTCTTTGAACCATGATTTAAGGACTTCAATAGCTCAGACATGGGTGAGGTTTTTCATAGGAGTGGGTGGGTGAGATTCTGTGGCCTTCGCTGTGCAGGAGGTCAGACTAGATGATCAGAATGGTCCCTTCTGACCTTAGTATCTATGAATCTATGTGCCCAGCTTCACTCAGCGGGTAATTAACAGAGCTGGGAACAGAACCTAGGTCTGACTCCTAACCACTGGGCAGTGCTGTCTCTCCACACCTCTCTCCTGTCTCAGCAGCTGTTCTCAGGAGTACTCGTGGTGGCTGTGATATGTCAGTGTGGGGAGGGCGCCTTCTCACCGGCCAAGTGGCGTTCCTTGGCGATAATAAATACAGATCAGTGGCTTTTCCCAGGTGGGAGGAGGTGGGGGGGGGTAGGAGCCATTAGTTCTGTATGAAGCTTTGAGGCTGCTTGTTGGGGGGGGGGCGAGGGGGGCTCGGTTTCCTTTGGTACTGTGCCTTGAGCTGGTCGCCCTGGACTGGGAGGCTGGCGGGTTGAACACGTAATGTACATTCTGTCCTGCAGGGGGTGCTGCACCAGGAGCCCCCAATCGCCCCCCTTTCTCCCCAGCCTGGACATTGCCGGAACGGGCTGGGCTAGAGATGAGGCCCTACCAAATCGTCATGGAGACTTATTGGGAGGGGCTGGCTAGGAGACGGAGTAGCCGGTGGGAGCCCCCTGTACAGACTGCTGATCCACAAAGGCTCTGAACCTGCTCCAGTCCTGTCGCTCAGTGTGGTAGCGGCTCACGGTCCCAGGTTCCGTCCCGTCTCATCCCTCCACGCAAGCAGGGTCGGTGTGGGTGCCCTTTGCCTGGTCTGGGGATGCGTTGAAGATTCAGGGCTGTCAGCTCCGTGCCAGATGCATTTGATACGTTTCGATAAAACTGCAGTGGGAATGGTGCAGTTCCGCTGTGCTCTCCGCACCCACTGGGCCCACCGCACCAGACCTCACTCCAGATGCTCTACGAACCCTCCTTTGTTGCTGACGTACCTGTCAGGGCTCACCTCCACCATGCAGCTTGAAACCGGAGTGTGGAAAAGCTTGGAAATCAGTGCAATGCAAAACGCTCCTTCTTCTCTGCCAGACGTCGGGCCAGATCCCCAGGTGGTGTAAACTGACGTCGGTGGAGTGACACTGATTCACATGAGCTGAGGAAGTGGCCGTCTGCACTTAAACTGAAGAGTCCAGTACGGCAAAGGGCTCTGATCCTGTGCTGTGCTGGGTAACACCCAGAATGCTAGCTGGACTCAATGGGATGCAAGCCAGTTGCAGGGTTAGGCTGGACAGCACTAAATCACCCTCGAGATCAAATCCTTCCTGGTGCATTCACAGTGCCCAGAGCTGGTGTCTGACTGGGAAAGGGTGCAGGGCCTGGTCGACAGTGGAAGGACTCCTTTTGGAGAGGTGAGATCAGGCTGAGGGGGAGCTGTAAGGAGACAAGACGATGTCCCTTTGGGAGAGGGCCCAGCACAGGGCCTGTGAGCCCCTTAGGTCTTCAGACGAAGGCTAAAGAGGGATTTGAACAGTTCTTATACCTGGTGAAGTTCACCCAGTGCAATTCCACAAAAAATGAGCGAACTCGAATGCAGCTGGTTTGTTAAAGTATCGAAATCAGAGGGCTTTAAAAAAGAGAGAATAAATTATATAAAATAATATGAAGTTGGATGGAGACTGGACTGGGCCAGAATTGTATCCTGGCAGACAGCTTGTCTGCAGCTGAATCAAAGGTAGCTTTTATGGTTACTGATAGATTTTTCTCATGATCTCCCTCTGGCTTCTGGGATTAATTCTGCAAAGACTCTAATCACTTACATTGTACAGCAGGGAGCCATGGAAAGAATATCTCGGCAAACAGATACAATAATCAGCACTGTTACTATTTATTAACTGCACCCAAAAGTATCCCAGCAAAATCAAATGATCAGTCACTGGGGATTTTCTTGGGTTTTTTGCTGGAAAAAACCCTGGATTTTTTTCTGTCTGACGTTGGATTTCAATGCAGGAAGAGCTGGGAAGTTGGGATGAGGAACGTTTTTGTTCCTAGGCTGCTGTTTCAAATCCAGCCTGGGTTAGTAGGGACTTAAAGTGACTTGTGCTCTTTGGTGCTGTTGCAAGTCCCATCCATTTTTATTTGTGTGGCTAGAAGCCCCAGCCAAGACCAGGGCTCTGTTTTGCAAGGTGCTGTACAAACACCGCACAAGAGACAGTCTTGCTCCCAAGGAGCTTCCAGTCTAACTCGATAAGACAGACAAAGGACGGGAAGGGAAACTGAGACGGGGAAGTGACTGGTCCCAGGGCACAGAGCAGCATTGGGAACACAACCCAGCTCTCCCGTTGCCCGTTCAGTGCCCTCACCGCTCGACCACACGTTGCTACTGGACGATGGCTCTTGTGTGACTGATGAAAACAAACTGGTGTCCATGGGGAGGACTGATTTCCACTGGGTGGTGGTGTACTTGGACGCATGGAGCTTGGCGCGTTCCAGTGGAATGTTTTTTCCATCCCATTTGGGCAGGTTTCAGGAAGTTGATGTCCTAAAGAGGAAAATATTAGGAAAATCCTTTGTGCATTTCAATTCCTAGTTGCTGTTTCTCTCCTGCGAACATTCAGGGGATCTTGCTACAGAGACCCCTTGTTGAGGTCTTAGTAATGTTTATCTGTGCTGCACTTTGGCTTGGGTCTCTCATCAGGCGTTCACGACTCCCAAGGACTCGCCCTGTTAACTCTCTGTCTGACAAAGGCACTTATACGGTCCCCTTCACCATCGCACAACTCACCCCGTCAGGCAGGGCAGGGCTATTGCTCCCATTTCACAGATAGGGAACGGAGGCATGGAGAGACTAGGTGACTTTTCCAGAGTTCACAGGGAGTCTGTGGCAGAGTAGGGGATTGAAGCCTGGCCTCCCATAGCCCAGGACATTGTGCTAACCCCGGTGTGTCTGGGAGAGCGAGCACGGCGCAAATCATGGGCATGGATATTCTAAACATGCATTGAACTGTCATTCTCGTCTGTTCGCCCTGCCGGTGATCTGAGCTTTTCCAGCATTGGGCTCCCCATATCACAGCATCCTGTCTGCCCAAGCAGTGTAGCCAACTTCCATTGCAGGGTGCTGCCCCGAGTCCAGCTCCAGCTTCCTCTGCCCCTCGTTAGCTGCCGGAAGGAAGGCCGTTCAGTCAAACACCAGCTCTGGTTCGGGCAGCAAAAGCCTTCTGCTTCAGCCGCCCGCTTTTCTGTGCTGGCCTGGGGGTGGCAGCAGCGCTCTGCACACCGTGACCCAACGGCGCTCGCTTAGATCCCAGCCCGGATGCAATTGTACAAATGATGCCGATGCTAATGTGATTTGTTGTAAACAGTTAAAAGTACGAAAATTGCATGCTCCAACTGGGATTTCAGAGCCTGTATCCTGCCCTGAACTGAGAGCTAATCAGAGAGATGGTGCTTTCCCAGCAAAGCGATACGCAAAGAATAAAAGATGCTGGGGCTGATTGATTTTTTTTTTCCATTGCCCTGCACTCTGTGCCATCATTTATACCCCTTCACGGTGGATGCATGTGAAACACAGCTCTGACGCCCGCTCTGCAGTGGTGTGAAAGACAGTACAAGACGCAGTGGAATGGAGAGTCAGGCCCACTGTGTATTTTCTCCTTCTCTGCACAATGAGCCATCGACAAGTTGGAGGAGCAGCGCCGAGCAGCCCCTTGCACACAGATCCCCCACGTGCTACCCTCACATTTCAGACCTAGCGTTCCAGCTGCCTTGAGTTTCCAGCAGACCCAGAATTTACTCCCTTGCTGTTTTTGGCTCCTGAAATATAGTCCCTTTTGCCAGTGTCCCAGAAAAGTCATGGGATATAAGCAGCCGTTGCGGCCGAGTTCCCAAAGCAGCCGTCCCTTGGGCCCTGTCAGCTCCCATCTTGCTGGAATGCAGCGAGACAGAGCATTCTCGTCTCCCGGCCCTTCCACTCGGATGCAAAATGACCGTGAACTTGTCCTGTCTCCCTCAGCTTTGGATATTGGAGGTAACAAATAACAACCTTTACTCTGAGCCGTTGGAATAAGGCCCCGTCCAGTGTCTTTTCTGATTCCAGGAATGCCCTCTCTCTGCCTCCTACCTGACGCTCTGCTGGCATTGCCCACTTCCAGCCCCTTGAGAATCCGTCCGAGCAGGTAGCACCTGCATTGGGGCATCCTTCTTGCTCTTCTCAAAGCTGATGCTAGGTTGGGACAGGTAGACGCAGATCCCCAACTGGTGTAAATCAGTATAGCAGCTCGTCAATGCTCCTCGACACAGCTGCTCCCTCTTGCCCCTGTCGGGGTCTGGCCACAGGCATCATAAAGCCCGCGGGTGCTTTGGAATCAGATTCTTCCCCGACCAGGTTTGCCCCCGGCTGTGTCTAGGCATGGAGCCGGAGACAGGCCCCACTGCACTAGCACAGATTGAACTGGTGCGCGAACAATAGAAGAGTTGCCCCGGCAGCACACGCCACCCGAGGACATACCCCAGGTCTCGGCCGGGATCGTGCCCTCCTGCAGTGGGCTTGTACGACTCCATCTTGGGTCTGCAATCCCCAAACGCCCCGGCAGGATCAACTCACCAGGTAGGTGACCTGAGTCCCATGTACAGACCTTCCAGGTGAGCCCCTTCAATTCATGTCCCCTCTGCCCCCCTCCAAGATCCGAGGCTGCTGCAGTCTCCTGGGGGGAAATTCCTCCTCACCCACACAAAGGCGCTGGAAGGGCCCAGCCTCGCTTCCCAGAGCTCGTGGCATCTCCGCTCCCCTTTAATGCAGTTTCCTGACATGCCCCACGGAAATACTGCCTGCAACTTACTTGCCCTTGACAAAGGGAAAGAGTTGGGGTTTCTCCAATTAGCTGTCAAAGCGTCTGCCAGGGCTCGTTTGCAGGGCAGCAGAGTTGAGATGAGTGAAGAAATCCATGTGATGACTCGGGTCATTGTAGCTCTGCACTAACGGTCATGGGCCATTGGATACTGTGTGTATAAAACGAGCCCCCATGACGCTCCAGCTACCACATAGTTCCAGGAGTGGGATAGGGGCTCGTGCCTGGCCAAATTCTGTATGTGGAATAACAATCTTCTGTTCTAGTGTATTGTTCTCTCAGCACTCACCAGGGGACCAGCTGTTTCCAAAGCTCAGTGTGTTGCCAGCAGGCTCGGTGCTGAGCTCTTTTGGAAATTCAGCCACTTATTTAGGTGCCCCGGGGAAGATAATCTCTTTGGAAAATCTACCTGCCTATGAACCTGAGGGCAGGCACAGCCCCAAATCCCACTCTGCTCTTGCATGCTGGACTTCTACAGGTGCCTGCTGAGTTGTTGACGTGCCCAAGTTTTGGAGGCGAGAATCCAAAATGCCTCGGCAAAGGATGGAGGCTGGATTTCTGGGGAAGGAGGGCTGGTAACACCTTAGGCAGCCTTGTCACTCTGGATCAGGGGTGCAGCTTGGCGAGGAAAGATCTTGGTGTGTTTAAGGCACTGGATGGGGACTCAGGAAATCTGGGCTCAACAACTTGTTCTGCTCCTGGCCTCAGGAAAGCCACTTAATCTCTCAGGGTAAATCCTGGTCTGGGGGTCCCGGGCTTGCGGACTCAAGTGTTTCCAATCCGGCGCTTGAGTGTCCACACGGCATAGGAAACCTAGGGTTATAATCGCGGGATCTGCGTCTGAGCCTCGTCTCGTGTGACTGTGGCCCCAAGGACAGCGATGACCATGTCCCTCTTTGGGATTAGGTCACTTTAGTGGTTACCTACCAACAAGATCAATGCCAACGTACTGGTTTTATTCCCTCTATGTACAGCCAGTGAATTGCCTTTAATACACAGCAGGGGCTTCATGTGCTCTAACCGGCTGTGATCAAACCCAGCGTATTGATTTAAACAATAGGCAAAGATACAGGATTGCAACCTAAGTGGTAAATGAGGCCTTCAAGGCACACACAATTTGCCATTCAAACAGCGTCCTTAAAAGCTGTAATAGATCCAGAGTGTGCCCTGGCTGCCGGGTTGGGGAAATATCGGCGATGCTGGGCGAGCAGAAGGTCCACTCCCCCTGCTGATCTAAAGTTACAGTGACGGACCAGAGTTGATCCATTTACCAGACCCCCCCTGGAAGTCCAGGGTTCACATACAGTTGGACCCAGAGCCAAATCAACCCTGGTTTGGGTTTCTAAGAATCCCAACCAGCCCTGAGAAAAGCCTGGGCTGGATAGTTGGCGTGTGAATGGGAACTTTTACAGAGTTCAGGGAGTGCTGGGCTCTGGGTTTGGTTTGGGTTTGTCTGTACTAACAAGCCTGCTTCAACTCGCATCAGAATCAAAAGAGAGATGCCCATTGGCTTGAGTGGGGATTGCATCTGTTCCTTCTACAGCCCATTACAGCCAGGAATCTCAACAGTGCTTTGCAGACATTAATGAAGCCACAAATAAACCCCTTCCCTTGGCCTGAAATTCCCATTCTGGGCTCTTCCCTGCGACCTTGGCTCTCTGGCTTAGCCTTGTTCTCCAGGGAGTCAGGTGGGAATGTACCAATACAGCCAAACCCACAACGCAGACAGAGCTCTCAGAGATCAGCCCCCCCTGCACTGAATTTCCTGGGAAAGGAGCCCGGTCTTGTGTTCTGGGACTTGCTGGGCTCTGCCATGTGACAGCCTGGAGCCGCACCACAGAAAGATCCAAATGGGTTTTGTCATGTTCCTGTGCAAGGAGAGAGGTGCAGGAACCTGACGTGACAGATCCTTGCTGACGTTTGGAAACCCATCTTCCGAGACGCCAACAGCCCAAGCCCAACTTAGAAAAGACAAAGGCGCAAACGCATCCGGTGAGGCTTCAGTAGGGAAAATTAGCTTCTCTGGCTTCCCCCGATTCCCACAATAAGTTATTGCTTTCCTGCTTTTGGGACTTGTTTGAGAAATTTGGCAGGACACGCAAAGGGTACAGCTGGCCTCTGAGACATGCTTGCAGCACTCATTTGCCTGGCCTGGCTGAGTGGGTTTGTGATTATGATGTCTGCTGACAGGTTTAGTTAGAGATACCAAGGCAAAAAGAACAGTTGGGAACCTAAAGGCTGATGAATGGGGATAGGGTAGCGGGGTCTCCGAGGGGACTGGGTTTCCTAGACCAAGTGAAGCTGCCGCATGATCCTTTCGTAAATTCCTCCTTAAAACATACCTCTTCCCCGATGGCTACGGATCCCCCCTCACCCCCCATCCAGCACTGGTTGGCAAGCAGCTCACTGTGACTTCTGCTCAGCTCTGTTCACTTTGTTACCTCGGCCGCCCCACCCTGCCCCTTCCTCCTCCTGTCTGTTAGCGTGTGAGTGCGCCAGGCCAGGGACGGTCACTGGAGAGGAAGGATGGTGCAGTCTGGGAAAGGGGAGACGGGCTCTGTCGCAGGACTGGCTGTGTGTCCGTGGGTCATGTAGAGTGTCTGGGCCAGAGATGTGCAGTCACCAAACTCCTGGTGGGTTCAGTGGGCATTAAGTGCCTAAATACTTTCAAAAATCCCTTCCTCAGGGCCGCGGGTCATCTGTGAATGACGGAGATAAGAGCATTTCCCTACCACCCCAGGTGTGGGGGGGTGTTGTGAGGACAAATACACTAACAATTGTGAGGCTCCGATTCTACAATAATTGGGGCCCATTAAGTACCTACAGCAGGTAGGTTTGTTGCTGTTTATAGCCCTGCACAATCCTTGGCTGGTATTGCGAGTGCTACTGCAACCCAGATAAGAGGAATAGGTTATTCCTCGCACACTGAACAGGGACGTCTTCCCATTTCGACTCGATTCCCTTGAGCCCCGTCTCTGGGAGAGGGTGGAGAAAGCTTAGGGTCATTATCCCCAGCTGAGGCCCCGAGAAGCTGTGGTGGAGCTGAAAGTGAAACCCAAGCATCCTGACGCCAGGCTGTGAGCTTTAACCAGATCCCTCGCGCCTTTCTGGTAACATTTCGCCACAAGCTGCTGCTGTTCTGTGTGTAAGTTATGAGTGGGGCTGGTTTCCAGCAGCACCCCTGATGTGTGAATGCAAGGCCAGGCCCAGCTCTCGTTCAGAAGACAGACAGACATGGGGTGGGGAGAAGAGGCACGGGAAAGTAGTCAAGTAGCATGTTTTCAAAGGTATTTAGGCATCTAATTCTACAGATAGATGCTTCCTGGGGTTAATAGTGAGAGTGCCCCCTGAATCTTAAGGGGTCTTTAATATACTCCAGGCTTGCCCGATGCAGCACCTTGTGCTATGTGTCATCAATACCGTTATGGAAACCAATTTGGAGCACGAGTCCCCATGGCTCATATTTTAAGCTGCTGTAAACTTGGTGAAGGACAAATGTACAGAATTCTGCTGCTCTGATAGATTTGGCTGTTCCATTCAACTGCGAGCAAAGACATCTGAAAATAGCCTTCCAGATCGGATTGAAACAGCCCAGAATCTCTGTAGGAGAAATGGATGTTTTCTCACAGTACATTTTCCTTTCTTTTTCTTATGTGGGATTTCTTCCTTTCCTGGTTATGTGCAATATGGTAGCACCTGGTGGCTCTCAGTGAGATGAGACCCCATTGTATGGGGTGTTGTGTACATGCTCACGCGCACACAACATAGCTACGCTGCAATCAGAGATGTGATTGTGTTTGTGTAGGCTAGCTTTAACCCATTAACTTCTATTGATGCATGAAAGCAAATTGTTGTTGAAGAGAGGGGACCTCTCCACAAACTGTTACAGGGAAACCAGACTGGAATCAAAACGCTCTTTCGGGGAGACCTCTCTGCAGAAGGCCAGGGTAAGCCCAACAGGCCACTCAAGACCTAATTAGCCCATGGGCATTACGCTGGACCTCTGCTCAGGGTGTGTTTTGTTCTCTAACTCTCCCTACAGATGCTCCATGAATTTTGCAAACCCTCATAAAAGTCCTGTCCTTTATTTCTGATGAATTATTAAATGCATCGTAATTTGTCGTCCATTTTATTATTGCAGAGTGATTTTTAGATATACAAAAATATACATTGATTAGCTATTGACGTGTGCTGGGAGGTTCTTCCTGTACAGCAGGTTGCACAGGAGATCGGCCCCTCTTTCTCTGTGCATATGGATTTCAGCTTAATCGTTCCAGAGGCTTTTACGGTACAGATTAGTTCATAAACTGTCTTTGGCATTTAAATGTGTTGGCCAAGGAAGATGCAGTGAAGATACCAGCTGCTGCTTATTGCCACCATAGTTTGGGCAGGCTGAACAGGGCATGATGGGCTAGATGCTAGCAGATTCTGTGCACAGGTGACTGCCTGAAAACTCCCATGAAGTGTGATCGAATCCTGCCTTTCACCAAGCTCCACCCATGTGAGGTGTTCGACAAAGCATCCCAGAGCGGGATCTAAGGAGAAAGGAGCCAGTCCAGCATGCCACAGCTCCCTAGAGACCTGAGCTAACCGGTGCGGATGATTTATGCTCCTGGCAGGATGATCCCACAGTAGCTGTATCTGGCAGTGATGCCTGGTGTCTGTGATACCAGCTGTCAGTACTGTGGCCATTGGTGGTGATCAAAAACATCACGAACAGTGAAAGAAGTGACAGGAAGGAAGTCTTGGGGTGCAGGCATTGGCTTGTGAGGCTGGCAGAGCTGGGTTCAGTTCCTGGTGCAGCCACGACTTCCCTCCCATGAGTCCTTTCACCTGTCTTCATCTCCCTTCCCCGTCTGTAAAATGGGACTAAAAAGAGTGCTGTGGTATTTGGTGTTTGTCTTACAGCTTCAGCTGCTGGAGGCATGTGCTGAGCCAGGGATCTTGGCTTTCAGCTGGAAAAGAAGAAGTTTCTAGCCCTTGTGGTTGTGGAGTAAACCTTAAATTGGAGCGCGACCTAAAGGCTCAGCCTAGAAGGTCCCTCTCCCCCTCCAACTCCCTTAAAAAAAAAAAGTGTGGGTTTTTAATCTGTTTTCAAGCCTTTCTCATGATTTTTGGAGAGACTGACTCATGATTTAAATTTGTGTTTGTCCGATTTGCCTATTTAGACACAAAGCGCTTACAGTCTCTTATGATGTGGATGTGCAGCAGCTAGCGCAGGGTGCCCTGGTTTCGGTTGGGGTCTCGAGATGCTATTGTCATAGACAATAATTAATAAGTAAAAGGGTCCATTTCCTTCAATGAATGAAACGGTAAGGAGTGGTGTGATTTCCTGATGCAGAATAACGTTTCTTTGAAACGAATCTGCAGTGTACCCTCTTGTAAAGTGAAATTCACTCTGCTCTATACGAAGCTGCTTGCTAGGAATGAATAAAAGCAAATCACTCTAGGGACGCTGAGAAATAGCAGGAAAAGCTCTTCCTAACTGGATTACAGAACTGAAAGTGACACGGAAGGTGACAAGCAATTGTAAATACCGAGACAGGTAAAAATATAGCTATGTGACTGCAGGAGGGATGCAGATCCTTTTAAGGACTGATTGTTGTCGGAAACAGTTCAGTGCATGTAAATATGGAATCACGGCATTTCTGCCGAGTCCTTTGCTACCTCAGTCTTTAGGCGGAATTCCCTAAAATATGGGGAATAAAGGGGAAAGTCACTGGCAGTCATTCGTGACTGAGGAGGGAGTGAAGGCCAATCCGTTAGCACTGGGGTGTATTTGAAAGGAAAAGAATAAAAACAACAGGTCTGCAGGTGTGCCACCCAGCAGTGACAGCAGATGGAAAGAGACAACTGGTGTCATTCAGATCTTCCCAAACTGAGGCAAGAATCAAAAGCCCGGCAAGCTGTGACAGGTCTGAGAGCTCCCGGAAGTATCTGGTCTCACTACAGCAACACTCCCTTGTAACAGGAAATGTTTGAATCGCTGCCTCTGATTCCAGAGAGGAGGCGATCGCTCACAACCCCCCCATGAAGTCTCTGAAATGTCATCTTCACCTGGAGAATCTGAGGAAGCGGGGTTGGGCTTTGGGTTTTTGGCCCGGCACATGGTGGAGAACACGCTGCTCTGGCAGTTGTTAGGAGGAGGGCAGCGTGGGATTGCAGTGAGTGAAAGTCATTGAGCATGTGGGTTCCATTCCCAGCCCTGCTGCTGACTCGCTTTGTGACCCTGAACCAGCTGAATTCATGGTGCCTCTGGCTTGCCTGTCAAACGGCTCTGATAATTTCCTGCCTTGCAGAGATGCGGGGAGTCTTAACCTCAGATTGCAAAGTGCTTGGAGACTTTTGGGGGGAGTGGGCTCTGCCTGATCCTCACAGTAAGGGCTTGTCATGGGTTTGGAAGAATGGATGGTTTTAGGTGAAGAAGGCAGCACCTGCTCCAAGGCAAATTGCTTAAATCTTTGTGTCAGATACTGCGGTGAAAGGGGCCATATAGGTACCTGTACATTCATCGGTGCATCTATAGAGAATAGATGTTTTCTATTAGCCTGTGCCTAACTCCTGTGCTGTAGACCCTGGGGAGCCTTCAGAAATGTGCATCGCAAATAACCTAACAATAAAATAGGTACACTCCATCAGTATTGACATTTGCTCAGGGCCCTATCAAGATTTATAGACTCGAGAGAGAACTATTGATCCAGGAGAAGCAGAGGCTGATCTGTGCTTTGTTAAGGTAAATGACATAACAAAAAGTTTTCCCAATACCTAGGAATCCATTCTAGACTGTTGCTAAGGTTGCAGGGAAGGGTGGATGAGTCCAACTGACTAATGCATCCACCTGCTCCCTAAATGTGCTGCACCCTCAGGACAGAATGGGTATGTCTAGAAGAAGATAAAGGGTCAAGACTTAATCAAGGTGAGCTAACCTTGACCTAAACCCAAATTTTTCATAGTCTAGATGCAAGGAAACCCCTCATGTCTTGAGTTTGCTGGTGAAGGTGGAGAGCGATACCTGTGTCTACACTAGGAGAAAGGTCAGGGTTAGCTACAACAGGTTAGGTAACCTCGGCCACTCTTCCTAGTTTAAATATCCCCAATGCGGGCAGGTCATTGTGGTGGAAATCTCCATTTGTACCTCCCTGAGCCTTCTGGTCTCTCAGCTTTGTATCTTGTCCTTAACCCCATGCAACACGCTGCCGAATCATAGCAGTTGCGTTTTAGTCTCTGCCCCAAAGAACTTAGTCTAAACAGACCAGACAAAGGGCGGGTGGACATGCAGAGGTGGAGGGGGTGGGGAAGAAGCTTGTCCAAGATCACTCAGACCCTGGGTCTCCTGAGTTCCCAGTGCAGTGCCTTCATCCAATGGACCAAACTGGCTGGTGCCTCTGTCCTCTTTCCTACGTGTTTCGGGCTGTGCCCTTCAGAGGGGAGGAAGGCAAGCTTAGTAAAAACCAAAACACAAACTGGGGCAGGGGTAGGCGAAAAGGCCGAGTGACTTGGAGACGCACGAGCGGAGATTTGTGGGTAGTGTAAAGCTGTCACTGTGAGTTAGGCCTGGCTAGTTAAACTGTTTCATTTGCACAGACAGCAAGTCGTAAGCAATATAGAGTTTCCGTCTGAAGAGATGATCTGTCCTGGTCATGCTTTCTGTCACTTTTCTCAGGGTGATCGCTCCTCTCGTGACATGATGCTATCACAGCATCTTTTTGCAGAGGGGAGAAAAGTGGGTCCCATCAGCTGGGGAGCTCACACTAACACAGTGTGTGGGAGCCTGGTGTCCTGTCGCCCCGTAGCTGGGGCTTGCAAAGAGGAAATGTTTAGCTGGAGGGGACCTGTCTCAGGTGGCCCATGACTGTAGTATCTGAGCCTCACAGTCGTTACTACCTTTGTCCCCACAGCCCCCATGAGGGCAGGCAGTGCAGCTATGCCAGCTTCACGGCGCTGGGCAAGTGACTGGCCCAAGGTCTGTCTGGGGCAGAGTAGGAACTTGACCTTGGGTCTCCAGAGTCTCAAGCTAGTGCCATCCCCACTGGGCCTTCCTTCTCCTCCCGACACACCTCATGTTGCAATGACTATTGTTAATGGGTTTTTTTAACTAATGAGGGCAGGGAATATCCTCCTGTGTCTTTGCCCATGCCTGGCACAGTGGGCCCCGGCCCTGCCATGTCAGCAGCAGCAATCCGCCTTTATAAAGATCCTTGCAAACTCAAATGCTGGCAGTACCTTTGGGAAATAATCCGCCCATTTTACAGATAAGGGGATGTGCACAGGGGATGTGACTTGCATAGGTTCACACAGCAAGTTAGCTTCAGCTAAATTGAAATAAGCCTGGTTTTAACTGAATTAGGTGTGTCCCCATGGCCTTTTGAACAGGTTCAGTGAAACCAGTTTAAAATCATATTCTTGAGGCTTTGTCTACACAGAGATTTGCACTGGGGTAATGAAAGAGGGGAGTTGAAACTGATTTGGTTAAATCAGTGCATGCCCCTGTTTGGATGGGCACTCTTATTTTGGTTTGAGCATGGCTTATTTCCATTTACGATAAACTGAAATAAAAAAGTCCACATGCAAGGTTTGCATCAGTTTAACTAAACTGATTTAATTAAACTGGTGCAAGTTTTCTGCATGTAGACAAGTCCTGATGCTTCCAGACACTTGACTGCTACTGAGAGCGATGCTTCTGCCTGCCTTGGGGGAGGGAGGCTCATGGAGCCATTTCTGAGTTACGGGATCCCAGGGGAGGTTGCAGTGGGGAAGGGAACTAATTGCCTGCTGAGCTTGTGAGCAGATTCACCAGTTGGGGAAGATGAAAACAAAGTTTCCAATTTATAAGTTAATTCAAGTCCTTTTCCTTGGGACTGCCTTTTTTAACACTCCTAGGTCCCAAAGTAGAGCAAAGCAACTCAAAAGCACGTGGTAACAACCACAGCATCCAGCTGGTGTGATGCCTGGCTGGGTTGTTAGCAATGAGGATTGAATCTGAGACCTCTGATCTAAAAGCACAGACAGCTACTTCCTGAGCTAAAAGGCCCTGCTCCATCAGATGTGTATCTACACAGGAAGAAAATGCTGAGTACTAACGAGCTCTTTAATCGAACAGGAAAAGGCAGAACAGGAACCAGCGGCTGGAAGCTGAAGCC
This sequence comes from Dermochelys coriacea, assembly GCF_009764565.3. Taxonomy (NCBI): domain Eukaryota; kingdom Metazoa; phylum Chordata; order Testudines; family Dermochelyidae; genus Dermochelys; species Dermochelys coriacea. Next base: position 14,492,286 of record NC_050094.1, on the reverse strand, counting down.
AGACGAATTCCAGTTAGAAATAAGGCAGCGGTTTGTAACCGGGTGGGTGACTGACCACTGGAACAAGCTCCCCAGGGCACTGGTGGGTTCCCCATCTCCTGGGGTCTGCAGACCCAGACTGGCTCCTTTCTGGATGATGCTTTTAGCCAGACACAAGTACTGGGCTCAGGACAGGGGGAACTGGGTGAATGTAATGGCCTGTGATACACAGGTCAGACTAGCTGATATAATGGTCCCTCCTGGTCTTAAACGCTATGAATCTGAGCAATCCAGGCTCATCAAACTCTCTATGTGGCCCAGCCAGGAATAGAGGCGCACAGAGCACCACACGCAGTGGGTACGGGTCACACCAGGTGGGAGGGAATGGGACTGGAGAGGCCCTTCCCTTGCAGCCGCTTTCCCTTTCCATATATAGCCATGTTCCAGATCAGCCATGTGCTAGGAAAGGAAGCCATGCTGGGAGCTCCTCTCGGCCTTGTCACGCCCACCACCCAGTGTGGATCCGAGAGTGGCAGCAGCTCCTGCCACACTCAAGGGGTAGTGGTGTTGGACAACATCTGCATTGGCACCTTATGACTGGGCAGCTGCTCCCTGCCAGAGATTTGTCTGTGTTTCCAGGGAGAGACGCAGCTGGGATGTGATGGGTAGCGCTGCTTTGCGCTCTTAACCAAACATCTTATTCATCATCCCCAGAGTCCAGAGGGAGCGGGGTTTTTCTCCCCAGTGGCCCTGTTGGCTTGTTCTGCTTGTGTAGGAAGTGGCAGGGCAGCGCGTGCCCTGTTGACTCACCCTCCGAAATGCAAGGAGGATGCTCTCATTGGACAAACCAGAGATGAGAAAGTAGGTTTGTGTTGGTTTGGCTTCTCTGCAGCTAGAGAACGGCCCCAGTACCATAGTCCCCCTCGGCAATCTGCTACATGCATCAAACTAAGCCAGCACCACTCCCAGATGCAACAGCAGCCCAGCTGAAGGTTAACTACGGTGTCTCGTGGTTTGCCTACCTTGTGTTCTCCTCCCCTGAACTGGCAGGTGCTCTCCGCACCATTTGTATGACAGCAGCATCCAGGAGGCCTCAGAGCACTGCACAGTCATAATTAATAAGATCTACTTTGGATGAAAATACTGAAATTCAGGGGCTCTCAGATTGGAGTGATTCACAACAAAGCCCCTGGTTTCTCCCCCTGGGTGGTCACTCCTCCATCATGGAGTGGAGTTCAGAAATGTATTTTCTGCTGTGACACGGGTTATAGGAAATGTTGAGAACCACTGGTCTAATAGACACAGTTGTGTGTCGTGTGCAGAATACCATGCCAGAGACGGTTGTTTTTCATGTGCATTTGGACATGGGGTGTGGGAGGCAGTCGTGTTTCAGGTACAGTATAACATGGCAGACACAGTCGCCTTCCATAGTCACCTAAGTGTAAAGTAAAACATGACTCACCAAAAAAAGTCATGTTTTACTTTACCAAACACTGTCTGTATCTGTTGGCCTGCACAGACTGGTTTTTAAGGTCAGGCTTGACAAAGCCCTGGCTAGGATGATTTAGTTGGGGTTGGTCCTGCTTTGAGCAGGGGGTTGGACTAGACCTCTCCTGAGGTCCCTTCCCACCCTGAGATTCTATGATCAGATCCCTCAGTCTTTGACTTGTCTCCTGCTTCTCATGGACGCGCTGAAGCTGATACCAGAGGCTTCCTTATCCTTCACCGAGCTGGATTCCTTGGCACTTGGAATGAACACTCCCTCGCCCCCTTCTCCCCATCAGCTGGTCTGTCATTGTGACCTTCAGCCCCATATTTTTATTTAAAATGTGTCATCTGACTTCTCTGCCTCAGCTGCTCCCCTGCATTATCCCCTCTTGGGCGTAAACATGCTCTCTCGTAACAAATCCAGCGTGAGCCATCTGAGCCAGAAATGCTGCTTATTTTGATTTTGTGATACAGTAATCCATGTAAGAGGATTGCAGTTCTTCCATATTCTCTCCTTCTGCCAGGCCTAGGAAAAACTGTCTTTTGGATCCTGATTTGGGTCCCTAGGACCCATCAGCATTTGGGCAGGAAGAGGGGGCGATCGGATGTCCCTTCCATTCACCTTAGTCTGTATTTGCATTCAGTCCCATACCAGCAGAGTGCACGAATTGGTTATTTGAGCTTCCTGCTGGGATCGCTTTTAGTGAAGGACCATGTCCATGGTCCAACCATGACCCTGGGATGCTTGCACCCTGCATTCGTGACCTTTCATTTTTGCTGGCATGGGAGGTTTCAAGACTTGCTCTTATCCATGTTTAAGCTGCAGTTTATACACAGTGACCATAGTTACACTGCAGTTGGGAAGTTGATAACACGTTCTTGCTTATTTGTGTAACTGGAAACATAACCACATGACATATTGACTTGTATCTCTTCAGTGTCATACCTTATCCAGGTTCATTGTGTCTATGCTCAAGCATGCTCTTAGCTTTCTTCTGTAATGAATCCATAGCATTTGGAGGTTATCAAAGTAGAATTGCTGTGTAATTACACTCTAATTAATCACTGTATTATCAAATGTAGCCTAACTTTGTTTTCCGTCCTTTTTCTCCCTATGATTTCTATGACTGCACTCTTTGGTATTGTCCTGCCCACAATGTGATTCTGCTGCGGGGTTTGTGTAGCTCCGGACACACCCAGACAGGGGAGGGACAGCCCCCCTTGCCTCAGGACCTTTACTGTGTTTATCCTCAACACCTCCCTGTGAAGTAGGGCGGATGACCCGTGCCTGGCAATAGTGGCGTGGCAGAGTGAGGGCAGCTGACTTCAGCAGTGTTACTGAGCATGCTCAGTAAAAGCCAAGCAGCAAATGGGGGGGAGGGATGTGACCCCCACATGCTCCCCCCCTTTATTATCCCCATTGTACAGTATGGGAAACTGAGGCACAGAGGGTAAATGACTTCCCAGCGTCACACATGGTGTCTGTGGTGGAGCCGGGAATTGAACTTGGGTTCCAGGCTGGTGCCCGAACAACTGAACTATCCTTCCTGTCATCTCTAGGCCCCTCTGGACAGCTCCAATATCTCCTCTCCTGAGCCGCAAACTTCCATTTGCCGGCAGGAGGCCAGGGTCTGATCTCACTGACACTGGTGTCTGCTAGAATCTTACTGACTTTACAGCCCAGTGACCCAGTTCTGAGTGTGGACACTGAAATCACACCCTGCATGCACTAAATCCTCCACTGCATACCCAGGGTTAAGCCTTTTCCGGTGCAGTGCATCAGCAGGGGGGTCCGGTTGGGGAAAGGGAGTGAATGAGCCGTGTCACTCAGGACTACGGCGTGCTGTTGACACCACAGAACCAGACCCTGAGGAGAGGAGAGCTGCTGAAAGCTGCTATGCATTCCCCCCCACACACACACTCTGAGCTCCCATGACAACAGGCAGCCGGGCGCAGCTGTGGGTTAGCAGCTGTGCACACAGCTGTATGCTGATGCCATATAGGTGCATCCACTTGCATTTGCTTCAATTAGCCTGCAGCCCAGTTTTGCTTGGGGGGGGGATGCAGAGGGGGCAGAGCCATTGCCCCTGCACCGTTTGACATGGAGAAAGCAGCCTTCCCCCTGCCCCGCTGCGACTGAATGTGGCACTCAGCTGTGCCTGGCTACCCAGCCTCCTCTTCCGAGGTGCAAGCAGGAGGGACAGATGTACAATCCGGGAAGTGCTCCAGGTTCATAGCACAAGGGTCCCAACAATGGCCGTGCTGAAAGCAGCATCCTGCTGTCTGCAACACTGACCCCAGGAGCCATCCAGAGGCCTCCTGGCAGGTAACTGAGTGGGGCAGTCCAGCTCCTGGAAACGCCGTCTGTTTAAATAGCGTGAGAGAGAGAACAAGGAGTCCTTGTGGCACCTTAGAGACTAACACATTTATTTTAGCATAAGCTTTCGTGGGCGACAGCTCACTTCATCGGATGCATGCAGTGGAAAATGCAGAGTGTCCAGCTGCCTATGCTATCTGGTGCTTCACATGACGAGTAGCCACAGGGAGAGTTTGCTGCAGCAGCAGCTTGGCCTAATGCTTGTCTGTTTGTTTGTATTTCATGCCCCCCATGGGAGGCCCCCTAAGAGACATCCAGGTGCATCGGTGCCTGCTGCCCTCGGGTCCGTGAGTACAAGGGCCGAGCCTCCAGTGCTGGATCCGCTCATAGGAGAGTGATACCAGCGTGACCTCATGGTTCTTAGAGACCCCTGCCGGCTCCCGTCCCAGCCTGTGCCATTGTCCTGTCTGGTCTCGAGGGGGCACCTGCTTCAGGCCATGAATTCACAGGCTGACAACAAGGTTCTTGCAGGTGAAGGGGGCAGCCACATACGCCCTTCACCCTGGACCTGCTAGTGGGCTGTGACATAATGGCCTTTAGGGGCAACCTATTTACAGATATCAAGCACTGCAGCCCAGCAACCAGAGGACCGGGCTGGTGATGCTCAGGCTCATTCTGAGTGGAGGCTGCCTGGACTAGGACGAAGCATTAAGTCTCCACTGGCCATGTTGCTGTATTAATGACGAGACCAGCTGCCATCTGCTCCATTTAAACCACATTACGCTTGGCCGCTCGTGTTCTGCAGAATCTGCCAAGGCAGCCCTGAGCTGGGCAAAATGTAGGGAGACGTGGTTTAAAAGTTATTTAGCTTTCTGCAGCTGCTCCTCTTCCAAGTGAGAAACGAAGCCAGGAAGCGAATGCCGCTGAGCTCCTGAGTGGCCTCTTCACATGGTTGGGGAATGTTAATTAAATTGGCGATAAGTCTGCAGTGTGTGAAGGGGGAGGGGGCACCTGCCTTGTCCCATCCTGGGCACACAAGGGCTTTGTTCTGTCCAGAGCAGCGTAGATAGCCATTTTGGGTGGCCTGCCTGCTGCAATATCCTCCTTGAGGGGACTTCTCTAGCAGCCTAGATGTCCTAGCCGAGATCAGGCCCCATTGTGCGAGGCGCAGTCTGTACCCATAGTGATGCTTCCCCCCTGCCTCAGAGAGCCGACGGTCTAAATGGGAGGGGGTGCGAGGGGACGGGGCTCGCCCCAGGTCCTTCCAAGGCCGGTGGAAGAGCTGGGATTAGACACTGACCCTGAGTCCCAAGCCTGCACACTGCCCACTAGACCTGCTGCCTTCCTCCTTTCCTGGCTCTTGTGAATGAGTGAAAGTGTCCCCCAACCTTTCCAGTCGTCAGAACTGCAGCCACCTCCTTCATTTCTCCCAGTTCCAGCCTCTTCTCCCTTCCCCTCTCTAGGTTTTTCTACCATGCCCCTGGCCATAGTATCCAAGTCCCATACAAACCAGGCTTTCCGGTAGTCGCCCAAAGCACCAGCGTCTTCCCTGCCCCCACACCCAGACAAGCAAGACACTGATATTTTTCACCCTGCCTCATTCCTTCCCTCTTGGTCCTTCCATACGATGCTGTTGATACAAGTGCCTTCTCCTTGGGAGCCTCTCTGCCTCCATCAACACTTAGCTTGTCAGCTGTTTGGGGGTGGGGTCCTTTTGTTTGCATTTGTACAGCACCAAGCATGGTGAGGTCCTGGTCTATGACCAGAGTTGCCTGCTTCCACCATAATATAGATCGTAATCGCTTTCCTTGCTTACCTGGGCCTCTTCCTTTCTTCCTCCCTTTGTGAGCAAGTTCACACCATCTAACTGCAGGCTGCCTCCCCGTTCCCAGGAGCGTTGGAATTGCCAGTCCTGATCAGCCGCCATCCATGTAGTCCAGGCTCCCGTCCCCAACAGCAGCTAGTCCGAACAGCTTCACAGGAAGGTGCAAGAAACCCCTGCAGAGACGCTGTTCCTCTGGCCGAGGAACCGGTCTGTGTCGATGCTTTACTCGGGATTCGTCACTTCAGGAATGGACTGCATCTGGCCCTGCAGCTGTAACCCCTGAGCCGGTACCCGTGACCCTTCCCCAAAACATTTTGCAAGGGACGCTAGCAGCCCAGCTTTCGATTCAGTAGGACGCTAAAGGTGACTAACTTAAATTGTAGGATCCTTTCCAGACCTAGCCTACAGGGCTTTTGGTGGAATGTTTCCCATTCAGCCTTCGCTCTTGGCTTTGCGGCTGGCAGAGGCTGTCCTAATGCTGGTTCCTGATGCTGCTCATTTAGGGGGAGCTGGCAGAAGAGCTGCTACCTCACAGCCCGTGACCGATGGGTGCCTGCAGGGCACCGTCTGGCCTGTGGCCTGCACATCTGTGGCGATGCGAGCACCACGCCTCTTGGCTTCGCTTCAGTCTGTGCCTGGGCTCTTCGGCGTGAAGCTGCAGAGCAGGTGGTGTCGAGGAGGGAATCCGAGCAGCGTGGCAGGAACACAGGCATCCACTGCAGCTATGGATTCTAGGGACGACTTGCCCTGGGAATCGCCACAGTGGGCAGCCACTCTCCCCACGGGGCGGCTGACAGGCCGAGCCAGGGCAAAGGGGAGGCTGGCTATGTAATGGCTTTCGGTGACCCCTGTTTAAAGGCAGCGTTGGTCATTTTGTCACAGACCAGCTGCACAAAAGACTGTGTCTTCTCTCTGTGCAGCTCCACAACTTCCCTTCACACTCCTTTGGGGGAGCTGAAATCCCCTTTGGGGGATGTCTCAATCCAGTTCCTTATAACAGCTGGACGTTATCGTCAATAATAAAACCCACAAAGGTGTCTCTCCCTTTCTCTCACACGCATCATCCTTAAAAATAAAACCTCTCCTCCTTTAACAGTCACTTTAGCAGTGGAATGCCACATGCATTCCACTGCAAATGCATGTGGGGCCCCAGGTTTGCCATGACTCCTTCCTGCCCCCTGCCCTATATCTGCCCTCCTGGCCACCCAGCTCTTTCCCCCTCACCAGGGGGGTTGGAAGCAATGAAAGTTTAGCAAGGCAGTCATCCTGCGGTTCATGAGAAGGAGAAACCTACCCCAGCTGTTGCCTTGGCCCTACTAGCCAGTAGGCATAGGCAGGCCCTGGAGAACTCTGGCCCTCCAGACACTGGTGGGCAAAGCTGTCCTGGCACCCTCCAGGTGTTGAACCAAGGCCGATCCTGCTGTGAGAACCAGCCCTCCAGCCCAGGTGTTACCCCTGGTTAATTAAACAGAAAGTAATCAGCTAGGCAGTTACCATGCCAACCCCTTCACTCAAGCAGATACTGGCCAGTGTGTGGGATTTGAATAACTGACCCTTGAAATCTGTTAAGGGCTGATGTGATAATAATGATTGCTAATTACACGCACTTAGATAGCAGTAATTTATCTTCATCGTGGTTATGCATGTGGCATTCCACTGCAAAAGTGACTGTTAAAGGAGGAGAGGTTTTATTTTTAAGGAGGATGTGTGTGAGAGAGAGGGAGAGACACCTTTTTGGGTTTTATTATTGACAATAACGTCCAGCTGTTATAAGGAACTGGATTGAGACATATGGTATATCTGGGGTAACTGGACAAAGCGATAGGGACCTATTCCAGGAACCGAGAGTTTTGAAACCTCTAGTATGTGTTTCATTCCATATTGCGAGTGAACCTCTTTTATTTTGATCAGCAAGGCACAGTGCACAAGAAGCCGTGGGCCCTGCCCGGAGGTTGTGTATTAACACAACTTGGTCACAATGCAAATGACCACACAAGGGCCAAGGCAGCTGGAGAGTCGGGTCCCTTGATCTTTTAAAAAAAATAATCCAAAGTTTGAGATTGCCCAGTGTGGCCCCTGGAGCAGCAGCGACTGGATGGGGTCGAGGGGTGAAGCTCTGAAGCAAACGAGCGAGCACCTCTCGTCAAACACTTTGCAAGACGGGAGCTTCCTCAGCGGAGGCTTCGCGGGGGATTTTGCCACAAGCCAGAGCCATGCCCTGCTAGCCTAGACATAAATACCTGGGGGTGTGATCCAGGCTAACGCGCCGGGGAGGAACTGCTCAACGTCTTTCATGTGTCACAGCTGCCTAGCACTTAACTAGAAAGCTTAAGCAAGATGACAGGTTTCAGAGTAGCAGCCGTGTTAGTCTGTATTTGCAAAAAGAAAAGGAGTACTCGTGGCACTTTAGAGACTAACAAATTTATTTGAGCATAAGCTTTCGTGAGCTACAGCTCACTTCATCGGATGCATTTGGTGGAAAATTTCTACCAAATGCATCCGATGAAGTGAGCTGTAGCTCACGAAAGCTTACGCTCAAATAAATTTGTTAGTCTCTAAGGTGCCACAAGAACTCCTTTTCTTTAAGCAAGATGATACATTTGCCTTAGGCAGTGGCGGTGCTTCCCACCTCTCTGTAGGGATAAACATGAGCTAAATGTGCACCGTGTATGCTCAGACGCCGCAGAGATGACAATTGTAACAGGGTGCTTGGAGGGCTGGGCAGCCTAGTGCTTGGCGCACCTGACGGCCAGCCCCTTGGCTCCCTGGCAGAGGGGCCTCGGTCCATAAGGAGGTGTGGCGGGGGTATCTGAGTGGGTGGATGGGTAAACGGCACTCTTTAAGGGCCTGATTTGCCTCTCACGTAGGCCACCTCAACACCAGTTTAACTCCATTCACTCCCCTGGAGTTGGCCCCTGGGTAAATCTGACCAGTCAGGCCTAGATGATTAGGTACAGCTGGGCTGGAAGGGGAGATGTGGGGCAAAGTCCTGATAGGGACCCAATGAAACGAATAAGAGAGAAGAAAAGCTCCCGGCAGCTCCACTTGCTGCTGCCAGGGGAGAGGGCCCTGGGCTCCTGTCCGACTCCTAGAACATTGTAAGGTTCCGGGGTGCCTATGGGCAGATCAGCGTGGCTCAGGGATAGACCCAGTGCAGCCAGAGGCCGTCGTTCTCTTCATAACTGAGACACTCCAGACCCCAGCACTGACCATTTCCATCTGCTCCAAGGAGATGGCACGTGGCATCTTGGGAGCTGTGGTCATTTGCATTAAAGAGAACGGTAGCCGCAACCTGCTGCATTTTATGGTCTTGCTGTGGAAGGATTCGATGCTCCTAGGAAGTGGAAGGGGGAGAGAAAGTAAATCGGTTTTGCAAATGTCACGTCAGTGCAGCAGCTCTCAAATGGGACTGGAGGGAGCTCAGAGGAGAGCAATGAGAAAGGGCAAAGGCCTGGAAAAACTATCCTATGAAGAGAGACTGAAAAACTTGGGATTGAAAGGAGACGTGTAAGAGGGGCCATGGTAAAAGTATATAAAGTAATGATTGGTGTAGAACAGAGAGATGGGGAGTTTCTGTTCTCCCTGTCTTGTAACACAAGAACATTCCATTAAATTGAAAGCAGGGGGAGAATTCAAAACACATAAAAGAGAGACTTTTTCAAACAACATGGGATTAGACTGTGGAACTTACTGCCACAAGAAACCATTGAGGCCAAGAATTTAACAAGATTCCAAAAGGGAATTATTGTTTATAGGCATATCAAGATCATTCAGAGTTGTCCTAGTAAATGACAATAAAATATCTGGAAGGTATATTAGACCTCATGCCTCAAGGTTAAGCCAATCTCTATTATTAGAGACCAGGGTGAGATCTCTGTGGAGGGCAGATTATCCCACATCAGTGACTGCAGGGTTCTTACACCTTCCTCTGAAGCATCAGACTGGAAATAAGGCATACATTTGTAATGGTGGGAGTAATTAACCATGGGAACAGTTTAGCCAGAGTCGTGGTGGATTCTCCATCACTGACCATGGGGTGTTTTTCTACAAGCTCTGCTCTAGGAATTATTTGGGGGAAATTCTGTGACCGGGGTTACACAGGTGGCCAGACTAGATGATCACAGTGGTTCTGTTTTGGCCTTGGAATCTGTGCATCCGGCTGTCAGAGATGGGCTAGTGGAGTAGAGAGACGTTGGGTCTGATCTTATCTGCAGTTCCTGTTTTTATGAATTCTTGAGGCAGTAAATCACCGCAGCATCTCGGAGGCTCAGGATTTAAAAGAAAGCATCAGGTTCTCTGCCCAGCACACAGATACCCTGTGCTCAGTGTTGTGTGAAGTTTTTTATCATGCACTTAGGCACATCTCTATTTTCGAATTGGGCTCAGCTGGTTCTTGGACTGCAGGAACTGGATGAGATGCTGTAGCTTGTGTTACGCAGGAGCCCATGTTGGATGATCTGATGCACCCTTCTGGCCTTAAAATCAATGAAACTCAAGAAAAGATGTTCTCCGTGTATAAAAGGGGTCTTTGCCACCTTGTTCTGAATTCCTCCTCTCTGGTCCCCTGGCTCCTTGCGTCTAATAATAATCCGCTGCCCAAGGGGGCGATTTACCTCATTTGTCCCAGTCCTGCCACCAGATGAGGGACCTGCCACCTGTTCCAATTCTACCAAGCCATGAGCTTTCCGTTGGTGGCAGCTGGTGCACGTAGAACATGATTCTGAGCCCACTGAAGTTGGTGCAGAGGCTCCAGTTGGCTTTAATGGCTAGGATCAGGCCCAGTGTACTTCCCAAATTCGACTTTCTGAAAAATGTTTGGTTTAGGTCAGAAATAAGGTTCAAATCCTCCTGTTCCTAAGTGGAAAACCTGCAGTGTTTCAAGGTGGGTTCTGCCTGTGTTTTTCTTCCTTCCTCAGTTAAACTGGATGTGTTTCAGAAAATTAGAAAAGAATTTTTTTAAAATACAGTAGAACCTCAGAGTTACAAACACCAGAGTTATGAACTCACCAGACAACCACACACTTCATTTGGAACCGGAAGTATGGACTCAGCCAGCAGCAGAGATCCCCCCCGCCTCCCCAAATAAAAAGCAAATACAGTGCTGTGTTAAACGTAAGTACTAAAGAAATAAAGGGAAAGCAGTGTTTTTCTTCTGTATAATAAATTTTTAAAGCTGCATTAAGTCAACATTCAGCTGTAAATTTGAGAGAACAACCAGAACATTTTGTTCAGAGTTACAAACATTTCTGAGTTATAAGCAACCTCCATCCCTGAGGGGGTTCATAACTTTGAGGTTCGGTGTGTGATTTTCTTTTTTGAGGTTTCTAATTTGATGTGAAATTCCCATCCCTTCATCTCATAATTAGTTAAATATTTTAAGATGTCAGTTTCTTCACTCCATTCGCAAGCCTCTTCTGATTCCCTGGCCACCTTCTTTACCCTTCTCCTTTGAAGGATTTTCTTTCTGCAAGGATCTTATTAAACAATAGCAGATGAAACAGGCCAGATTTCATTGGGCCAATTCCATGATGCTGCTAAAATGTACACTAGCTGAGGATCTGGGCCCCACCGCATAGCTTGTCTTAAAGTGGTCCTTGGAGTGTACTAGTTGCCTGATTTTCACTCAGTGCTCCGGTTGATCTCAATGAGAGCCACAGGTGCTCAGCACTTCTGAAGGCCAGGTGCTATATGCTGTTGAGAGAGAAGACTCCCTCCTTGAAATTGAAATTGTTTATCCAGGACCCTAGTCCTGGCAGACTTCTTGCAAGCGTCTTGCATCTTATACTCACACAGAGGAGCTCATTCATAGCAGAGGAATGTATGAGCAGGATAATACATTGAGCAGCCTCTGTCTTTCAGCAACCTGCCACACATCCTGTAACCTCTCAGGTGCATTACTAGAGGGGGTTGAGGGGCATCTGTCTGATACCAAGGAGATGAATGCCTCTATTTAAAATCCCAAGACTCAAGGACATTACTCTCCTGCTTAATGTTACTATTCTGTATTTTAAACCCAAGCAGAAATTATGGTAATTTTGTTGTTAAATCTCTGAGAAAATGAGTTTTTTAAAATGAGGGATAAAAAAGTTTCCTTTTTCCTCCCAAAATCACAGAAAAAGGATGTTTTAACTGCTTTCCTCACCAAAAAAAAGAACAGAAAAAGTTCTTAATTTTTTTAGTAGATTCTCTCATTGCTTAAGGCTGAGACTTCTCATGAGAATCCCAATTAATGGGGGGGAGGAGGGCATTGTTCTCCCCTCCTAAAATAGGTCAGGTTCCAAGAATAATAATTCTCAAAAGGAACCCTGAGCATTCTTGAAAAACCAGAGTAAATAACCAACCATGGCATGACCAGACCATCCCTTCATGAAGAAAATTGAGGCTAAACGTCACCTTCCCAGCAGGGCATTCTCCCATCTGGTACCTGGCATCATGTCAAAACTCAGCATTAAACAAAAGACCTTTCTTTGTCCTAAGACTGTTGCCAGCGATAGTCCAACTCTTCACTTCACAACTAAACCCACCATTAACTTTCCTCGTGCAATTTGCTTCTCGTAGCTGAGAATCCCCTTTTCAACCAACGTAAATCAATAAGGAATTCTGCTTTTAGTTGCGAAAAAGGAATGTCCCCCATTTCCCTCTCAGTTCATAACTTTAATTCTTAGTTCATAAATGTAATTAATCTAACATTAATATAGTGCCTTTCACCCCAATTTACTTTTCACTGGGTTTACCGTGGCCACCTCTGGGGTGAAACATGACAAGTGTTTAACTGCTCACAGCAACACTGTGAAGGCCTGATCCAATGCCAATTGAAGTCCATGCAAGTCTTTCCATTGATTTCAGTGGGATTTGGCTCAAGCTTCCATTTACCAGAGGAAGAGATGCTGCTCTTAAAACTGCAGGGAGAATTTAAGGAGGCAGAATGTAATGACACAGTCTGGAAGTTTGGCTGGGATAGCAGCCCTAGCACCCAGTGAAGCTTTCAGACTGCAAACCCTGGGGAGGGGGAAGGATTATCTGTCTTCTACGTATGGTGCCCAGTGGGATGGGGCTGCAACCCCTATTTGAGGCACAGCTATAATATAAATAATTCTATTACTAATTATAATAATAACCAGAACATTAATAGCCATAAGTGATCTGGTGGTGCGGAGCACTGGTCTACTCTAGGGGAAAAGGACTTGGTCATAGGACATTTATTAAAACATTCAAAAACTCAAAGCCCCATCAATCTACAAACCCCAGGAGGTGCCTGAGGGAGAAAGGGAAGTTGTTAGGGCCGCTGGGAATCCAGGGAGCTTGGTCCTTCATCTTCTGTGTGGGAAACCCCCAGAGGGGGGGAAACCCAACCCTTAATACATGTTATCTTAAAAACACTTGGTCTACACTTCATCAGGAAAGGTCACCGTCTGGCTTCCTGCCCTTTCAGTGATCAAAGACTGTAGCATTTTGTCCCACGCCTGAGTCGTTTTGCTTATGACTGAGCTTCCAATTACAGAGGCAGTGGAAAAACTATACGTGCCTTTCAGGTTTATTAATTTTGATGCTATCGAACATCTTTCGCTCCTCAATTATACCCTAATTCTTCAAATAACAAAATTCACCTGGAGGGGGACCAGTGAACCCGGGTAAGCTGTGGGCCGGGTATTTTCCCCCCTCCCCTCTTCTTTGCTCCTGCATTTGCAAGTTCTTTGCAGAATCTAAGGGTCTGCAGTTAACATTGGCCAGATTTCCATTTTCAAATGAAGGTGCATTTGAAACGTAAGGACTCAGGGTAGAATCCTGACCCCGTTGAAGTCAATTTCAAAACTCACCTTGACTTCAGTAGAGCCAGAATTTCACCCCAGAGTCTTGAGCCTCTCATGCTTGTCCTTATTCTGCTGATGTCATTGGGACTGCTCATGAAAGGAGGAGTACTCCCTGTGAGCAGGGTACCAGCATCTACCCCTGCGGGTCTTTAACCTGCCTTGTTGTATGCTTGTGTTGCAGTGCATGCCCAAGGGAGCCCAACAGGGCACAGCAAAGGGCATGTGCTCCACTTGTTTATCTGCATGAGGATGTGTGTGCAGCACTCTTCTGAGAGGGGCCATACTGCACACGCAGACTGTTCGTCACCACCGTGCAGTCAAGGAGAGCCCCATTCTGCAGCATGCTCCGTATAGTGGGTGCTGGTATAGTATTCCCGGCACTTAGCCTGGGGATGGGTTATCTGCTGTGATGGTATGTCTCCAGATGCGTTCACCATGTATATGACCATCTAGGGGACAATTATGAGGCCAGATAGAGTTATGCAAAATGTGACTTTCATTCAAAGGGCTGTGAGCAGCTGTTCACCCCAATGCAACTCCACAGCAGTCTTTGGGGGTCACTGAGGGCCTGTGGAATTGAAAGTCATTAAGAATTCATATGCATCCCAGCCTGTCTTCCCACTGTAGTGACAGTAGCCGGTCAGTCTCGTGCAAGGGGTGCATTGTTCTCACGCACTGCTTTGCTGGACTGGCTCCCCCAACACGGCTAGCCCCTCACCCCCAGTGTCAGAACTGGGGAAGAGGCAAATGCTCGCGCCGGACCTAGCAGTTCTCTGGCTGTGGATGTGTCTCCGTTTCAAGCTGGAGTGTAATTCCCAACCCAAGGAGCCATACCTTTGTTTGCTCTGATTGAGCTGGTGCACTAAAAACAGGATAGCCACGACTCATCCGAGACACTAGGCGCGTACTCGGGGCCGCTAGCCTTTCCCGCTGCTCATGCCGTGGTAGCTGTTTTGTGGCTCGGTCAGAACTAGTTATGTCTCCTTGAGCTGCAATTCACACCTCCAGCTCAGAGTGCAGACGCGCCCTTCGTGACAGCAGTGCTGTCCGCTGAGATGCAGAGACACGTAGCTAGAGATGAGCAAAGAGGCACCATTTCATTTCATCCAAAAATTCCCTGACATTTTAAAGAAATGTTTCATTGCTGCCTTCCCCCCAGCCCCATTTTGTCTGAATTTTGCTTGCCTGGATTTCAGGCTCCTCCGTAACAGATGCACTAAGGCAAGCTAGAAAAGCAGTGAGGTTTGGGGGTGTTTTTGCAAATGCTTATCGCAATCCAAAAATTCCCCTCTTCCGGAATGCAGACAGTAAGCTGCAACATGTTTGCTAGGCGGGGGAGAGCTGCGAATCTCACTGATACTGATCAGCTAAAACCTGTACTCCTCCTCCTACATTACTTGTTATCCTGTCTCCCCTACACTGCCCCAGCTCCCTTGTTTGCAGCCTCCATAATGTTGTGGTAGCATCTCCAGGTGGTGCTGTTAGACATAGCCTTCCAAGTTCCTTTCCTTAGTGTGTGAGCAAGTTTTGACTCTTGAGAAAACATGGGCCCAGATCCCATGGGAGTTAGGCACCTAAATAATTTTGGGGATCTGAGCCGTTGTGTTAAGTTTTTGGGTTACATAACCTTTTTTGTGAGGAGGCGGCTTTGGGGGAGAGGAAGCTGCATGGGTAATGAAGGGTTTGTTCTCCACCTTGGGATGCAGTTAGGGTCAGTTCTGAAAGCACAGCTGCTGCCTGGGGGTTGGGGATGGACTGAGATTTTTGGGAGACGGGCTCACCCTGCTTTTGCTGGTGGACTATCTTGTTCCAAGACTGGTGCATGTGGGTAAATAGAGCAAGTTATACTAAGAATGTGCTCAAACTCTGCATGAATAAGTTCTCCTTCCCTGGGATGCCAACCTGCAAGGCCTTGGACATCTGCCATGGCTGGGCAAGGCTGGCGCCAGTAGAAGGGGCAACAATAATAACTGTCTGAAACCGTTACCTGCAAGAGGCTTATTTCTGCAGCTGGTCCTTAGGGTCCAACCCCTTCAATGCAGCCTTGTCCTATTATGATCTCCCCTCCCCAAGTGCACACGTGATACCCTTGAATTCATTTGAAGCACATTCAGTCAATTCAGGCATGCCCTGGCACAAGAGAGGAACTATTTATCTAGGTATGAAATATCTCAGGAGAGGAGCAGTTCAGTGAATGGCCACAGCCAAAAAGCAAGTCCATACTCAATTCCAAAGCTATAGCCTAAAACTATAAAACTTACTAGAAGTCACATCTAGGATGGCGATGAAAATCCATGGCAGTAGCCGAGTGCCGGTTTGCAACCTTTGTCCCAGTGGATACCTGACTCCAAAGCTGCGTGCTCGCTTAAGGAGGAGGGGAGAGAAATACCATCTGCCAGAGTTGTGGAGTGAAATGCTATGGCCTGCAATAGGCAGGAGTCAGACTAGGTAATGGATTGTCACCCTGAGCGTCACAGCCCCCTGGCGGTTAGGAACAGGTCCAGGGCGGGACACCACCCCCACTTCCTTTGTGGCTGGATGGGAGGAAGTTCCATTGTAATCTCGGGTAAGGTAGAGTCACAGCATGGAAAAGCTGGAGAAACCACAGGGCTGTAAAGCCGTAATTGTCCCTTCTGGCCTTAAAATATGTGACTCTCCGTGTCCTCTTTCAGCTTTAGTGTTTGCTTACATTAGTCACTGCCAAACTGCTGATGACATGAAGCAAGTTAATATTAAACTTAAATAGCCCAACAAGGGCCTGGTAACAGGCCATCAGGGGCCAGCTGTCAATGGCCGATTAGCAAGTATCCAGTCTAAATTTACTGTCACTAACTATTATGAAACAAATACCATGGGCGTGCGCTCATGCAGGTGTACAGACGCGCACACAGGAGCCTGTAACCGTTTTTCTGATTCAGTCCTGGGGCAGCTCTAGCTCTTAACGCTTTTTACATCGAAACCCAGTTCCCTGCAAAACAGGCAGGGGGAGCGTGAATGATCTTGAAGTTCAGACCAATAGCTTCCTGTGTTTTAATATGTCAAGATCGGTCCCCAGAGCTTGATAATCAAGGCTGCCTTGGTCAGCATGTGTCAGTGCGATGCACTAATGCTCAGTATGCTGTTGCACTCATTCCTCAGCAATTAGTTGCCATGAACTCTTGTTACAGAGCTTGGATTTGCCATCTGAACTTGCTGACAGTTCCCGAATATCAGCTGGATGTCTGCTTGATTTAAAAAAAAAGTGAAAGCCGAGAGACACCCAAACTGAACTGCACTGTGCTAAATGTTTCTAGTGGCTTCAGGCATTTTACAAAATGTAATCATTTCAACATTTACATTAAAATGTGACCTGTTCTAAATGAAGCTGCGTGTATCCATGGATGCCCTCAGAAAAGGGTTTGACTTCTTGTTGGTGGGTTGTTTCTTTGCATTTGTTTTTAAACTGAAAGAGGCAAATTTTTACCAAACTCTCCCAATTATCTGACCTTCCAAAAAAAAATAAAAATTAAGCCTTAGCTCTTCTCTCGTGCTCTTCATTCATAGATCACAAAGCACTTTGTTGCAAAAGATGAGTGTCATTATCCCATTTTACAGATGGAAACTGGTGAAAGGAAATACTTTTTCGATGCAGTGCATAATTAGACGGTAGAATTAATTGCCACTGGGAGTTGTTGAGTCCAAGAACGAAGCAAGATTGAAAAAGGGTCAAGACATTCATATGGATAGCGAGACTATCTGGAGTTACCATAATCAATACTAAAAAAACATGGAAGGAATATTAAATCTTGTTCTTCAGGGCTGAAGCCAGTCTCCATTAAAGACCAAGATGAGATGAAATGTGGGGGGCAGATTTCCCTCGTCAGCTACTGCAGGATTCACCTTCTTCTGAAACATCTGGTGCTGGTCACTGCTGGAGACGGGCTGGACCAGAAGAAACTCAGGTCTGTTTCATTCTGGCTAGGCTTGTGTTTTTAAATGGTGGCACAATGTGGGGAGAAAGGACTTGCTCAAGGGCACCTGGCAGCTCAGTGGCAGAGCCAAGAGTAGAATCCAGTTCTCCTGTGTCCTCATCTTGTCCACCAGCCCATGCGCTCTCCAATGCCTCTGATTCATGCCCTTTTCCAGTTTGCTCTTAGATGCACCCTCAGGGGTCCACTGAAGTGTCTGGGTCTGCAGCAAAGAACAGAACCAGACCCCGAGTGGCCATGATGAGCTAGACACTAGGCAGCGTGTGATGTATCAGAACACCGTGCCCTGGGAACAGATCCCTGCTGCTCTGAAGGACAATCATTTCTAATTATCTCTGGGTAGGTTAATTGATACCCACTTGTGTCTGGCTTTAATCCCCTTTCTGGTTAGCCGGGAATCGTGCACCACAAAGACACTGGTAATCAGGCAAGCCTTAGCGCGCTGGAGAGGGACTCAGGGCGGAATTGAATGAAGGGTCCGCGGTCGAGTTTGCTTTGGGGACTTTGGGTGTTGCCTTGGTAGGCACAAATGCGCCTCGAGGGGTTCGAAGGGGATGAAGCCATGAATCTGAGTCACGTTGTACAATCATCCTACCGACTGCGTGCATGGGAGTGTGTGTGTGTGTCTGGCAGAGCTGCTGGATACCCTGCCAGGGCACCGGAGTCTGGGAAAATGGTCCCAGTCTGAGCTGTGGCCAGTCCCTTCACTACCAGGTTTACGTTCAGGCTCGGTGGGTGGGTTGCGCTGCCCACAGATCCTCACAGCTGTTTGCCCCTGTCGCTGGTGTCCTGGGGGCACTAGCCAGCCAGCTGCTCCGGGGGTTGCTGGGTAGCGTTGCCAGCAGTTGTCTCACAGAGTTTTCCGCAGATACTAATAATCATCGTCCGGCTCAGCTTTTGAGCCCAAACCCCTCCTCTTGGCTCCTCTCCCTGCCTTTCCTCTCTTAGACCCTGAGCACATCTGGCTGGCAGATGGGGAGCAGCAAGGGGGACACCTGCTGTTGCTCCTCATCTTATCTTTGCAGCGACTCTTGGATGCAGCCTTTCAAACAGAGGGAAGGGAGGAAGCGATGGGGCCTTGGATGATGGTGGGAAGCCAGCATCCTCTGTGTGTGCGGTGGATGCAGGGTGCAAATGTCAGCAAAGGCTCCCAGCGGGCAGTTTGGAACCACTGGCCCAGCACAGTGGTGGGGCTTAGAAATTAGTCCTGAGCAGGTCTCAACCCCAGTGTGCCAGGCGCTGCGCAAACACAGGGCCCCAGTGAGTGTGCAGGCGAAGCCCGACAACCTGCAAATTCCCGTGGGCTTCATGTTGCCCCCTGTGAGTAATCCCACTGCGCTAGCCACAGCACGGAAGCAGTTGTGGGGTCAGGAGACTGGTTTGGCCTCATTTGCAGTCTGTTGTGGGAGAACCTGAATCCAAATCATTCCTGGGCTCTTGAGCAGAGACAGCATCACCAACCCCAACTGTTCAAAAATCACGAGATTGATTTTAAAATCATGAGTAGGGCTCTGTGTTTGTCACGGAGGTCGGGGATTTTGTGACTTCCTGCGACCGCCGTGACATCTGCAGCAGCGTGTGTGGCTGACCCAAGGGCTGCCCAAGCAGTTGGCCCCAGGGACAGCCACACTGGCCACTGCTGGAATGGCTCTGCAGCCAGCCACTCGGGTGACCCCGCAGCCAGCCGCTGCTGGAGCGGTCCAAGCCCCAGGGTCAGCCACATTGGCCACTGCTCTGGTGGCCCTGGGCAGCTGGCCCTGGGGACAGCCTGATCAGCGGTCCCAGGGTGGCCAGAGCAGTTGCTGGTCCCCCGGGGCTTCCCCCACGGTGACGGCCGGAGCAGCCACTAGCTCCCCAGGGCTCCCCCAGCAGTGAGCCCCCCGAAGCCCCCCACCACCACTGGTGCCATGAGGTCCACCCAGCAGCGCACCCCCACCCAAGGCTCAATCAGGGGTATTTATGGTGTAAGTCATGGGCCATGATTTTTTGTTTCTTGCCTGTGACCTGTTCATGACTAAATCGTAGCTTAATCATGAGATTCTGTAAAAACAATAGATGTGGTGTTCTTTTATTTGCCTTCTGCTCTTTGAGGCTTTATGGGGTACAGGGGTCACATTTTGAAGCTTTTTCCACAGCCACACGGGGGCTGGAAATGTACTTTTTCTTTAAGAACAAAGGCTGGAATCATCACAGATTCACTTGACTCCAGGAGCTGGGGCTTTAAAGAAAACAGCCAGTATCATGAAACTCATGACACTTGGCAACACTGCAGAGAGCAGGGAGCAAAGCTTAGCAGGTGACTCTAGAATCTGACCACCTGCCCCTGGCCTCTCTATCATGCCTTCCCGGAGCAACACTAGCCCTAAAAGAGGAGGACGTTCTGGTCGCTAGCAGGGGGCGAGGAACTGAGCAATTCCTGGGGGTGTGTCTCTTTCCCGCTCAAAGTTTCTTTGCTTTGGCAGCCTCAGGGTTGACTTTAAGCCAGCCTTGGAGAGAGAAGAGCGCTTGTGTGTTCTCTCCTCCTTGGAAAGGAACGAAGAGAGTGTGAGTGAGCCTGTGAGCGAGAGAGAGGGAGAGGGCATTCTCACTCCAGTTCCTCTGATCCCCCCCCCTCCCATCCAATTTTCATGTTAATACCTCATCTCTGTGTGCTGGGACCTCAGCTGGGAGAGGCTACAGTTGTTAATTTGCCATCTGTGCTTCTGATTGGGCTAAGGAAGGGCCAGTAAATACGGGAGTGTGGCTTTTCCCTCCTTAGGGCAGGGATCGGTAGAGCATTAAGCTTTTAATTGAGGTATAAGTGCATCCGTCCAAGGAAGGGGGCACTTGTGCGGCGCACGGCTCTGGAGCAGGCAGCTGTTGGCAATCCATGCAGCTGCATTAGTAACTACACGTACAGGGGGATACCAGTGGCGAGGAGGCAGCGCAGCCAAAGCAAAATGCTTTTAGGTAAGTGAAATGCAACTTTCCTTTCCTCGCGCTTCCAACAACGGGCAGCAAGCTCTGTGGTCTTCTATGTCACGGCGACGTGAAAGCTGGGCAGTCCCCTCCCCAGGTTCCTGTCGCAGTTGGCTTTTTAATCAGTGGAAATTGGGAAAGCTGTTCGCTCAGATTGTGCTACAGCTGGAAAATCGAGGGTAGGTTTAGAGGGAAGCTTCTCATGGGTGGGTGTCACGCAGAGATCACAAAAGCTTGCACAAAGCACTGTGTGTGTGGGGGGGGGGGGGGTTGGCCAGTTTTGCAGCAATGATGGCAAAGAAATCAAACTAGGAAGAGCGCCACGAAGGGATACCTGCGAATGGTTCGGGAAAGTCTTTGTGCTGCTAACATCCCAGGTGCACTGCTCTGTGCAGAGATGGTGCAGCCTTTAATCACCCAGCCACCTGCAATGGGCTTTTATAGAGTCCCCTGAGCCCAGAAATATGAAATCAAATCAAGGTGCAAGTTGTAAAAACTGTCCTGAGGCTGGTTCAACTAAGATTACGGACCCCGGAGCGTGGTTCCCCTTGTGAGCTTGGCCAAAGGCTTGAGGGTCAGTAGTGCAAAAGATACTGATCTGAACTATTGTGCTGTCAGGAAAGAGCCTAGGAGACTCACGGAACTTCCTGGCTTGGAAATGGTGCCTGGTTATAGGAGCATGATACCTGAATATCCTCTGCCTAATTAAACCTGTAGGATCCTCTCTGAACCCCTCTATCAGCACTATGCAATCCTAAACTGCAGTTTACAAGCAAAATAGATTCATATCCCACCCCATTTCCATCCCTTGAGAACCCATTTGAATGGAGGTTGTATCTTTTTAATTAGAACCAGTTCAGTCTTGCATCAGTCCACGCTCAGAATGGTCAGCCTCCCCCCAAACACACGCGCACAACCTGTTTCTTCAGCTCCCAGCTTTTTAATCTTAATTACCGGTGGCATTCGAGCTGAGCTTGATTCACTGCAGCCTATTGATTTTTCCCAGGTTGCATGCTGACGTGAGCTTTATTTCATCCTCTCTTTTAATTTGGGGGTCAGCTTTTACTTTGGCGCATCCTCCTGTTTCTGTTTTGCTTGCCTGGAATATGATGCCAGTGTGTTGTGCTCTTCATATGAAATGAGGTTTGGTGGGGGAGAATACAGGCAATGGCTTTGAGGTAAACACAGTTAAAAAGCTTGCAAGAAGCTCTGCTGATCCTGGTTAGTTGGTGTTTTCTGGCTGCGGAAGGCTCATTGAGTCAAGCTGCAGCGGCAAATAAAGTGTAACTGGAACGCTTGTGTACAGCCTGGTTTCGCTTACAGACGTAGGAGCTGTGGTTCTGTGCTTTTAGTATTATCATTGTCAACTTTCTACCATGCCGTTAAATGACACAGCTTTCCATTTTCATTTCACGCCCATGTCTTGCGTTGTTTTTGTCATCAGTGTTATGAATGTCTGTACAGCTGGTATGTATAGGATGATTCCTGCTCTGTCTGTCTGTCTCTCTCTCTCTCTCTCTATATATATGTGTATGTGGGTGTGTAAATACTGTATATTTATAGATTGTTACTATATCATGTATATGGGCATGTTTATGTCTCTGTGTGTTTTATAAGACGGTTGCATCCAAGGAAACACGGATATTATTAAGCTGGCACATCTGGTTGGGTTTTTTTTTAACTACGGCACTGCTTGTCAGCTGCCTTGCATAGATCACTTTAATTTTTTTAATCATTTGAAAAACAATCCATCTTTCATGAGCTGTCTTTCCCTGTGTTTCTGGAACAAGGAACAGTTCTCAGGATATTTATCTAGGATATTTGTTAGTCAAAACAGGTTTTAAGAAATATAGCTTGCCTTTACCCTTGTTGCTTAAAATATGTAACTAATGTCCTGAAATCTCTACATTTTTATTTTTTAAACTTCAAAATACAAACTATTCTGTATTCTGGCACACAATAACACACTTTCTCTGGATATTTTCCCTTATTCGCCACCACCTGCCTGTTCTACTTTCTATTTTCTTTGCCTCTCTAATTTTTCAGTATTCCATCTCAAATGACAAAACAATGAGAATAATTTTACTCCAGAAAATTTCTTACCAAAGGGCACTGTGCAATAAAGTAATGTATCCTATCAATGCCTGGTATTTTAATGGAACCCTTTGTATAGTATCGTATTCCACCTGGGGTACCCTGACATTTTGGAGAAAAGTCCAGGACTGCAAAGGTTTTGTTAGCATATATTCTGTTGGCCATATTTATTCAAGTTTTGTTTACTTCCTGACGTGTAAAGTGTCCTCCTCTTCTGAAGCGGTGTTTTAAAGCACACAGAGGGAGTATGAAGCCTCTAAGCCAGAATGTTCTGGATATCTAAAGGATTTGAATAAAAAAATTCTATTTTCTTAGGACATTTTAGGGCTAAAGTGCTAGCATGTGGAATTAAAAGCTGGCCATGAAAGTTCTTAATTAGCCAAAGTCACAAGTAACTTTGTATTAATGCATGGGTTCTGCAAGGTTCTCCACCAGTGTGTGAATTATTAGCTGCATTTTAATTAAGGCTTTTGAATCCTTTATGAGGCTTTGTCGTTGTTACCACTTTGTCAAATTGTCATACTTCCACTGAAGTCAAAGGCGTGGTGACTGTTTACATTAGCTGTGGATCTGCCCCGCTTACTCTTTTTGATTTTTGTCTTGATTGCTGCAGGCAGGAACCCTCAACAGAGTTTTTAATTTGTGTTTATTTTCTTAATAGATCGAATATGAAATAAAATGCACCCAAAGTCAGAAAAATTTTAAATTCTCTTACGGCTCAAAATGATGCTAAGCCCCATTGTCTCGGGACATACAGACGTTTGGGCTGATGATCCCAAGCTAGCTGCTGAATGAGTTGTGTTGCCGTGCAGGTGCTAAAGCTGATGGCTTGTGATGAAGATCATTGCAGCAGCACTATGCCTTGAGGGACTTGAGTGCAACTCATTGACTCCAGTGGAACTACCCATGTGCTGACAGGCAGGCATCTCCTTACAGGCCTGGCTGAAATGTCCATTGAAGTCAACATTGACTCAGGCACTTTGGCTTTGGGCAGGTCTACACTTAAAACGCTGCAGCCGTGCAACCATACCACTGTGGCACTTTAGTGATGTGTACTTGGGATTAGCCCGGATTCAGCAGTCACTGGCCAGCAACTGGCCTTAGCGGAGCCAGTGTAGACAAGGGAAGCCACAGCTTGCAGTTCAGCTAACCACCTCGGTCTCGAGCAGGGGTGGGCTCAACTGATGCAAAGTGAAACATTGCCTGTCTCCACTGTGGGTTTGCAGTGGAGCAGTTGCCCAAGACGCTGGACTCCCACTATAGAAGTGGTCTGGAAAAGCCAGCAGCAGAATGGGAGTGTCTAGGAGTATGG